>NC_044921.1:15841955-16104417 GCF_003576645.1 Ipomoea triloba | reverse complement strand
GGGGGGGGGGGGGGGGGGGTGGGCATGGGATTCTAATTCCATGAAAATGAGGGAATCCAACTAAACGAAAGAATTTAGTTGCGTTCGGAATTAGGTGGGAATTAAATGGAATATAATTTAAATTCCTTCCAACCAAACGCCCTGTAAATGCCCTACATTTCCCAATATCTCGTGTCTCTATTCTTATTTCAATATATACTATCTAACCACAACACAAGACAATTAATGCCCTCACGCGTAGTTCAATTGGTTCTTGAGTGGCATATTGTTAGTAAAGATACAACATACAAGATCGTATCTTGATAGCCGCAGTGTAAGAGTTGGACTTTATGTAATCCTCTCCTAGTGGACACTAGACACTGATTTTTTTTTTTTATTTACCACTTCTACAAATTCTGTGGTGCCCCTAAAGTGAAGAATTTCACTTTTTATGAACACACACAAGATAATTAATTGGGATATTATTGATCCTCCATGATTTACCACGTCCACAAATCCTGTGGGGTTCAAGGTGAAGGATTCACCTTTTATGGACAGACACAAGCTAAGACAAATTAATTGTAGCATTATTGGTCCTTCCTAATTTACCACCTTCACAAATCTTGTGAGATCCCAGGGCAAAAGATTTCACCATTTATGTACAGACACAAGACAGTTAATTGTCACTAATCACTACAACTAAATTTTGCAGGACATGGATAAGGAAAGGTGGGTGCTGAGATTTCTATCAACAAGCAATGAGATTGGGTATTGGCCAATGTCCTTGTTTACACACCTCAACAAGGGTCCAGCAACGATGTTAGAGTTTGGTGGTTCTGTTAGGAACAAGAAGACCAATGGAGTTCACACAGGAACTCAAATGGGGAGTGGGCATTTCGCAGAAGAGGGTTTCGGAAAGGCAGCTCACATTAGTAATATAAAAATGGCTGATGATAGTAATTTTGGCGTCCCCTATAGCGCTGGACTTCTTCAAACTTCTGCTAAATCTTCCAATTGCTATAATGTCAAGTTTACAGCCAATGACAAGAGCTGGGGCAGTTATATATACTATGGAGGGCCAGGGAAAAATGACAATTGTCCCTAAAGGGGAAAGAAAATTTGCAATTTATATTTAATTTACTAAGTACCCTATAATAAGATCTTATATATATGCATAAATAAAATTTGATTATATTAGTGTTGAAATTTGTCATGCAAGTTAATTCCAGCAATGGTCCCCCGACTATGTTGATTTTCTAAAATTGGTCATTGTCTTTTAATTTGGACGAAAAAGACACTTGACTATTAATTTTGTTCCGGCGTTGGTCCTTCCGTTTGTGACCAGTTAGTGAGGTGTTATGTTTGGGGTAAATGAGTCATTTCATTTTATTGCCTTTCTTCTTCCACATTTTCACGTGAGAGAGGATAACAGATCCAGCAACCATACCTGTCGTTGACGTCCAACAACTACACCGTCTGTCGTCTTCACCATCACGTCCAGCTTCACTTCGTGACAAGCGAGACCAACGGTTACTCTGGTTCTCGCGGTGAGGTACGGTGTGCGAGATCAACCGGCGGTGAAGTTTTATCCCCCTCCCTCTCTCTCTGACGATGCAGACCTTCCTCCCACCGATGAACTGGCAACGATGTGATGATATTTGTAATCTGGTGGAACAGTAGATCAATGACCTCCAGCAGCAAAGTAACGGAGACTCCTCCGTATGACGGCATCATCAACCGAAGAAGAAGCCGGTGATGATGGCTGGACGAAGGCGAAAGCCTAATCGATCTGCGACCTCTTTCCCCGGCGAACCAACGACCAGCACCTTCGCCTTCTTCCCTTCCTTCTCCTTCCCCCGCCGGCGAAACAGCCCAGATGGTGACGACGATGCAGCTGCGAGATCAACCGGTGGCGTGGTCGTGGATGGTGGCGAGAAGTTGTAGCAGTTCACAAAAGAGAGATGAAGAGTTTTTGTTTTTTTTTTTTTGTTTTTTTTTTTAAGAGAAAGTAACAGAGTTCCATTAATACCAGGTATAGAGAACAAATTTCAACAATCAAGCTTCTTAATACATTCCACACAACATTGCAACCGAAAGATGGAGTTCTAACAGATATAAGAGGACATAGAGACATAACTATATAAGATGTAGAGAGTTTTTTGTGAGATAAAGGAAACACAGGCTAAGATGCCATTACAAGTAAACATTAGACCATAAAGCAGAAACCACTTCTCTACCAAGCATTCTGATCTCCTTTTAAGGACCTCTGTTTTAAGCTGGAACAAATTATTATACCACCATCCCATTCACCAACACCCAAAAGGATCAGAAGTGAAAATTAAAGACAAATAATACAGTTCCATATAATTGAATGGACCTCTTACTCGCACAAGACACATCTCCAATTCTCCATAAGTGCATCAGTTATCATCATGACAGTTCCTGCTCCTCTTCTCAGACCGCTTCTTATCCCTACCAACTCGTAAATCATCTGAACTGTAAGCATCGTTAGATGATGGGTGGCTGCATGACAAAAGGAGAAATGAAAGAAAATAAAAAAAAAGATGAGGGAATCACATGAAAATGGGGAAGAAGGTAGCAGACTAAAAAGACTATTTTACCCCAATACATAACGTCAAGTTAACTGATTGTTGACGGAAGGACCAATGCCAGAACAAAATCAATAGTCAAGTGTCTTTTTCGTCCAAATTAAAAGACAAGGACCAATTTTGGAAAATCAACATAGTCGGGAGACCATTGCTGGAATTAACTCTGTTCAAAATTATAAAGCACTTTTAGTCAATCCACATTGACTACTAATGAAAATATGTACCAAATGGGGATAACTTCAACCAAGTTAAGAGTACTTCATAACCACAAGACTCTAAGTTTTACTCCCGACCTGTAGGAGCGATCTATTGGTATTTTTAGTTTGAGTCAGTCGACTATGAGTAAATTAGGCAGGATTTACCTTATGCACACTCTTAGGTAATGGTTACAGGTTTGGCTCGTCATCCAAAAAACAAATGTACTGAAATATAAAAATTGAGTCAAACTGTCACAGAAAATTATTTATAGATTTTAATGATGCTAACAGAATGTACTAAGGTTATACGAGCCCAAATTTTCAATACTTGTAAGTAATTCGCTTAGACTTAAGAATATCAGTGACTCCGTGTGCGCTTTGAACATCTTCTTCTACTGGATAATATCTCACCGGTAGGAAGCAGAGTCGAAAGGAAGAAGGACCGGAAGGAAGATTAGTCGAAAGAAGTGATCGGAAGGAATTACACCACCTGCTATTCCGCTGAGGCCACTATCATCACTTCAGATTGAATAGAATTTGGGCATAAGAATCCATACTTGTTTTTGTTTGCCAAATCAATACGATGATAAAGAAATCTATTGAAATTCAAAAGAAACACCAATAAGTTGAATGTAATAGATCATATAACTATAAAAACTTTACGCAATTAGATATCTCAAAAAATAAAAACTTACATAATAAACAATTGAATGCATGAGATATATATCGTCTCCATACATAAAGAAGCGTGCATCTCCTCCTTGAATATATAAACCTAATATCTCATTTTGTCTGTGATCTCATAACTCATATGAACCAAAACACTCTCCTATATATGACTTGCAATTTTATATGCTTTCATGCAATCATTGCTCAAAATATTTCGATCACATTTAAGCAATGGAGACTGTTCCACAATGGCTTCATGTGTTGCTTTACACTTTAACCTAGTTCATTTTAAACTAAAGTTAAATATGTTTCTGAAGTATATATATGAACTGATAAATATATATATATATATATATATATATATATATATATATATATATATATATATATATATATTACATACCTCATTTTGACTTAACAATTGTATTGACTTCTTTGGCCAAGCAATATATTGATCAAGTGCTCCACCTATATTTGATGCCTCCTCAGTGGGGAACGGTACCTTTGTTTGTGGTTCAATGGCCTCTTCTAGGACTACTTTTACTTGATCATGTGGTAATGGTATGCCATGAAGTGTATGACCCATGCCAAAAACCTTGCCCATTGCCACCTTACGTCGAATAGGATTCTCCAAGTACAAAACACATGGTACTCCTACCTATAGTTATATTCATTATAAACAAGTTAGATAAACTAAATTTTATAATAATGTTACCAAAAGAAAACAAAAGGATAAATAAATAATAACTAACACATACCATTGGTATATTCTCAAGAGGGTCTGGGGAACTAGCTTCATCACTATGAAGGTCTGGTGAAGGCTCCGGAACACATAAATTGTTCTTTTGGTCTAAGTATGCAGGAAGTTGTTGAAACTTTGCAGTAGCTTCAGCCATTGTATTATAGAAAATTTGTTTCAACTCTGCAGTATTTTCAGCTACTCTTTTGCATATGGCAGCAGTATTTTCAGCTACTCTTTTGGATATGGCAGCAGAAATCATGTGTTGAGCAGTTTCCATAGTTACATATCCTTCGCAAAGAGGTGTAGACCCAAAGAAATCTCTTATTCCATCTTCTCTTCCCACACCCCTAACACAACCCGAGTGCTCTTTCTTTTCAAGTGCTAGTATATCCATCCTTCCTGATTCAATGAATTCTCCTTGAGGACATTGTTGCTCAAAAGAATCCTATTACATGGAAAAAGTAAATAAAAATTATATATATTAACTTTTCAATCAATAAAACATATCATAAATAATATGAATATATACTTACAATTTTTTTTGCAATCAATTTACTCTCTTCTGTGATAAATGCCTTTGTTTTATCCACTCTAGCTCTCTTCCACATCCCGTGTCTGCATAGGGGAGATGGAGGATTAACTACAATCAATGGGTCAGACATCAAAACTTCCTGTCTTTCCTTTAGCTTCTCATCCATCATTTTCACCTTTGTTTTATCCAATCGATGCTTGCACACATTATTTGATTGTGTCATGAGCTTGTTTCCTTACCGTCTATACAAAAAAACATAATACTTAATAGTCATAGATAATGAATAAAAATAATAAACATAGCAAATTGTACACATTCATCTTATCACCTGAAACTTTGGATCTTTGTGAGCTGCAACAAATTTATCCCATGTATCTTGATCAATGTAACTATACTCATCACATGGATTCTTATTTTGTTTATCACCATATATAAATGTAGAACTCAATGATGTTTTAAAGTCCCTCCATCGTACTCCAGCATAACTCAACCACCGTTTCCTCATGGCAGGTGTGTTGGGAATATCAAATATAGTCTAAAAAATATGCAAACACAAATATTAGTAAATAAGTAAATTTTTATAATAATAATATATTAAAAATAGTTTATAAGTAAATAAATGTACCAAAAGATCATGCCAAATCATCTCCAATGTTTGTGGCGGAACTTCTTTCCAACTCCTAAACAATATACTCACTTTGCTACAAGCTAAACGACGAATATAAGACAAAAAAAATTTTCTTTGAACCCCAATTGGGTTGTTGCCCTTAAACTCAACAACCTTCTTGCCATTTTCAGAAGAGCGAGTTAAGATCCACTTCTTCATCGAGGTGACACCTCTCGTTTTACCTCTATCATTCTTATTATCATCAGTATCATAAGTAGCGGAATGAAAAGAAAAATCACTTGGAGGATCCATGAACCTGTTTCAAAAATAACAAAATATAAGCATTCAATATGATAACATAAAATATAAAAACCAAGACATGCATTCAAAGTCTAAAGAATTACAAGTAATATATGTTCTCATAGCCCTACATTGTGATCATTTTGTGCAGTATAAGGCTGAAATGGTTTATGGAGAGCAAAGTTCTGAATTGGATAGAAAAGAAGAATAAGAGTGATTTTAAGAAGTATAAGGTTGAAACGGGTTGTGGAGAGCAAAGGTCTGAATTGGATAGGTACCTTAATGAAGAACTTGATAAGGATGAAGATGATGATGACTTTTTTTTTTTTAACAAAAACTAAATTCATTGAATGAGCGAGCAAGTGGCTTATAGCAACCCAAACACCTATTTAAGCTAATCAAGGCTATAAAAGGCTAAGTACCACAAACATGAGTTTTAAAACCTTAAAGCTAAAGTCTCCCTTCCAAAATCCTCATTGACAACCTTCATGCAACTTCAAGTTTCTTGCCCCACACCAAAGAGTGGGACCGATGCCCAAGTGATATCATAGCATTAATCCCCATGCTACCCAAGATGATGATGACTTTGATATTCTTGCTTGGCGGAAGAAGAATAGCGTTTCCCATCTTATCTACCATGGCTCGTGATATATTAGCTATGTCCATATCAACTGTTGCTTTCGAATTAGCTTTTAGTACAAGTGGATGTGTCCTTGATGCTTATAGGAGTTCTTTAACTCCTAAAATAGTGCAAGCACTCATTTGTACTCAATATTGGATAAGACAAGGAACACGAGAGGATGAAATGGAGAATGAAATTGCTGAATTGGATAAGTTTGGCCTAGGTATGTTTTACTTTTTATTTGTATTTATTTTGTAGTTTATAATATTTTATGTTTTATTACGTTTTGATTCTATGTCAAAATATATTAACCTTTTTGTGATGTGTTTTTTAGATATGTCAAAGCTTAGTTTGGATGGTGTGATTGACTCATAAGATGTCAAAAATCAAAATCAATTGAAGAATTGGGTAAACTATAATTTAGTTTTGTACATTGATAGTGTATTACTGACTTATTATATTAGTGTTGTTAATTGGGCATAGTCATTTTTACTAGTGTTATTACTTTTGTTTTGTTTTACAGATTAGCAGTGAGGTAGTGCAGCTGTGCAAGACTGAAGAGCGAAGGCTATGAAGCTCATTTGGAGCATATTTTAATCATGGACTATTAAAAATTTGTTTTAAGATTGTGTTTGAACTTTGTTTTAAGACTGTTTGAACTTTGGGCATTTGATAAAACTGTTTGAACGTTGGGCATTTGATTTGGACTGTGTTTGAACTTTGAAGTGTGGACATTGAAACTTTGGACATTTGATTTTGAAATTTCTATGTGGCTTTATTGTAATAACTAGGAATGTGTTTTTAGTGTTTAAATTTTTGAATTTAGACTAATTTTTTTAGAAATTACAGCCCGATAGTTAATTAAGTTCAGTTAAAAACAACTGATCTTAACCGACTGGAAATTTCGGTTTTCGGTCGGTTCGGTTATGAGAAGTACCTCGGTTATGTGGAGGTCAATATTTTTTCGGTTATTAACCAAAACCAACCGATGCTCACCCCTAGCTATAGCAATAAAGATAAGCTTATCTTGGAATGCCCAAGTGAAATGAGCAATGATAGTAGAGGATGAGACAGGTTTACTTCCATCAATAAAGTAGTCAAGATTATAGCCAATAAGAATGGCTTTAGGCTGAATTTTCCATGTGAGGTAGTTGGAGGATGTGAGTTTTTGAGTGTTATGAAATGTAACCACAATTAGTGGTTGTGCAGGTTCAAGAGTATTAGGAATGGTATTGAAGCCCTCAACACTAGGCAGGACTCAGGAGATTAATCAGATTGGGGGGATATTAGGTTCATTATTAGCATCACAGGTGGGAGGATTAGTGGGAGTTGTATCATTAGCAGCCATGGAAACACTAGCCATAAGAATAAAGAGAGACGAGAAGCAAGGAACTTTAAAAAAAAAAATTATGGTTTAGATCAAAAAGCTTTGCTACAATGTGAAGGAGATGAGAACTGACGATAATTGCATTACGCAAATAAGATATTGGAAAATTTGTAATTTATGTCCCTCAATTATAAGTCAATTATAAATGTCACCCCTCAATTCTAAGTAGTATAAATGTTGCCCCTGAATTGTCAAAATGTGGTCATATATTGCCCCTACTAACTACTAAGGGGCATAAATTACAAGATATGGCCATATTTTGACAATTCAGAAGCAAATTAAACCACTTAAAATTGAGTGGTGACTGGTGACATTTATAATTGGTCTATACCTTAGGGGCATAAATTACAATTTTCCCTAAGATATTTATAGTACAAGAGTGAAGCTAAGAACAAACTAAAAACTCAATCAAACAAACAGCAACAAATACATAGTAGTTACAAGAGATTATACATAGCCATTACTACATTATGTGTTATCAGCTTACAGCTTAGACATTATTCTATTCAACTGAGCAGCAACACCAAAATCACCTACTCACATTGTGGATCAATTATTACATATTTCATGGTTTGGCATGACATCACATAATAGTATTGTTTTGGCGAGTGACTTTTGGGAAGATAAGCTAATCACAAATTAAATTGGAACGCCGACAAAGTAATGAAATTAAGGATTCATACAAAGTTCTACAAAAAACGATTGGACAGAAGCAAGAGTTCCAAGACTATTTGGAATTTAGGAGACACACTAAAAGCATAAAGGCACTCACCTAACTTAACCTCACCTTGACCAGACAGCAAAATGTTCCCGCCTTTAATGTCTATATGAACTTTAAATATTGAATGCAAATAGGATAACCCCTGCATTGAGCATAAAACAACTCAGATGAAACTCAGGATACAACAAATTGTTTAAGCTTCAATCATGAAAGAATTCCATTTTGTTCCGACATTACAAGTTGAAAAGATTTCTAACAAATTTTGTATTCCAAGTTTACAGAATAAATTAAGCTTCAACTAGCAAAGTTGGAAGTTCCAATGATAATGACATGTCTTCATATGGCTTATTTACTTCCTCTTCCTAAATGTTTCTCCACATATTTTCCTAGACAAGACTATCCAAGATTTTTTGACTTAGGGGGAAGGCATCGGAACTATTCGGAAGAAAAAATGACTTATGACACTCAATGCCATTTTTATGTTCTAGTGCCTAAGGTTGGAGTGGAATAGGAGAGTTTTTTAGGGGAATATGGAATTGTGTATTTTCAAGAATCACGTTTAAAAGAATTTAACCATCGGTGTTAATTTGCTAGCTTTTTGATAGATTGATATTAGTACATTAAGCTTGCATTCTCAAATAGAATGGTTGCTGATTTGCTTAGGATTGACACACAGACAATCCCTTGGTGGCGTTGGTGCCCTTCTAATAGAAGCTTTTGATAAAGTGTTATATATACATATATATACACACACACAGAGGGGGGGGGGGGGCACTCATTACCTTTACGAACTAAGGGAAAACGGTCACTCTCACGTTAGTAATAAGATACTCTGCATGCTGGAAATACTTGGTGTATAGTTAAAAGCCTCTTAGGGTTCATCCCTGCGTTGTAGAGATTTAGAGCATTACTTGGCTTCATATAAGTGTGGGACTGATGTACAATCCAGAGATACGATGGCTCACATTGTCCAACTTAGTTTTTAGTTTTTACACACTAATGTTCAATTCAAGCTTACCTTCAAGCCTCTCTGCAAATGTATGCTATTTGGTACTCCCCAAGTGGCTAGTGAGTGACATTCATTAAATCTGCTACACTTCCACCCCAACAATATCCCATCACAATCTGTCAGCAAGTAAAATAAAAATGTTACTAAAATCTCAGTCAAACAAAAATGCATAATTTTGGTTCTGATCATAATACTATGATAAAATAAATATTTTATATTTGAGCAAGCCGGTTGGAGAATATGTTAAGATTTTAGGTAAATGCCATAATTCACACCCAAAGGTACTCTTCTCCAGTACTCCTTGGTAGCTCCCAAGGTAATGAACAACATTTGGATGACTAAACTGCTGCAACATCTCAATTTCACCACGAATTTCTTCATAGCCTTCCTCCTTAATGCGTTTCATATTTCAAAAAAATTATGCTTTAATCAATTAAAGTATCAATTGTGCTTCCAATTGCATAAATCCAGTTTGAATCAGGCTATAAAGCTAAGAGTGATAAGCAAGAAATCAAATTTATGGAGCAATTCGTACTTAGTAGATGGATGATGGATCCTCCTTTAGTGACACTCTCTGGAATCGAGCTCGACGAGACCTTCCTCCCTTGAGGTCTTAATTCCTCCTCCGCCAACCCAATTACTTCCGCTTTTATCTGCCTCACAGCCTACATAGTCGCCACAGCGCTACTCATAACTCCATAGTCGAAACTGTTTCTCGTCCTCACCACTGTAGCACTGTCCCCCATCAAACTCCCTCTAGCGTCTAGGGTTGTTTACTCTTTTTGAAAATATTTAGAGTTAATTCAATTTTTTGTCTCAGATTTATAGGTGTAGTTTATTTTTAGTCTTTTTTATTAAAATATTCTCATTTGATCTTTGTGGGAGGAATTCCGGGAGAATTCGGGTTCAATTCTCACAAGTGACGATTCCCCCTGGGCCAGTTCCTGTGCCTCTCGGAGCGAACGTGAGTGGATCCCGGACCCTTAAACGGACAGAGAGAAAGACCCTGTAAATTTATCAAAAAAAAAAATTGTGACATGTTATTTTTTTGTCATCTGTCAACAAAACCATTGAAATGTCGTTAAATATAATGACATTTCGGTCTTTTTTTATACAAAGTAACTTGATCTGTTTTTTTTTTTTATGTTTATTTTTTTGAAAAAAAATTACTCTGTATAATTGAATACTGAAATGTCCTTGTATTTACCGACATTAAACTGTTTTGATAAAAGTGGATTGTTACATATAAATCTAAGACCAAAAATGAAATTAACTCAAATATTTATATGTGTTTCATTTTTTAGTTTTCATTTTTCTAATTCAATCTTTACCTAAAACAAAATTCAATACATTGATTTTTTTTAATACTATTGGGATCAAACCTGTGACCTCTCATTTAAGAGCACCACAGCTATGTCACTTGACCACAAAGCCTTTAGGTAAATAAATTATATCTACCAATTATTATTTAGTGTAATTGTATTGAACATTGAGGAAGTATAACACCGATATTACTTTATAAAGAATCATTAGATATTTTTTAAAAATTATATCTATTTTAATCATTTTAAAGAGTTTTTTTTTTCTAAAATAGTTCTTTGACTATTGCTCATTCTCAATTTTACATTTTGACTTTCAATTACACCAAATTTGGTCTCTCGACTTTCAAAAACTCAACCAATTTAGTCATTCGTTACATATTCCGTCTAATCAGTGTTAAAATGAAGGGTATTTTCTTCCATTTACCTATTTTATGCCTAATATCAATGAGAAATAGTCGAGGGATCATTTTGAGAATAATCGATGGACCACTTTGGGAAGACTCTTTTATTTCTTTCATTTTTTTTTTATTTTCATTTTTTAGACTCTATCAAATTAGAATTTCTATACATTTTTTTTTTTACAAATATAAATAGTTAAAATCGTACAATCCAACCTCAACATTTTAGACTTTCTCTACAAACTTTTTCCCTTAGTCTAAAGTCTAAACATACAACCTCAAGGTAAGTATAATTTATTTTGTGCCAATAATATTATACCTTAAGTATAAACATATGTATATAGATTATCATAAAAATTACACGGAAGAAGGTGATCAAAATTACCATAAATAATTATTAGGCAATAATATTAATGATAGTTATTAATTATCAGTGTTGCAAAAATTCCGCTTAGGCGCCGATTAGAATAATTCTTAGTCACATCCAGTCACATCAGTAGTACTAAAAATATTACTTTGGTCACAGTACAAAAGATTTTATAATTGACTTAAAAATTAACTATTAATTTATTGTTGAATACAAATTGGCAATTATTAAACATTATTTATAAAAATTATTGTGTTCCGTGTAATATACTAAAATTATTAGGTAAGATTTTTATAATTAAGGTATAATTTAATTAAATCAAAATTATTAAAAATAATGTGTCTATAGTACAAAATAAATTATAATTGCCTTAATAATTAATAATTAATTATTAATAAAACATTAAGGAGAGAAAAACATATAAAGATGTCATACAATATCTAAAATAATGCAAATTAATATAAAATTTAATGATTACTTCGAAATCAAATACATGAAATATTGCAAGAAACATTGACGAGATTTACTTTTCGGCTCAGTCGAGAAGTTTACTAGAAAAACTTACCTTTTAGTCCAACATTTTCCCTACATTTTGTACTCTTTGAGTGCCTAAGCTCGAAATAAAATAATATTATTTTTAATGATAAAAATAATATTTAATGTGATACATATTGATTGATTGTCTATGAACATAAAAGATAAAATAAAAAGTATATGAGTATTTATGAAATTTACGGAACTTATTGTAAAACTTGATAGGAGTAGTTTGTATGTTTAGATAGAGGATCAAAATCTGTAAAGAAAGTTAAAAATTTTGAGGTTGGATTGTGAGATTTTAACTATTTATATTTGTGAGAAAAAATCTACAAAAATTCTAATTTGATAGTCTATTGGAATGAGAGAGGCTCTGGTTAAAGGATACAGACCTAGGTGAAGTTGACGTGGAAACAGACTCCCAACTAGTTTTTAAAGCAATATCTGGTCACGACTTTACTTCTGCTTTTGGTTTAATAATAGGGGATATTAAAGAATTAGCATCTCAGATTAATGATGTTGATTTTGCTTTGCTAAGCGATCTGCGAATCGCGCCACCCATACTGTTGCTCTGGAGGCCGTTTCTGAGTCAGATTGCGGGGAGTGGTTTGATACTCCTCATATTTTCCTTGAAGATTGTATTCTTGATGATTTAATGAATTAATCATTTATTCTCAAAAAATAAAAATAAACAAAAATGAAATAAATAAAAGAGTTTTTCCCAAAATGGTCACTTGACTATTCTCAAAATGGTCCTTCAACTATTTCTCAAAGTTTATTAGGCTAACAATAGGTAAATAGATGAAAATGTCTTCCATTTTAACACTTGATTAGACAAAATATGTAATGAAAGACTAAATTGGATGAGTTTTTGAAAGTCGATGGATCACATTTGGTACAATTGAAAGTCGAAATGTAAAATTGAGAATGCGCAATAGTCGAGGGATATTTTGGAAAAAAAAAACTCCATTTTAAATTATTAGTACATAATTTGATTATAAAATAAAATGCACATAGCTTATTACAATCATCCCATATAAATTTGGGATGTCTTTTCGGACCTCATTCATCACATGTTGAGAGTTGAGGCTTTTTTTGTTTTTTTTGCTGGTAGTTGAGACATGTCTAATTCTAGTATAGATCCATCATCCATTTACACCACCACTCCCACTTCTACGGCAAATTATTGGTTGCACCGTGGTCCCAGCACGATCCAAAACGACATTGTTGTATTTTATGTGTTAGAATAATGTATTTTATACGGCAAATTATTGATTGCACCGTGGTCCCAGCACGATCCAAAACGACATTGTTGTATTTTATGTGTTAGAATAATGTATTTTATATGTTAAAATAATAAAATTTCTAGGGTAAGATAATCCAATAATGTACTTTATGTGTTATAATAATGTACATTATACTTTAGAATAATGTACATTATATTTAGAATAATGTATATTATGAATTATAAAAAATTATTTTACGGTGGGTAGTCGCGTGAATTTTTTTTTACATGAAACGACGTCGTTATTGGACCGTGGTCTTTTACAATTATGTGGACCACAGTCCACACAATAACTACTGCACTCCTACTAGGTATTTCCATGTATCCCTCCCATAATTTGCAAATAATTAGTCAATTGCATAATGCATCCGTATAAATTTATGCATTGCTCAACAAGCAAAAAGACAAAACCAAGCATATAAATCATGCTCTAACGGCATTACTGTATTATTTCAAAGAGTCACGCTTGTGTTAAACCGTCCCTTAATCTTAATGTGTGAGATGAGTCAAATTTATGATAGTTGTTTATTACTTATGATAGAAATCATAATACTTATTACATACAATTTAATACAAAATTGAAATAAATAAATTGTTACTTATAATGGATATTATAATATTTATATGTAAAAATTGTGATACTATTTAGGATAAAGTGATTGTTACTAATGATAAATATTGTAATACTTGTATTTAAAAGTGTACGTAATAATTACTCACCTAATCATCTACAACCCAACACATCTCATACACAAGGATCCGTGAGACGTCTCACACATGTTTTTGTCTATTTCAAAAGCAATTATAAATAAGAAGAGGTTGAAGAATAAAACAATACTAACGAAGAACCAAATACTCTCTCTGTCCATTTTACCTGTCCTATTTACTATTCATTGGTCAAACCAACTATTTCTTCTTTGCTTATTTTATTTAGTAATTTTTTATTATTTTTAAATTTAATTTTTTGTGTTTAATAGTACTTTTAATGTAGTTTCTAAATATATAAATTTTATATATTAATGTTAAACTTAATATTATGAAAAATTGGATTAAAAATTACTTCAGTCAAGCCTCGTTAAACGAACCAGACAACCATTTTGGGACGGAGGTAATAATACATTATACACAGACTTGGTTTTTTTTTGTTCACATGCTATATGTGTGTGTACATATATACATACAAAAAAATTGGAGGAAACAAAACATGTAAATAGATACAAACATACATATGTATATAGGGTGATGTTCCAATGAAAATCCCTCCCCTTGTGAGAACATGTGAATTTGTACATGAATGCACACAATCTACCATAAAGTAGTGTGTGCATCATTATAATAGATTGTGTACATTCATGTTGGTTTTCACGTTCTCACCTAAGGGTGGTTCTCATTTGATATATATATATATATATATATATATATATATATATATATATATATATATTTATATATATATATAGCAAATTGCCATTTTGGTCCACTGACTATAGGGGTATTGTTAATTGTCATCCACGACTTTCAAAAGTGTTAATTGCATACCATGACTTTTCAATTTGTATCAATTTTGGTCACTCCGGCCAAATTGCCAGCCAAATTTCGCCGGAAAATTTTAAAAGTTAAAATAATAAGGGCATTTTAGTCATTTCACCTTTTTTTTTCTTCTTCCCTTGGCATTCTTCTTCTTCTCCGGCGAGTTCTTCTTCCTCTCCGGCGAAGCGATGCAAACCTAGGCTAAAAGAAGCAGCGGTTCTGCAGCAAGGGATTGAGGCATTGACAGCCCATGATGGGGAAGAAATCTAGAGTTGTAGCAGTAGGGAAGAAAGGATAAATGTTGGGAAAATGACCGGCGGCAAGAAGTGGGTGTCGCCGGCGAGGCGTATAATGAGAAAATGAAGAATGGGAGAGGTGCCTTTTGTTGTGTTGGGTTGCGGAGTGAGTGAGAGATTGGCGGAGGGAGCAAGTAAAAATCACATATTTTGCATCATGGGTTCATAGTCTGCAGAGGAGAGATGGGCGGGGAAAGCGAAGCTAGTGTCTAGTGGTTTGCTTCTTTCTACCCTAACACAAAAGTGGTGGCTCTTTAATGTGCCAAATTTTACAGCCCATTCTTTTAGTAGCTTAGGTTTGCATAGCTTGGCCGGAGAAGAGAAGAATTCGCCAGAGAAAAAGAAGAATTCGCCGGAGAAGAAGAAAAGAATTGTGAAATGACTAAAATACCCTTGTTATTTTAACTTTTAAAATTTTCCGGCGAAAGTTGGCCAGCAATTTGGCCGGAGTGACCAAAATTGATACAAATTAAAAAGTCATGGTATGCAATTAACACTTTTGAAAGTCGTGGATGACAATTAACAATACCCATATAGTCAGTGAACCAAAATGGCAATTTGCTCTATATATATATATATATATATATATGTTTTTTTGGGACCGAGTTTATCATAAATCGTATACGAAAGTACAATGCGGGAGTAAAAAAATAGTAGTTATATCGCTCCGGGTACTAGACCAAAATTGTATGTACAAACCCCGAGATAACGATCTAAATAATAAATATAATGAAGATTATAACTCTAATAGGGGACTAGGAATAATTAAGAATGATATTGTAACTAATGGAGTCGAACCCTGGTGTTCCTATTAGAAGTTAAGACCAGTGACCCTCTAGATGCTCGACAAATGTACGACTTTATCTTGCCTTCATTCTTGGTCATACATGTGTCCCTCCACTACTTGGATACTAGCGATCTTCACAAAGGTAAGCATGGTATCCTGCCTTTTAGAACTTGAAATTTGAGTAACTTGGGTGGTTGGTGCTTTATGTTGCCATACTGAAGGTCCTAGATTTGATACCCATTAACAACAATTCTTTAATATTTTACTCCATCCCTCAATTTGTCAATCCATGTGTATGGTGTTGGTGTGCCCCCAACTCCATTAGCCTCGCCTGTGGAGTGCTGACGGTTCGACTGGTTCGATTATGCTCCACTGATTTTTTTGGGTTACCATGCTTCTTCATCCCTCTTTCCCTTGGGCTACCATGACACTTATCTTCCTATTCCAACAAGACTTGGCTCAACTAGAGCTGTCAATACGGGCTAGCGGGGCGGGGCGCAGGCCTAAACGGGGCGGGCCAAAAAAGCCCGCTCCTTGGCGGGCCTGAATTTTCCAAGCCCGGACCGCCCCGCCGTAAGCCCGCGGGCCCCCGCCAGTGTTTTTTTTTTAATCAATTCCAAAATATTACGTTGTAGATTATTAGATTATTTAGTATATTTATATTGATTTAGATTATATATTTTACCAAACAAAAAAGATTTAGATTATATATTATATATGTACGTACTACACTATAGATCATACTATAACTATATATATGTACTACACAGTGGAGCTATTTTGATATATTATTATATATATTATATATATTATATCTTATATATATAGAGTACTACACTACAGATTATAATATTATATATATATATATATATATATATATAAAATATTATTAGTACTACAGTACACAGCTCCACTAGGACCACTACTATGGTACTTTTGTGGGTAGCTCGTCGGCCCGCCGGGCCCGCCATTTAGCGGGCTTGTATTTTCGAAACCCGCCCCCTACCTAAGTAGGCGGCGTGGCGCGGCGGGCTAAGCCCGTTTTGACGGCTCTAGGCTCAACCTTCTTTCTTCACCACCTCCTTAGGCCAAAACGTTCCCACTGAAGGGATTCGAATTTATCAAAAAATAATCCCTAAAACAAAATTGGTACAAAACCAAAAGAACAGAAATCGAAATTCAAGTTGTGTGTACCACACATTCTCCATAAAATCGATTCACTACCTCCCGATGGTGCTATGACCGTTGTAGTGTCAGTCTCCCATGATAAAATGGGTTACGCCTTAATGTATGGAGCACTCATATAAACAAAATAAGCCTTATGTGTACTAGAACAAATGGCGAGCATTTCGACTTTTTATTAGAAGTGTTGTCAGAATTTCGTATGAAAAATATTTATTTTCATAAGAAAGATGAACAAAGGAGGGATTTCTCCCTTCGGTAACCCTAAACTACCACATACGGATTATGATTTCTTTCCTTATTACATTTGTATACTTTCTTAATCTATTTTGAACTTCTTTCCATATCTTCTGTGCGACTTCTGGGTAGTGCTCCTTCTCGCCGTTATCCTTTTCGGAGTCCCCAAATCCACCATTGAACCATGCTCCAACTCCGACATTTGCTACCCGGACGTCGAGAACCACATCCTCCCCGCTCGCCTCTTCCTCAAGGTCCCGCTCACATATTCTTGCATCGACGGGATTTTCAAATCCGCCTTCTTCCACTACTAGTAGTTTACCCGTGCGATGCACGGCATAAGTAATTCTATTCATTAATCAAAGATATTTGACTATATTACTAGAATGGAGTAAAAAATGTGTATTGCATAAAGAGAAGTTACAAATTATTAAACACTTCATGGTATACAACATTGGTAGTGTGATTACTACTATCTGCCCCTTCATTGGCTATCAAGATTTTCAAACCTTTTGGGTTACTAATCCTTGAAGCAGCAACGTAAAGTTGACCGTGGACAAACACTGGCTTCCTTAAAAGTAAACCTACATGTGACAAAGTTTGACTTTGACTTTTGTTTATAGTCATTGCATAGGACAACATTACCGGGAATTGTCTTCTTTGGAATTTAAATGGCAACCTTATATCAGTTGGTGTCATTGACATTCTTGGTATCAAAACAATCTCACCAGCATTGTTCCCAGTTACAATCTTTGCTTCAACAACGTGATTAGATAACCTTGTAATCACCAGTCTTGTTCCATTGCAAAGTCCAAGTGCGTGATCTATGTTCCTCAAGAGCATTATTGGTGATCCAACCTTTAACGTTAATGCATGATTTGGTATGCCAGAGGCTTTCAGACCATTTAGAAATTCAGGAGTATGCATATCAGAAAGTACACCATTACTTGAGTCTGATTTACATACCGTGTCACAACTGAGGTAAGTCTTACTCTCAGCAATATGTAAGTCACTCATATATTCATTGATGGCGTTGACGACATCAAGTGTTGGAGCTAGTATGGCACGGCTTTTCATGTACTCTTCATCGCATCCCCTTTCCTTAAACAGTGGAAATATGGTATCAACAATTGTTGATATATTGTTAACAAATGATGGCAATAACATCTCAGAAGGGATTTGCACATTTGCATAACCATCGTTGGGTCCTCCGACTTTGCCATCACCAATATCCTACAAAAATCTGTAAAATTACAATGTAGTACGAAATACCCTGCAAAAATCAATAACAAAATTTTCAGATTGTTTTTTGCTGCTTCATTAATCTAACTTAACTGAAAAGTATACGTAATTGTGGACTGAAAGTATAAAAGTTCTATTGAAAGGTACTCCTTGCTGACTACATGATGTGAATCTTTCAGAATCTGAAAATTTGCATTGACAAAACTTTTATAGAATAACTTAGCCTACTTCTAATTACATTGTGTAGAGAGTGGTTGTTTTTTTTTCACAAAACACTACATTTCCAGTTGTACGAAATCTAATTTGCAGCTAACTGATCACTTATCACTATCATTTGAACCCTCCATGAAGTTTCATCCTCTTCAGTGGTACTTGTATAGCATGGATTCGTCACCCTCAATTGCAGCATGAACCTGAAAGGTGAAAAAAAAAACTCAAATACACTATTCTGCAGTAACTGTTATACATGATTTCAAAAAACAATGTTCTAAATTTCAAAAAGCAAGCAAGATGGCCACAGTTACACATACACAGTGCACTGTTAAGTATTCAAACATCCAGAGTTTTCAAGTTAAACAAAACAAACAGCAAGTCACAATTGTCTTCCAAATAAATTTGATTCAATCAATTTTTTCGAGTTTCACTCTCTGCTGCTTCACTTTTTTGCATCCCTGTGTCGAAGAAAACTGATCGATTAAGCACCTCTTGACAGGTCCCTCAGTAGCCTCATGAGTAACTGGCGGCAGAGTTGCAATTGGGCTGTCAGCTTCATCACTCAGAAAACCCTACAGATTCAGTAAGTTTATCAAAAACTCCTACAGTTTAAATATGATATTTGAAAGAATTGTATTTAAAGACAAATATATAACCTCAAGGAAGTCATCATCCCCATCACTTAGTATCATCCGCCTTCAAGCTTAGAATGTCAGGGCTTAGTTGTGCTAGGAGTTGTTGGTCAGTGTTAATCTTTAGAACAAGAAATGAGGTTGGAAAGTTGACAAACTGGTCCTTCCTAACTGAAATTCTGAATAACATACTCCTACCAACTAAATCTAGTATCTCCTTTAGAGGGGCACTTGACTGCAAAGGAAGAAATTTAGGTTAAGCCGCCTTCAATTTATAAATGTAGGACTCTAGAGACAGTAGTTAAAAATTTAGGACTTACATCTGTATAACTGTCATATAAATCAGCAGCTGCAATCCCAACATCTGTATAACTGTCATATAAATCAGCAGCTGCAATCCCAATTAACTCCATGCACTCTCGATCCCATATAGCTGCAATCCCAATTAACTCCATGCACTCTCGATCCCATATCAAAAATGAAGCATTACCTTTCATGTCCACAACACGTACTCTAAGTTTATACCTTAAAACATGGGTATTATGAACTTGCACACACTTGAAACATTTGTTCACCCCTTCTGAGAGTTCTAATTTCTTGTTACAACCCTTTTTTGGACAGGAAGTATAGAACCAATCTGTGGGTGACTCAATACCATTGATCCTCGCAGCAATCCAGAATTCACCAAACTGTAAGTATGATTATAAAACAAAAATGAAATTTCAGTTTATACAATAATGGTAGAAAACCCACAGGAAGTCAGGAAACAGTGCTTACATTCTCAGTGTCAAATATGTCAGATATTGTAATCAGATCCATGGACTGACTTGTGGACTCATCAATGGTATTGGTGTAGCTAAGACTTGACATTGATGTTATGCTTCTAATTGGTGTTTGATATTCCCTGTCTCTAAGGTTGTGCATAGAGTCCATGGTAATGTTAGTTCATAAATAAGTAATTTTACAGATTACATAGATATTAAATTAATATACCTTTCTGTGAAACTTTTAAATTCCGGTTGGTCAAGGTTGAACAGCGATTGGGTCACATCATAGGATGAACAAATTTTCACATCACCATCTGACAGACAATAATATAATTACAGTATGTATTTCTAAACTAATTACAGTATGTATTTCTAAAAAAAGGTAAATGTAAAGGGTACTAACCTCTTAAGCCCAGCTTTACTCTGCAGAATTGGATCAACACTACAACAGGTTCATTCATCTCACGCTGATAGAAAGGCTCAATTTTGGACACATGATCATCCCAAAAGGTACAACTTAGCTTATTTCCCCTGCATTACATTAAAATTTTCATTTAAATTTGAAAATGATAGTTCATAATAATTCATAATAATTAAAAATAATAGAAATTGGACTTACAATGCATCCTCCAACACAAAGTCTATCAGCCTTGTATTATGACCACCAATAACCTTTTCTTGTGGTCCATGTATTTGAACAATACGACCAATTATATCTATTTTATATACATAGCTATAGGTAAGATTCTGAGTCTATTGCTAAAAACATAATGAGAAAAAAGATGACAAAGATACTGAGGAAAGCGTAGAAACTTACCTATAAGATGTTTGTCATCTAAAGTTGGGTTACCTTTCAAACTATTGAATGGCTTTAGTCTGTACATGTGCCATGGAAATTTGTCCGACCTAATTTCTTTCATAATAGTTTCATGATTAAACTGCAACATATATTCATGCAGACTGGTCTTGTATGTCTGAGTATTCGAAACAACAAAGAAATTTTTCACAGCATACACTTTGCTTTCTACAAACCTATTACTGTTTTTCACAGCATACACTTTGCTTTCTACAAACCTATTACTGAACTTTTCTACCAGAGTTTTTGGTACATGTGCATGAATTACGAACTTTTCTACCAGAGTTTTTGGTACATGTGCATGAATTACGGTGCCCTGTTCATATATCAATAGGTTAGCATGTACAATAACATATTTACATAGTTTTATCAATAGGTTAGCATGTACAATAACATATTTACATAGTTTTATCTAAGTCTACGCTAATGCTAATGAACATACTTCATGAAAATGCAGATGAGTATAGAGAAGAAAACAAACCTCCGAGTCGTGAAACACGATTTCCTGACTTTTTTTTTCAAATGAACCTCTCCTTAATGGTACCAAATAGGTACGAATCACCCGTAACTTCATTGCACTCTTGTTCTTGAACGTAGACAACTCATTCGCCACGCAATACATTCCCATTTTCGAATTACAGTACGTGAGAATAAGGAGTAATTTCAAAGGGTTGAGAGTATCTGATGGCAATGTAATCTGGAAGATGCCTAGAGGTGTATATATATGGTTGTAATATAAGTCTGAGATCATAAGACTTCTGAAGTTGCATTACTTCCTTTTTCATTCCCGGAACATATGTATCGAATAACTAAACGCTGAAACCTTTTCGATTTCCTAAACATATTCCCGCCATATATTCACGCATGAGATATAATTACACACATTGTATAAGTCCTTTACAGCCATAATTATTGTTCGGGTCGGTTGCTCTACCGATTTAAAAACAACAAAATTGATATCCTACATGCGGAAAAGGATGGTGACTAACAATAACAAACATTCCATTTTGCTATGCAATACGGCATCGTTTTCCACTGGGCGGGAATGGCATTAAATGCTATTTTTGTGGCTTTTTTATATTAGAGGACAAGACCTGCCCTCCTTCATTGCCGACACCGTCTACTCCGATCTCGTCTTCGCCGAATAGATTAAGGTGGGAAACCCCGGACGCCGTCGACTCCGACCCTTCCGTCCTCAATGACGGAACCAACCTCTGGATTCCCCTATCCTGCACCTGCTTCAACGGCACCGATAACAACCTCCCTGCTATTTACATATCCTACGTTGTCACCCTCGTCTCCCTTTGGTAACCCTAAACTACAATATACAGGTTTGGATTTCTTTCCTTATTACATTTGGATACTTTTTTAATCTGTTTGGATCTTCTTTCCATATCTTCGGTGCGACTTCCGTGCGACTTTTGGGCAGCGCTCCTTCTCGCCGTTATCCCTTTCGGAGTACCCAAATCCTCCATTGAACCATGCTCTAACTCCGACACTTGCTCCTATCTCATGGGGTACACTCCCTACACTGACGTTAAAGTCTCCGAGGTGGCGTATTTGTTCTAGACCGACCCAATCGCCCTCCTCACGGCCAACGTCGTCGACATTTCCTACACAAACATCGAGAACCACATCATCCCTGCTTCTTCCTCAAGGTCCCGCTCACCTGTTCCTGCATCAACGGGATCTTCAAATCCGCCTTCGTCCACTACAAGACCCGCCCCTTCGACACGTATTCCTTCATTGCCGACACCGTCTACTCCGACCTCGTCTTCGCCGAACAGATTAAGGTAGGAAATCCCAACGCCGTCAACTCCGACCCTTCTGTCCTCAATGACGGAACCAACCTCTGGATTCCCCTCTCTTGCACCTACTTCAACGGCACAGATAACAACTTCCCTGCTATTTACATATCCTACGTTATCACCCCCGTCTCCCTTTGGTAACCCTAAACTACAATATACAGGTTTGGATTTCTTTCCTTATTACATTTGGATACTTTTTTAATCTGTTTGGATCTTCTTTCCATATCTTCGGTGCGACTTTTGGGCAGCGCTCCTTCTCGCCGTTATCCCTTTCGGAGTACCCAAATCCTCCATTGAACCATGCTCTAACTCTGACACTTGCTCCTATCTCATGGGGTACACTCCCTACACTGACGTTAAAGTCTCCGAGGTGGCGTATTTGTTCTAGACCGACCCAATCGCCCTCCTCACGGCCAACGTCGTCGACATTTCCTACACAAACATCGAGAACCACATCATCCCTGCTTCTTCCTCAAGGTCCCGCTCACCTGTTCCTGCATCAACGGGATCTTCAAATCCGCCTTCGTCCACTACAAGACCCGCCCCTTCGACACGTATTCCTTCATTGCCGACACCGTCTACTCCGACCTCGTCTTCGCCGAACAGATTAAGGTAGGAAATCCCAACGCCGTCAACTCCGACCCTTCTGTCCTCAATGACGGAACCAACCTCTGGATTCCCCTCTCTTGCACCTACTTCAACGGCACAGATAACAACTTCCCTGCTATTTACATATCCTACGTTATCACCCCCGTCTCCCTTTGGTAACCCTAAACTACAATATACAGGTTTGGATTTCTTTCCTTATTACATTTGGATACTTTTTTAATCTGTTTGGATCTTCTTTCCATATCTTCGGTGCGACTTTTGGGCAGCGCTCCTTCTCGCCGTTATCCCTTTCGGAGTACCCAAATCCTCCATTGAACCATGCTCTAACTCTGACACTTGCTCCTATCTCATGGGGTACACTCCCTACACTGACGTTAAAGTCTCCGAGGTGGCGTATTTGTTCTAGACCGACCCAATCGCCCTCCTCACGGCCAACGTCGTCGACATTTCCTACACAAACATCGAGAACCACATCATCCCTGCTTCTTCCTCAAGGTCCCGATCACATGTTCCTGCATCAACGGGATCTTCAAATCCGCCTTCGTCCACTACAAGACCCGCCCCTCCGACACGCATTCCTACATTGCCGACACTGTCTATTCCGGCTTCATCTCCGCCGACCAGATTAAGTAGGGAAACCCCAACGCCGTCATCTCCGACCCTTCTATCCTCAATGCTGGAACCAACCTCTAGATTCCCTTCTCCTACACCTGCTTCAACGGCACTAATAACAACCTCCCTACTATTTACATGTCCTACGTTGTCACCCCCGTCTCCCTTTGGTAACCCTAAACTACAATATACAGGTTTGGATTTCTTTCCTTATTACATTTGGATACTTTTTTAATCTGTTTGGATCTTCTTTCCATATCTTCGGTGCGACTTTTGGGTAGCGCTCCTTCTCGCCGTTATCCTTTTCGGAGTACCCAAATCCACCATTGAACCATGCTCTAACTCTGAAACTTGCTCCTATCTCATGGGGTGCACTCCCTACACTGACGTTAAAGTCTCCGAGGTGGCGTATCTATTCCAGACCGACTTAATCGCCCTCCTCACGGCCAACGTCGTCGACATTTCTTACACAGACATCAAGAACCACATCATCCCCGCCTCTTCCTCAAGGTCTCGCTCACCTGTTCCTGCATCAACGGGATCTCCAAATCCGCCTTCGTCCACTACAAGACCTGCCCCTCCGACACGCATTCCTTCATTGTCGACATTGTCTACTCCGGCTTCATCTCCGCCGACCAGATTAAGTAGGGAAACCCCAACACCGTCATCTCCGACCCTTCTGTCCTCAATATCGGAACCAACCTCTGGATACCCTTCCCCTGCACCTACTTCAACGGCAGTGATAACAACCTCCATGCTATTTACATGTCCTACGTTGTCACCCCTGTCTCCCTTTGGTAACCATAAACTACCATATGCGGATTGAGATTTCTTTTCTTATTACATTTGGATACTTTCTTAATCTATTTTGATATTCTTTCCATATCTTCCGTGCGACTTCCGTGCCCAACTGCCCTGGTCCTTAAAAAACCTTCCAAAAACGCCTCTAGGAAACCTCGTAATCGCCTTCCTCATGCCGCCTTCGTTAGACAAATCCGTTGGCGACCGACTAATCGTCAGTCGACCCTCGACGTGCCACCTCCCATCCTTCCGAGTCCTTCAACCTCGCCCTCATTTCCTTTGCATCTCCTCCCTTTCCCTTTGGTCGCCCCTTTCATCATTCCGAGCTTTAACTACCGAGCCTTAGCTTTTCCCCCATCAAACACAATCAAAGAATTTGGTATCCCCATTCAAATCAACATACACCTGCAGACTTGACCTATATTTCTGACCAAAACCTGCAAAAAAGCACGCGGACAACTAAATGCGACACATTTGTCCCTCCCTTGTCCTTTTTCTAAACCTCTCTCTCTTTTTCTTACCTCCTTTCTTTCAAAATATACTTTCCTCTTCTCTCACCATTTTCTTGAGAATAGAGTTCACTCTACTTGCATTTTTTTCACCGAAAAATGCTAACCTAAACCCCCATTTCGACCGGGAAGTGCCCTCTGTTAATTTGGGCAGTGCTCCTTCTCGCCGTTACCCCTTTTGGAGTCCCAAAATCCACCAATGAAACATGCTCCAATTCCAACACTTACTCCTCTCACGTGGGGTACACTCTCTACACTGACCTTAAAGTCTCTGAGGTGGTGTCTCTGTTCAAGACCAACCCAATCGCCCTCCTCACGGCCAACACCGTCGACATTTCCTACTCGGACATCGAGAACCACATCCTCCCCGCCCGCCTCTTCCTCAAGGTCCCGCTCACCTATTCCTATGACGACGGGATCTTCAAATCCGCCTTTGTCCACTACAAGACCCACCCCTCCGACACGCTCTCCTTTATTGCTGACACCGTCTACTCTGGCCTCGTCTCTGCAGACCAGATTAACGAAGGGAAACCCAACGCCGTCGGCTCCGACCCTTCCGTCCTCAATGTCGAAACCAACCTTTGGATTCCCCTCCCCTACACCTGCTTCAACGACACCAATAACAACCTCCCTACTATTTACATGTCCTACGTTGTCACCCCCGTCTCCCTTTGGTAATCCTAAACTACCATATACGGATTATGATTTCTTTCCTTATTTCATGGTGTATCAATCATAGCTCTTAAAGCACATAAGCATTTTAAAGCCCCTAATTTCCTCTATTTAATGGGAAGAAATCCGGTTTATGCAAGGGGTGACATGAATTCATCACCCAGCTCTCTTTGAGGCAAGGAATCCTCCAAATACATCCCAATGAATGTGCACATCAAACATAAGCAAGATTCAAACACAATAACCTCATAAACACACAAACCCTAGGTTGTGGTTCTTCCCATTTTTCACAATAATCACAACTTAAGCATCAAAATAGATAATACAACCTTAAATCAAGCCCATAAACTAACTACTCATGATTACACTAGTACAAAACTGCACATCCGCTACTGCTGTAAAAGATTTTTCGCTACTGTTGTACAACAGTAGCGGATGGGACAGTCTCTAAATGTCGCTGACTTTTCGCTACCGTTGTACAACAGTAGCGAAAAGTCTGATCATCCGCTACCGTTCTTTACAAGAACAGTAGCGGATTAATTTTTTTTTTTAATATTTGATCATTCGCTACCGTTCCTAGCTAAGAACGGTAGCGAATTAGTATTTTTTTAAAAAAAAATTAAGCATCTGCTACCGTTCCTAGCTAGGAACGGTAGCGGATGATCTATAATAATAAAAAAAAAAATCATCCGCTAGTAACGGATGGTTATATATATATTTTTAAAAATATTTTAATTGATTCATTTTACTTAAAACCAAAACAATAATATTCAACCTGCAATTCTCACACAAACATTATGATCAATTGAAACTACAATACTTCAAAGTTTAAAAAAGAATCAATGAAATTAAATGTTTACAATTCCAAATTATAAATAATTGAAAGCTACAGAAGAGAGAATGAAATTACAACCAAATACTAGTCTAGTACTCTAGTCCAAGGAATTTTTGGTCATCTCTCTCCTCCTTTCAGATTCATCATACTATAATCAATAATAGGCAAAACAAAAGTTGGTAACTAAATTAAGCATCATCAACTAACTCAATATCAATGCATTAAACGACCCAGAAAACAAACATATGAGACATCCAAAAGTGACCAAACATAATTTTGGACATACCACTCCCCCGTGCTTTGTTGCTTCATAGCGATTGCATGCATAAAAACCACCTGTCTTTTTGCCATGGTCTGATCATGCACCAAGGCATAGCCTACAAGGGATTAAATCACACTGCTTAAGGGACAATAACACTTAAATTAGTTAAAATAGAATTATATCCTACATGCTCAAGCTTCTGAGATAAAATAAGTAGTAAAAGGTATGTAAATTTAAAGTTTATAACTCATAAGGCAGATAAAATAAGCAGTAAAAGTTTATAACTCGGCAAATAAAAAAAACAAATAAAAAACAACATACCAATTCATGTTCCAGAAGGATCACATCTCTCTCCTAAAGTGGAACTTGAACATCTTTCTTGGCAATCTTCTTGGGCATATGAAAAAGATTCACTTCTGGCACAAAAACATCGGCCTATACAATCTTGATTTCCTGACAGTTCTTCATTAGGACAACAACCTGTTGCATTAGAAGACAAGCAAGTATCTCTTGTACGGCCTTTGCATGCCCAACTAGTGAAAGGTGTTACCAACGCAGTGTCTGATGCCCGGAGCTGCATCAAATACAAAATGAGAAAGGCAACGTGGATCCTCTTCAACAAGGCATAATAGTAATAGATACTAACTAAAGAATGGTAAGAAAAAACACAGTACCTGCCATATGCATATTGTGCAGAAAAGACCTTGCATCCTCCTCATTTAGTGATCCTACTAACCATGGTAAGACGCATTCAATCAGTCTAAGTGGCATCACACACAAGCTCTGAAAAAGCAGTTCCCGCTGCCTTTTTGGGCTAAAATGTTTTCGTGCAAGCGGAAGAACCTATTGCAGGTGTAGTGACAAAAATAAGTAATTAATTTAGAATTTCAATTTTCAAAATCAAAATGGACAGGAAACAAAATTTACTCGTATTATTAATGCAAGAAGGAAAATACCACCATTTGTAAATGGTTTTCTATGGAAAAGAAAATCTTAATAGATAGCAGAGAACTCATAGAGTCATAGTCTATAGATAAGTCATGCTTTCTCTCACAGCCTTTAGAAACAGTTATGAGAGGAAACTTATCCATCTTTTGGAAAACTTGAGCTACAATACACCAAAAGTATGTAAGCAGCAATCAGACAATCACTCACCTGAACTTCCTCATTGTGGAAGTGCTTCTCTATTATCTCCATTATATGATCAGCATGAGAGCATAATTTCGAATAAAATTCAATAGAAGGTGAGTTAGCTCCAGCATTATGAATGTTTTCTATGAGGGCCTGAGCTTACCAAACTCATTTTCTTCTTCTGCATGCTCCTGGGCAAAAGACAACTCTGTGTCTACAGCAGGGAATATAACTTTGTCCTCAGCGATGCTGCAGTCAGACAGGATAAGCTCAGAACCTCAGAATAGGAAAGCATAATGCTATAAACCATCATTAGGAGCTTATCATTTTGACAGAAAACAAAATTGCCAATTTTACATTAAACAATGCACATGGAAAAGTGTGAAAATTGGGGCACGTGCAACATTGAGGCAAGTCAAAGAGAATAATTAAAATATGAAATTTGCAAATAAAAGAAAAAAGGCAAGTACTCTTATATGGAAAGAAAAATGTCAAAAAAGGGAATAGAAGTGTCGTAATATAATTAACTTTTAAAGTTTGAGTGCCTAAATGCTTTTTCACCAATAGTTGGAGGGTTTATTTGACCCTTTTCCCATTTAATATTAACTCCACAATAAATTATAATTAACTTAAGAGAGAAAATAAAGTCCATACATCAACCCCCACACCTAACAAGCAACTAAGGTGGATGTGGAAAAACAATTTCTTTTTCCATCTTCAGTCACTTCCAAGCTCAAGTATGTATTACAGATGTAAGAACTAAGCAGCCAACGAGATAGCCAAACTAAAAAATTGAACCTCTAAATTTATGAGATCCCTAACCACAGTTTGCCTTAATGTCATGGCATTATATGGCATAGCTGGAACTCAAAACCACAAGTAATGGCAGAGATTTTAGTTCAGCAATTAATGGCAGAGATTAAGTTCAGCAAATTAATGGCAGAGCCATAAGTTCAGCAAATTACCTATGCAAGTTCTCTCGAGTGAGGTCAGTAGCTTCTTTTATCCTTTTGGGAGCATACTTAGGACCCTTCCTTATTGAGTAGCCTTTCCAACTCCTAAAAGGAGAAGCAAATTGACACAGTCAAGAAATGAGAAGATTAACACATATGGAGATTACAAAAGATTTTAACTTGAGAAGTATAAAGGACAAAAATCTAAGAAACACCTAGATAATTACTGTTGGGCAATCAAATTTCTTCGCTTAAGACCATCAATATATTTTGGATCTACTGCCTGCAATGGAGACGGAATTTTAATTAAAGTATAACTAGAAGAAGCATAATAAATTTAAAGAGAAAATGCAGTACACATAAAGTTGCAAGCAAATCTCAGTAACTACATATTCAAAAAAATAATGAGAATGCACCAGCTGAAATGATTATCATTAAAAAAACATCATACACAAAAAAGATGAACTACTAGGGCATGTTCGTATGATAGGACGAGACTAAATTGTCTGACATAGAATGTAAGTATCAATCTCTGGCTCTCTGCTAATAAATGTCTCCATTAACAATTGGACTAGTGATGGAATAATGTTAATAATATGCCTCTTAGAGGTCAAGCCCAATGCAAAAGGCTTTGACCATCCATGTCTTAAAAGGAAGAACAATGTAATTTAACATTTGATCTCTTTTAGTCAAGCACATTTCCACTATGTCAAGCAAAGCCTTTGAAATAATGTTTCTTGTGTAAAAAAAACATATAATCATCTATTAATGAACATATTGGACTGCAAAATGAATTGTTATCAATGTCTTTCAAATCCAAGGGGAGAATCTTATATAGAATTATAGACAGAATGACAGATACAATATATTGGCTAGATCGAATCAATTAGAACTAATGTACTATTACCTTAAAAGTGGAAGAAACAACTCTTAGATATACTAACCTAACATGGAACTATCAACTAAAAGGTAAAACCAATTCTCACTAAAAATAGAATGAAGCAGGTAGAGAGGTTCAGTCTAAATTATTACCTCACCATTCTGGATTTGCATTAGCAAATCTTTAACTATGTCGTCAACATTTTGTACCTACACAAGTAGAATCACAAAGAATATAATTATAAGGCAGGTATCAAATAAGTAGTAAAAGACTTCAATTATTCACTTGATCATCAATTAGGTCAACAACTTAAAACAAAAAAACATTAATAAAAAATGTAACCTGCGCAATGGAGGCGGAAATGGCGGACGGTGGTTGCTGTTGTGGAGGGGGAAATGGCGGACGGTGGTGGTGGTGGTGGCGCAATGGATGGTGGCTACGGTGGTGGTGCTTACAACGGAGGCTCGCTGGTGGCGGAGGCAGACGACGGTGAAGGCGATGGAGGCGGAGGTGCGGTCGCCGTGACTGAGGCGGAGGTAGTGGACGAAGGCTGCAATGGTGGTCGTGGCTGGTGCGGGCGGCAGATCTGTTTGCGACGGCGGTGGTGGCTGCGACGGTGGAAGGCGGATGCGGTAGCGGTGGAGGCTGCGGTGGTGTGGCGATGGAAGCAGTGGTCTGTTTGCGTTTGTGTGGAAGCAGTGGTCTGTGGTTGTGGATCTAATTTGTTTGAAGCAGATCTGGGATCTGTGTGTATGTTTGTAGCGAAATGTATTTTTCACTTTTTTTTTTAATTTTAATAACTTATATTTCGCTACCGTTTCGTGTAGAAACGGTAGTGAAATGTAAAGGGCGCTTTTTTTTTTTTCTTTTTTTAATTTGCATCCATTCTTACTAACAATGGTAGCGGATTGTTCTTCACTTATTTACGGAATTGCCACCGCGCGATTTTTTTTAAGAATACACAACTGTTCTTTCAAGAACAGTAGCTAAATGTGAGTATTTTATGTGTCATTTTGTACTAGTGTTACATAGCATAAAGATAAAAAAAGCACAAGTAATAAACATAAATCTTGCAGAAGAAAAGAGATAAGGGAAAGAAAGCTTCTCCATTGAAATGAGTGGTAGAATATTGAAATCCAAGCTTCAAATCAAAGATTACAAGCTTCAAAAGTGTTAAAGAACATAAATCTAAGCCTAATCTAACATAAAAATATGAAAGGATGTGAGGGGAGTGTCTAGGGTTCAACCATGGGTCAAAACCGAGTTGAAAATGCTCAAAACGAGCTTAAATAGTGAACAGGGGTGGTGACACGGTCAGGGACACGTGCCGTATAGGTGGCCATGTCCCAGACCTCTGAAAATGCATTTTTTCAATGTAAATCGTCCAAAAATACATGGCTACCTACACGACCAGTGTGGGTGGCCGTGTACCTCCTGGTTCCTAGAACTCTGTGCAACTACTTTGACTTCTAGGCTATATTTCACTCACAAAACCATTTAATTGACCTTTGTGGTCTTCAACGAAGTTGTATCCTTTCAAGTTAGCTTTCCAATGGCGCAAGAATCACCTCATTTGGACATTACTAGGCTATGATATAGTCAAATTACCGAACAGTGGCAAATTCGGACGAAATCTGTAAGTTTGGACAATTTTGACCCCTTTGGCTTCCTTTTTAAGCTTTAATGTCTTCATAAGAGTTGTAACCCTTTGAGTTCTTTCCAATGGCACAAGAATCTTTCAATTTGGATATTTCTAAGTGAAGATGTCGTCCAAATACTGAACAATGACCGATCTATGTGAGAATTTCAGCTTTTTGGCACTTGTTCCACTTATTCCTTGGTTTGTCCATATGATTAAAACCATTGAAAATACCACTCTTAGGCTCCCTTGGAAGTGTTGCATCCATTTCCATAGTTCGCTCCCATTAACTCCAAATGCATCCAAAATGCTTCATTTGACTCGGATACCCGCTAAATTGCATGAAAATACTCTTCTTTGTTCTTAAAGCTTTCCGAACCAAACTCCTTGCAAAATAACAAAATTTAGTCCTAACCTCATAAAATTTGGAATGATCTATAAGCAAAATGACTTAATAATGAGACAGATATAGACAAATAAACACTTATCAGTAAACTAGTCCAAACATGTTATTTTTTTTCCAAGTCTTATGGAAAACAAAATTTCACCTCTTTACAAGGAATTCTTTTTCCTATGGGAAATGTTTTCCATCAAACCAAATAACATTTTCCTCCCCTTTTAGAAAAACATTTTCCATGTAAAATGTTTTCCATCCAACCAAACACCCCCTTACTTTTTGAATATCAATAGATTTTCTAAAGTTTGGATTGAATACCTACCAAACTTTTAATAAATATATAAGACAAAGATTGATAAAACAAATTACATTTATGAAAAACTAAAATAAATAAAATTTCAAAAGTAATAATATACTCCATATTTAAAATCTTATATAACATTTTCCCCTCTTGAATTATTCATGTGTCTACATTAGCTCCCTCAATTATTTTAAAAGTGATAATTTTTCTGCTTTTATGTTAAATGGACATTTTTACTCTTAAAAAATTATTGAGTTTTTTCCAAAAATGGTCCCTCGACTATTGCTCATTCTCAATTTTGCATTTCGACTTTCATTTGCACCTAATGTGGTCCCTTGACTTTCAAAAACTCACCCAATTTGGTCCTCCGTTACATATTCCGTCAAATCAGTGTTAAAATGGAGGGCATTTTCGTCCATTTACCTATTGTTAGCCTAATAAACATTGAGAAATAGTTGAGGGACCGTTTTGAGAATAGTCAAGGGACCATTTTGGGAAAAACTATTTTATTTATTTCATTTTTGTTTATTTTTATTTTTTAGACTCTATAAAATTAGAATTTCTATACATTTTTTTTCTTACAAATATAAATACTTAAAATCGTGCAATCCATCCTAAAAAATTTTAACTTTTTTTACAGACTTTTTCCCTCTATCTAAATATACAAACTATTCCTATGCAGATTTACAATAAGTTTCGTAAATTTTATAAATACTCATTTTTTAAGCACCGATTAAAATAATTCTTAGTCACATCCGTAATACTAAATATATTACTTTGGATTTTTTATAAATAAGATATAATATTATTAAACTTAAATAATTAAAAATAATGTGCGCACATCACAAAAGATTTTATGATTGACTTAAAAATCAACTATAAATTTTATTGTTGAATACAAATTGACAATTATTAAACATTATTTTTAATAATTATTGTGTCCCGTGTAATATACTAAAATTATTAGGTAGGATTTTTATAATTAAGGTATAATTTAATTAAATCAAAATTTTTAAAAATAATGTGTCTACATTACAAAATAAATTATACTTGCCTTAATAATTAATAAAAAAAATAAGAAGAGGAAAACATATAAAAGATGTCATACAATATCTTAAATAATGTAAAATAATATAAAATTTAATAATTACTTCGAAATCAAATACAGAAAATATTGCAGGAAACATTGACGAGATTTTACTTTCTGCTCACCTGAGAAGTTTACTAGAAAAATTTACCTTTCGGTCCAATATTTTTTCCCTACATTTTACACTCTTTGGGTGTCTACGCTTGAAAAAAAATATTATTTTCAATGGTAAAAGTAATATTTAATGTGATACATAGTGATTGATTGTCTATGAACATAAAAAATTAAAAAAAAAAAAGAAGAAGTATATGAGTATTTATGAAATTTACGGAACTTATTGTAAAACTTCATAGGAATAGTTTGTATATTTAGAAGGGAAAAGTCTGTAAAGAAAGTTAAAAATTTTTAGGATGGATTGCACGATTTTAAGTATTTATATTTGTAAGAAAAAATCTATAGAAATTCTATTTTTATAGAGTGTAAAAAATGAAAATAAACAAAAATGAAATAAATAAAATAGTTTTTCCCAAAATGATCCCTTGACTATCCTCAAAACGGTCCCTCAACTATTTCTCAATGTTTATTAGGCTAACAATAGGTAAATGGACGAAAATACCCTCCATTTTAACACTGATTTGACGGAATATGTAACGGAGAACCAAATTGGGTGAGTTTTTGAAAGTCGAGAGACCACATTAGGTGCAATTGAAAGTCGAAATGCAAAATTGAGAATGAGCAATAGTCGAGGGACCATTTTAGGAAAAAACTCAAAAATTATTTCATTTATTTTTATTCTTCAACAAATTATTGTTTATATATGAAAATAAAAATAAATACAAAAAAAAAAAAACATACACCTTTTGCAAATATTATATTATAATTTTAAACTAATACTACTAACAAAATTAAGACTTAAACACAAATAATTTATTAATACTAATTAAGTATAATATTAATATTAATGTTGTTAACATTGGCTTAAAATTGTCATTATAATGTTTACATATGATGTATTCTATTTTTTCGCATTTATTCCCACATATAACCACCCGTTCTGGTTTGAACTTTTTTTAAAAAAAATTATATTTTATATTTTTAAATAGTCCAAATTTAATAATTAATGTATTTTAATATTTTTTCCAGTTCAAAACTCGTCCGTTTCCGATTTTGGGTTTTAGTAAATCGAACCAGAACATTTGTAAGTTTTGGTCAGTTCGAATTGAACCATGATCATCCTTATATATAAACAATAATTTGGTAGAGAAGAAAAATAAATGACATAATAATTTTTAAGGATAAAAATGTCCGTTTAATATAAAAAAATTGTAACTTTTAAAATAATTGAGGGATTAAGGTAGATACATGAATAATTCAAGAGAAAAAAATACTATAAATAAATAATTAAAAGAAAAAAGTGTTATTTTTCCCCTTTAAACACTCTAGTTTAAACATAGTGTAATTAATACTTTGTTGAGATTAACACAATCAAAGAACTTGGTATCCTATTCAAATCAACTTACCCCTGCAGACTTGACCCATATTTCTGACCAAAACCTGTAAAAAAGCACTCAGACAACCAAATATGCGAAACATCTGTCCCTCCCTTGTCCTTTTTCTAAACCCCTCTCTCTCTCTCTCTTTCTTTCAAAATATACTTTAATTTCCTCTCTCACCATTTTCTTGAGAATAGAGTTCACTCTTCTCGCCTGTTTTCTCTCCAACTTTCACCGGAAAATGCTAACCCAAAACCCCATTGTGGCCGGGAAGTGCCCTCTCTGGGTACTTCTCCTTCTCGCCGTTATCCCTTTCGGAGTCCCCAAATCCACCATTGAACCATGCTCCAACTCCGACACTTGTTCTTCTCTCGTCGGCTACACTCTCTACACCGACCTTAAAGTCTCCGAGGTGGCTTCTCTGTTCCAGACCGACCCAATCGCCCTCCTCACGGCCAACGCCGTCGACATTTCCTACCCGGACGTCGAGAACCACATCCTCCCCGCCCGCCTCTTCCTCAAGGTCCCGCTCACCTGCTCCTGCGTCGACGGGATCTTCAAATCCGCCTTCGTCCACTACAAGACCCGCCCCTCCGACACGCTCTCCTTCATCGCCGACACTGTCTACTCCGGCCTCGTCTCCGCCGACCAGATTAAGGAGGGAAACCCCAACGCCGTCGGCTCCGACCCTTCCGTCCTCAATGTCGGAACTAACCTCTGGATTCCCCTCCCTTGTACCTGCTTCAATGGCACTGATAACAATCTCCCTGCCATTTATATGTCTTACGTTGTCAGCCCCGTCGACACTCTTGCCGGGATTGCTTCCACCTATTCCACCACTCTCACTGACCTCATGACTGTTAATGACCTGGGAAGCCCCGCCATCAAGGAAGGCGACATTCTTGCTATTCCCTTGTCCGGTAACTCATTATCACTTGGAGTGGACTAAATTTGGCACTTTTTTTTTTTTTTTTTTAAATTTTTTTTTATTCAGCTGTTAATATATTTGTAGTAGTATTGAGCATAAATATAATATCTTCAGTCAGCTTAGACTTTTAGTTGAGATGGAGTACATGCTTTAATTTAGCTTATCACTAAACCAAAAGTTATACCAAACTTTATTTCCTTATATTTGGCCCAACAAGTTGCATTATTGTTCTTGCCTCTTGGTGGAAATGCTTTCCTTATTGTTTCTCTTTTCTCCTTTTTCTTGTTTCATGTTTGAGTTTACATTGATGTTGTAAACAGATTTGCTGAGATTATGCTCAATCCTAGAATAGCAGGGAATTAAGAAAAAGCAGAATTCTACTAATCCTATATTAATAAGGAAAGCATATTCTTCTACTATTATTATATTATAACATTGATAGTTTGGGATATATTAGGTATCTAATGGATGTATGATGATATAAATGGACATTAGCAATGGTTTGTTTCCAAAAGAGAACTTGGATTAATTGGGAATTTATTTATTGAAGCTGGATAATAGTTTAAATTTCTGATTGAAGTAAGATATTAATGGAAGTTCTGTTTTTTTATGGAAAGTCTTGTTGTTAGGGGTTTCTCTAATGATGTCATTTCTGGCTTTAGTATACAAAAGCATGCTTTGTTTTGTAAAATTGACTGCTATAACTTGTCTGCCTGAGTTATATACAACTAATACAAGGACTTTATTGAACTGATGCTCCATTTTTTTTTCATACATTAGGAAACATTCTCTGCTTATGTTTCTTTATTTGTGTTATCCTGTTGTAGGGTTTTTCTTTGTTTCACACAATCACACTAGTGATTCTTGAATTGGGAGCTGAGCTAATTTTGATTGTGATGTTTAACATGATTTCTTCCTTAGTTTTCTTTTGCGCCTAATTCTTGGAAGAAAATTTGTAAAACTTGGTATATCATTCATGATTTCTTCCTTAGTTTTCTTTTGTGCTTAATTCTTGGAAGAAAATTTGTAAAACTTGGTATATCATAAAACCTCCCTTGTATGAATGCTGACTTTTATTTACTATCCTAAGGTTTTGCTCCTTGGTTTTGTTAAATTTGAAGGATGAATCATATGAGAAGAGAAAATATTTTATTAAATTAGTTGCTTCTCTAGATCTCAGTGATACCACCAGAGCCAAGGTTTTGTTTGAAGTATATGTTGCTAGATTACAACCTCCTTAGTTACATATGTTTATGCAATGCATTTAGGGTACTTGGAAAACTTCAACGCCTAATTTAATAGCTTCTTTTCAAACCTCTTAATTTTCTTATTTCAAAGCTGTTTGCACTGCCTTTGCCTGAAAAATGATACGTAGTAGCTTTGAATTCCTGCCAAATCCTCCCAAGGAAACAACTAATATTTCTAACATCAAAAGAAAAAAAATAAAAATAATAAAAAAGATAAACCAATTTTTCTATACACTCTCTTTATATTCTATAGTCTCAACATACAGCTTCACCATGAATTATTTCCCTTGTTTCCTTGGCCCTTCCTTCTGCTGCTGTCATTTTTATTTCTTATTTGTAAAAGTTTTTGACAGAAAGTCTTTTTGGACTTTATAGCTGTGTATGCATTTTTCTATAAATACATCTTTGTGCCTTTTCTTTATTAGACTCGGACACTAGGCACCAGAAGATTCTTTGAATTCCTTTATAATTGTTTATTAGTGATTGAAAATGGTGTTGTGATTGTGATTTTCAGCTTGTGCATCAAGTTTTCCAAAATACGCCTCGGATTTTGCTTTATCTGTGCCAAACGGGAGTTATGCTATAACAGCTAGTCACTGTGTTCAGTGCAGCTGTGGGCCAGGGAGTCGCAAGTGAGTTGAGGAGCGTCTTTGCAATATGTTTCAGTTATGGTTACCTTGATTTTTATGTAGTCTTACCATATTGCTGCCCGTTCTTCCACAGTTTGTACTGCATGCCAGCTTCGTTGGCAGTTTCGTGTTCAAGTATGCAATGCAAAAACAGCAATCTGATGCTCGGGAATGTTACGGTGCAACAGACCTCTGGGGGATGCAATGTGACCTCATGTGACTATGGCGGCTTTGTCAATAACACCATTGTCACTGTGTATGTTTGATTAGTTCTTAACCCTGAATCCCTTATCCTCAAGTTCTAATTGCATTTTACTTCTCAAGTTATAATAGGGGATTACACTCTTAACCTTGTTGCTTGTTCAAATAAATAGTTGTAGTAGTTTCTTAATTACTTGAAATGCTCATAAACTATCAGTGATGTATTCTTCTTAACACCTACAATTTCCTTCTTGTTCCATTGCAGATTATCCTCATCTTTGCAGCCCCGATGCCCAGGTAAACATCAACAAATTGCTATCTTAAGTGCCTGTTTGGTTGATAGGAATTGGAATTCAATTCGTTTCCTATCTTATTCTTTAGTCGGTAAAACTCCCTTGTTTGCTTGGAGGGAATTGCAATTCTGCGGAATTGCAATATCCTCTTTTCATGGAATTGAAATTCCACAGCACATGGAATTGGAAAAAAGTGTGTATTGACAAATTTGTCCTTAATTATTACTCCGTATTATTATTATTATTAGACAAGGGCATTTTAGACTTTTTAGTCTTTATATCACTCCTTCCATTTCAATTCTCAATAATTCTATTCCTGTCTACCATGGAATTTGAATTCCTACTTTATTCCCACCGTATTCTTTTCCCATGGAATTACAATTTCTTTCCCCCCTAATTCCCTCTTTTCGACCAAATGCCGTGCAATAGAAATAAGGAATAAAGCCACTATCAATCGGGCCTTTTGTGGTCATTTACACCATCTTTCTGATGACTTTAGTTTGTCTATATGATCTATGACTCAATATCTTAACATTCTCTTCTGATTGCCTCAGTGCATAATGGTTCTATGTTCTGGCATTCTGCAGTTTAATACCTTGAAAAAAGTGAAAAACTAGTTTCTAATTAGCAGTATATGCTGAACAACAATTGTCATCAAGTACTTAGCAATGCCTGGTTTAAAATTTTACTTATATAAAATATTTGACGGTTTGCTGTGGCTTCTATATATTAGTTAACATGCTGAAGGTGCTTGAGATTGTACAGTTTGTGGATTATTCTATTCTGTGTATCAATTTTGATGGCAATGCCTTTCATAGTCTGCAACGTTCTCTCGTGTTCTGAATCTTAAAATCTTAATGGTATTCACTGAATCCCGTTTTCTGATTTGCGTTTATTGCTTTTAATCCAAATGTATTCAGGGCCACAGCAATTTCCCCCGCTCAAGGCGCCCCCTTCATCAGTAGGTCCTGATATATTGTTTTCTCCTGCACCTGCACCTATCGAGGCCGGTGGTCCAACAAGGACAGCAAAGTCTTCTTCCGTGGCGCCTTCAACTGGCTCGGTTATAGCATTTCCACCTAAAAATGCTCCTTCCGGGAGTTCGTCGTCTGCTTGCACATTGCTAAGCCCCTTATCTAGATTTCCAAGTGCAGTTATGCTTGGCCTATTTCTCAAATATTGGATTTTTGTATAAGGGGACAAGGGGTTTTGGATTTCATGTTATGTTTTGTTTCTTCTCCCCTGATGTAGTTGTAGGGCTTTCATGGACATGTATTTTAATTATTTCTTACATTTAGAATCATTGGCTTTTCAATATCATCACTAATTTTATCAATTGCCCTCTTGTATTAAATTATTTTAATTTGTAAATCAATTTCATTAATTATAGGTAATAAAATATGAAATATACTTAAGGAAATTAAATTATAAAATTAACAAAACGTGTGTTCAAAACTATTTAGAAATTTTTTAAAATACATACTTATATTTATGCACTATATTAAAAATACAATATTAAAATGATAATTTTGTTAATTTTTAAACGTGATTATTTTAATTATAAATCCAAAAATATATATTATAATTATGGAAATTATATTATAGAATCTGCCAAATAAAATGGTGAAAAACACCTAAGAGGTGGTTATGTCAACTTTGCACAGGCGCTGCACGGGTGTCGCACAGGTGCTGCACGGGTGTGCGTTGCCTGTGCAGAAAAAATAATGTTCTAGAATTGGGAGACATTTGTATTTCGAGACTCTTTTTAAAAGTTAGATGAAGTAAAAAATAAAATTGACATGTAACAATTTAATAGGTATGCATTATAGTTAAATGCAATCATTAACTTTTAAAAGTATAAAAAAAATATAGGAATAATTTTCAAATTGGCCACTGAACGTAACATGATTTTATGTTGACTGATTGTTAAGTATTGTAATTTTATGTTGATTGATTTCAAATTTCAAACTAATTTTTTTTTTGTCTACAATCAGCGGGAAAATGGCACTTATGTTTTAATATATATATATATATATATATATATAATAATAATAATAATAAAGGCTCAATTTTTATGAATATTACAAACTTTGAATTTGTAATAATTATGAAATTGATCTGTCATTTTTAATTTTTTCTTTATTTTTTAGTTATTGATCAGTCAATTTGGCTGGATCAAATTAGTATGCAAGTTCTCATGGAAAGCATTGATCTCATTTGAACATGATCACATATAGGTTTGGCTCCCATGAGAATCATGCCTCAGGCGAGAACATATTGACAAATTCAAACCATTGATCTAATAGACCTAACAGTTGAAAGTAAAGGAAAAAATGAAGAGGCCGTTTTCATAAATATAAAATTTTTAAAAAATTTGTAATATTTATGAAAATGACATACTTCTTTTTCACTTTATTTCTTATCAATCAAATTTTGCATATTAATGGTTTTGATTTATTCATAGGTTTAACTGGATATATATATGTTAACATTTTATTATTATTATTATTATTGAAAGATCAAAGCCAATCAAATTGGTTGCAACGTCAATGGGAAAGATATCGTTTAATTTCTAAATCCTTGATGTGATAGATAAATAAAGAATGCAAGAATGTATAACAGGGGATGTAGCTCAGATGGTAGAGCGCTCGCTTAGCATGCGAGAGGTACGGGGATCGATACCCCGCATCTCCATGAAGTGCTGTTTTATTTTGTTTTTAAGAGGGGTTCACATTTCATAATGTACACAAATCGTTGTATCTACCGATTCTAAACGTTGACACGTCAGGCTGGATTATTATAAACTCTTCACTGACAGTAATTTGATAACCTAAGATGTGCTGTGCAATCTCATTGCATTGAGTAAAAATAACCTAAGATGTGCTGTGCAATCTCATTGCATTGAGTAAAAATTACTCTTGGCTGAGCGCTCCTAGACCAAGGCGAATGCTTCCTAGGAGGTCGAATTTGGTCGAGTTAACTCGCTCTTTAGGCCACGCCTAGGAGGCCGAATTTGGTAGAGTTAGCCGAGTTAACTCGAGCGAGTTGACCTTGTTAATTTTATTATTATTTTTATATATATTTAAATTTATTTATTTATATAAGTAAGAGAAGTAAGATATATAAGATAATATAATATAATATAATATATGATATACACCCACACACATGAATTAATTTTTTGTTTTTATAGGTCGCCGCTTAGAACCGTCTAGGTACCGCCTAGACCGCTTAGGCGCTAGGCACTAGTCTACCGCCTGACTAGCGCCTAACGCCTATTACAACCATGGTAAAAATTCAATACTTCTGTTCCTAAGATGTGCTGTGCAATCTTATTGCAATGAGTAAAAATTCAATACTTCTGTTTCTAAGATTGATAACTCTTTAATGACATTTTTAGTTCATGGAATAGGTTAAAAATATTACATATTGTCGTTGAAATAACATTCATAAGAATAACTCATGCACGAATGGCCGATTGCACAAGTCCATACCAAATGAAGAAAAAAAATCTCACCCATATAGATCACTAAAATGGATGCACCAGATTAATTCTTACTTATCATCTAAATATGTTGTGATTATAATATATATATATATATATATATATATATATATATATATATATATATATATAAAATATTTTGGTGTATCGACTAATTCACCACTTACACCACTTGAATTCATGTAAGCACAACATGTTTATAATATTAGTGATAAACAGTTTAATATGTCAATTTGAACCTAATGGTACATTTTTACTGATTTAAAAGGTCATAATGGAGGTTTTGTTTTTTTTAAAAAAAAATTATTTTAAGGGATCTAGTTACACTATTTCCTCTATCTAGTGAAATTATTTGGCATTATTTATTTATTTATTTATTTTAACTTGGAATGGTCAACAACTCATAAATGGAGTAAAGTTTAGGAACACCTTATTAAAAAGCAAAAGCCTAGACAAAAGTTGCTAGGAACTAAAACTCTCCCTAGCTAGTCCAGTAACAACAAATGATCTACAAGTTGGATACACAACATAACATCGATGAGCATCCAAGATGAAAGTGTACGTAGATGTTGATCCAAAAGGTGCCTAGGGACACAGAACAAAGCAGAGAATCCCCAGTCTGTTGGTTTCATCCAGGAATACAAAGGAATGTTTACCAATAAGGTAATTCTCTCGTAAAAAAGCAATCAAGTTTGTGTGAGATTCATCGGAGCATCCGACTAATATAGTATTAGGATCAAATCTACATTACTATATCAAAAGTTTTAGCTGGTGCAACTTAATTTCCTTATATACCATATTTTAAAAAGGCATCCCTCTACTCACAAATTCTCCCTCCCAACATCAGCTAGGCTTAACTACTCTCCAATAGCACTTGTTAGGATCAAGTACTTACCACTGCGCCTAAATCTATAACTCACAACGAAGGCGTAACTTTATTTCCTTATATACCGCCACATTTTCGAGAGACAATGTGCTAGATTTGGTCTTTCACCGATTTCCGACCAACAATCCTCCTAGTCACTAATTGTTGGACTTGATCCTTCACCTACCTCCGCCCAACATATAGTCACAGATGATAAATCACAAGAATGTATTCTTATTTCGAGACTAAGAGCACGCGTGTAGCTTAGTCAATATATATAACCAAAAGTGCATGTAATCAAAAGAAATGAAGGTTGCTTGAAAGGGTGTTCGAGTGGGTGGAACATGATTCTCATATCATACCTTGACGGTCAAAACCTTCTCTTTCTAGTGCGATTTACCTTTTTTTGTATGGTTTGCGGGTTATTATTACATACGCAGTAATCATGGTTGCAAGTTAAACATAATATATATAAAATAAATGTGTAGTTTCATTATCAATTTAGAGTTTTAGTTGAGACGAAACACATGATGATTTAATTTGGCAGGATGAATACATCTTCGAATTTGTACAACCCCAACCCCAACCCCCATCCTGAGAACTCATGTATGCTAAAATTAACTTGCACAGAAAAAAGAAGTTTCAAAGAGCTTAGTGGAGTGCACATTGTACCCGATTTAGTATGAGCTAATTAAATACAGAGAGAAGATGAAATTTAAAAACCAAAAAAGAATTAGTCTTCTTCTTCATCAGTGACAAACTTTCCAGTGCCTGGATTGATTGCTGCAAAGAAGAAGAAAGCAACGTTAAACAAGATCAAGGGCTCGATTTCGCCAATGGGCACACCAGTCTCGATGTTGAGCTGCGCAAGTGCCCCTTTCCCAGTAATAATCTCTCCAATTATAGAGAATGCAATCCCCAGTTGTGCCAATCTCCCCACAAACAGCTCGTTTGATTTCGTGAATCCGAACAGTGGACCTGCACCATTCATTACTCAACATCAACAATTCTTCAAACTTTGAAAGAGTAAAAGTTATTAGGGTCAGTTACTTTTTTTTTTTTTTTTTTTTTTGAGCGACGACGAAACCCGTACTCAGAGTCAGGGTGCACACTGTGTAAATCTTGCATTGTGACTCTAATCAGCAAAGAATTACAAGTAAACTAACATAGGTTGTGCATAGTTAACCAGTTCAAACCAAAAAGGTTAGGACTATTCCTATTGGGAGTCGAATTTGTAATCTTGTAGTTATTAAATTAACAGTATGACCAATTTGACTGGAGTTATTCCGGATTGGTTATTTTTTTGAGTGACCACGAAACCGTAGCCATTACCAGGGTCAGGGTGTACACCCTGGTCGGCAAAGAACCACAATGATCTAAATCAACTTAGATTGCACATAGTTAATTAGTTCAAACAAAAAAGGTCAAGACTGTTCCTACAGGGAGTATAATTTGTAATCTTGTAGTTACCAAGACAACAACTTGATCAATTTGACTAGTTGTCTTAGACCAGTTACTTTTGACGGGTCAAATGATGTATTTCTTCTCAATTAAAAAGCTAAATTGATAGTTGAATTACATATGTGTTATTTATGCTCAAAAACTGTAATTACCTCCTTCCTTGAGGCCCAGAGCTGACCGGAAACCTTTCCCCGGCTGGATGACGGCGCGGTCGAGTCCGGTGGCGGGTTCAGGGTCATCCACGAACTTGCCCCTATCACCCAAAGCTCCAATGGCTCCCAGCAGATTGAAGAGGATGAAGAACAACAACAGAGGCTCTGCCTCATAAATTGGAATCCCAGTTTCCAGGTTCAGTTGTGCCAATATCCCCTTTCCTGTTATTGCTTCCCCCAGCAAAGATGCCTGCAACATGTTGTAAGGTAAGTCTAAAACCATTCTCGAGGTGATTCCACCCCTTCCCAATTTCCATAAGTCCGTGTGAACAGATTTTGGTGATTGAATGCTTGAGATCAATGGTTCAGATTTTGCCAACTGTACAATTGTGCAATTGTATTTGTACAGTTACACAATTGTACAGTTGGCGAAATCTAAGCCTGATCTCAAGCATTTAATGGCGCAGATCTGTCCACACGAACTCATGGAGGGGTGAACTCATTTGGCCATGACTCTTAAGTCTAATTATGACTATTTCTATCTATGATTATGAATTGTGAATAATCAATGATGTATGTTACTATAGAATTCTATACTGAACAGAAGCTGAAAATGGATTAATGCTCCCATAACTCAATCGGTATATATAAAGAAAAAAAAATGAGACATACCGCAAAACCAATCATAGCCACACGACCAACAAAGAGCTCATTTTGCTTGGTGAACCCAATTCCTCCTGAAGTACCAAAAATGCCATCCTCCACCTTAGGCTTGGGCTGAACAACCTGCATGTTAATTTCATACATTGAACATTATATCACAATTATTACATATATATATACCAATTTAAAAAGTTGAACCATAAAAGAAAAACCCATAAACCAAATTAAATGACCTTCTTTGCTGGTGGGGCTTTGGCTTTTGACTTGAAGAGAGCAACAATTCTTGTAGAAGAAAAAGAAGAAGAAGAAGAGGAAGAAGAAGAAGAAGGAAGGGGCAAGAGAAAATGTTGTTGGATTGATGGCTTTGGTTTTAGGGTTTGAAGGAAAGTGGATTGCCTCTTGAGGTCCAATGCAGGGGAAGAAGCATTGGCAGTGAGCAACATGGTTTGTGCCATCAGATCTCTCTCTCAGATCAGATCAATTTTTTTTCTTTAATTTCTTGGTGTTTTGTGTTTTATATATACACACAACACACAAGATTAGAGGAGTAGAGGGTTTGTTTTTCTTTTTCTTTTTGGTATACACATGTAATAATAATGGGAGTGCAGTGCATATATATGTTTGTGGTTGTTATTGATTCTAAGGCAGGGGAGATAATCGAAATGTACTTTGAAGAGAGATTGGTGTTTTCCATCAGTGGAGGTGGATAGGGTTTTAGAGTTGCATAGAGTGACCACGTCTCCCTCTCCCTTGCCATTCTTCATGTCTTTTAACTTTTGGAATAGTAGCCAATTATCACCTCCTCTCATCTACTTAATGTTGTTTGTATTGAAGTTTAAAACTCAATTTTTACTAATTAGTTATAAATATAATGTTGAGTTTGAGAATGTGGCAAGTGTTTTGTTCATTTTGTTAGTGTATAACTTGCTCATAAAGGTCATGTTTGGTAAATGGAGGTTAGCGTTAGCTGATTGGTTAGAATGTATGATTAGTTGATAACATTAGTTGATTGTAGAAACGTGTTTGGTAAGTTAGTTGCTAGTTGATAGCTGTTTGGTATATATAATTTCTTTTCTCAAAAAGCTAATTGAAAATGTTGTTTTCAGTAGCCTTTTGAATTTTAGCACTTTTGAGTTACAAAAAGCTTATTAACTAAACACTTATATTAATTTTTTAAACTAAGTCAAACAATTAATAGTGGTCAAAATTGGTTGATAGGCTAATTATTTACCAAATAGGGCCAAAAGGCGAAACTCCTAGTCCCAGTTTGACAGGTAGGATCCATTGTACTCCACAAGAGGGTGAAACTCTCATACTGCTGCTGTTGGGGCTCGATTCTACGTTCTTACCCATAATTTGTCACCCAAGAATTAACTGAGCTATCGGTGTTGCTAGTATATAACTGATAGAACGAATTGCCTTGATTATAATCGGCATACTTACGAATTATAATTCTAATGATGTAATATAATTGCATTTATTGTTCGGTTCAAGTTTTTGACACTTCACCTAATAAGACCTGACCTTTTTTCTGCATATTTAATTAGCTTGACTTGTCCACAATTTATATATTTTATAAGTTTATTTTTTTTAAAAATGTAAATACTAGTAAATTTGTAAGTTAGGCTTAGAATTATTTGAACTTCATTCAAATCATGATAGTCTCAAGTTTAAGTTAATTTAAACTAACATATATTTATAGTAAATAATATGCACGAGTGCCATAAAACAACATTTGCTATTCCATTTCCTTTTGAAAACAACCTTTTCTTCACCCAATTGGCACCATACATCTTTCAACATGTGGGTCTTGTTTCATCTTATTAATGTTACAAATGATACATAAATATGAAATTGTGTGGAACGTACAAGTGGCAAACTCAATAAATTATGGAGAATAAGAATATGACACAATTATTTATTTTATATTTTCGTATCTTTACTTTTCAAAAAATGTTAGTTTTTCTCACATGCGTTTTCTATATTAAAGAGTTATGGGTTACATCTTACTCTTGAATAGGAGTTAAACTTAACGAGCGTGACAGAACAAATTATACCATTGGCCATGATTGTATATGGAAAATTTAATTTCTAATGCACAATAAGTCAAGTTTTATGTAATATACTAAAAATAAACTTGCAATGTACTAAAAATAAATATTTAATAAATGAACTTGTAATATACTAAAAATGAACACTCAATATAATAAAAAGGAACATTTATTTATATTAGTGGTCCACATTGCAATATGGATCATGGTTCACAGTATGATAATTGACGTTAGGAGGTAGCACAAGCTAAGTTTAGATTAGTTTTACAATGGTGAGGTATTGAGTACCATATATTGAAGTTTTTAGCATAAAAGTTATTTTGTGGTACAAATATATGTGAGATTTACTTCTGATTTGGGTAAGGTCAAAGTGTATTTGCACTCTTCATAATGAGACGAAGAAATTGATATATTGTACGCTTAAAATGGATAATGGTGAATGAGAAATTGATTCTCATGGTAAAAACATTTGTTTCACGTTAGTTTGGGAAATGAGTTTGCACGCACATTTGTTACAGACACCACATGAGGAGGGGGGGGGGGTGCTTATTCACCACAACACAAAAAAAAAAAAAAAACAAAAAAACAAAAAAACAAAAAAGAAGGAAAACAAAGATAAGCTATATTCTCTACTAAAATTGGTCCACTCTCAAATATGGTATCATTCATAAGTTTTTTTTTTTTTTTTTCAGAAAGAAACTATTTTTCTTTATATTCAGAGCGGGTAAATTGGTACCATGGGTTGGGTGCTATTTAGTGAAGGTGGCACAAATCGTAAGTGTCCGGAAAGCCCTTAACTGGTTAAAAGAGTTGTAGATAAATAATATAGATGTAGAGACGGATGCTCAATTAGTCATTACTACTTTGCATGGTACTAGTTTTAATTCTGAGTTTGGCACTATTGTTTCTAATATTAAAGAAGCTGAGAAGCAATTTAGCGATGTTAGCTTCAATTTTACTAAACGGTCTGCGAATCAGGCAGCGCATGCTTTTGCTTGGTAGACAGTTTCTATGTCTAACCTGTGTGAGTGGCATACCACTCCCCCTTCTTTTGTTCATGACATTCTTATTCTAGATTCAAGCTTAAGAATTAAATTTTCCTTTTCAAACAATAAAAACATAAAAAAGAAAATTAATATAAATGATATATCAAAAAATAAAGAATCAAGCTATAGGGACGAAAAGTTTTCGCCATATAATGTGACAATATATAATTCGTATTTTATTAATATGTAATTTTTTTATTTTTTTTTTAGTGTGGGGTGAGACCAATCGATATAATTCATGGTAACTAATGAATAAGAACAAATTTATTACCAAGTCAGATGGTTAAAATTTTTTTATTCCTGTAATTTTACAATTATATATATATATATATATATATATATATATATATATATATATATATAACTATTATTACTTCTTATTTTTATCATTTTCTCTCTATGTTTGTATACACGTGAGCATGAAATTTGAGGATGGCATATTGGTGAAATATTCCTAGATAATAATTGTGGTTCCTAAGGAGTGTGATCACAAACTTGACATCCCCACAGTTGTTGGAATTTCCAAGTCACTTGACAGCCACAAAATGATGTAGTTGTAGGATCTTGTTATCTGAGTGAGACCCACAAGGCAAAAACCTTTGAACTAAGTGGTCCTTAACTTTATTTTCTAGATGTTTCCTTCTATCAAGCTTGAAAACCAACAAATATCTTTAAAAGAAATAAATTAAGATTAAGTTTTTAAGTATAAGTAATTATAGACACGTATTAGTGTTATTATTAGTTTTTATTTTGGATATTGTAGGCTTGGTTAGATAGAGCTTATTTTAGACGTTTATTTTCAATTATAGATAAACTCTAAGCTCTATTTCGTAAAACATGGGGAACTTAAAATAATAGTTTATTTTGAAATCTAATTAATGTAACATTTCAAAATAAGCTCCTGAATTTTTAAATTTTTTCCTTTTTATCATTATTAATTTACAAAAATAACACCATATATCCTTCATTCATCAAAATCTATCTTAATATCTTAATTTATCCTTTTATGTCATTTTACACTTATCAGCTAATTCAACAATTAATTTTACCAAACACTTTAGTTTCAATTAGTTAGCTTAACTATGGCCCTGTTTGGTAAATGACTGTTGGCTGATTGGGTTGGCTGTTTGGGTTAGAAGGTATGATTTGTTAATAATATTGGCTGATTGTAGAAAGTTGTTTGATAAATTAGCTGTTAGCTGATAGCTGTTTGATATAATTTATTTTCTCAAAAAGCTAATTGAAAAGGCTGCTTTGAGTAGCTTTTTGGATTTTAACATTTTGGAGTTACAAAAAACTTATTAACCAAACAACTAATAGTGGTCAAATAAGCCAAAATTGGCTGATAGGCTGATTATTTACCAAACAGAGCCTATTAGTTACTAGCGCCGTACTAGCTTTTCAATTTATCTCAATTTTGATTTCTTATATTGATAAATTTTTGTCAATGACCTTGTGATCTAGTGGCACTTGGTTACACCCCTATGTAGAAGGGGGTGGGTTCGAGTCTCAGAAGAGGCGTTGCTGTCTCTTTGTACTTCAGTGGGTATACTACATTGTAAATATATATATAGAGTAGAGTTCAGGTGCGGTCGCGTCTTAACGTGTGGTCAGTGCGGCCGCAACACTAGGTATACAAATATACATCACCCAATGTTAGAAAATCCACAACACAAATATGCATCATTAGGTACGCATCACCAAAAAACACACCTCTAGGTATGCAAATATACACCACACAGTGTTCAGAAATGCAAAATTAGGGGCAGTGAAGTTATGGTGCATTATTTTGGGTGGGTTGTGTGTTTTTTGGTGTTTTTATGTATTTTCATTGTTGCGCATTTTCTTAACAGTAGTGGTGTATTTTGTTAGTACTAGTGGTGTATACCGCACCAACCGCACAGGAAGGCGCGAACATATTTGAGCATATATATATATATATATATATATATATATATATATATTTATTTATTTATTTATTTATTTATATTTATATATATAGCCTTGCTCATGTGCGGCCCATCTGCCCCATGTGGATGTGTGGCTAATTACAACCCATTAGATTAAATAGATCCAATGATTCACATTGATCAAGACTCTTCCAATATTTTCGCGCACGTTTTTCTACCACGCGAACTGCAAGGGTAAACTCCTCATAGGGCACCGGAATAGGGCGAATCACATTGTTGTGTGTTTTATTTGGGTAATTGGTGTATTATTAGGCATACTCTTGTGTATTTGTAGATTCATGATGGTGCATTGATGATAGTTGAGTGTAGTGGATTTAAAATTAGTCTCTTTGTTCTACATATGTGAACACTTGTTTGCATATTTATGCACATAGTGGTGTATAATATGATAACTTATTATGCTTTAAACAGGGTAGACAACTAGACAATATTAATGCGTGATGCATTATTATTCAGATTCTTATGCATTTGTGTGTATATAATTATGCATTATTGCAGTGTTCTTGTGCTTTTATACAATGGGGGCTAAATCTTAAAATGAATTTGACAGTTGTGCATTTCTGAATACTTATGGTGTTTTTTTATTTAAATAATGCTGCATAATTCGACTATCTGTTGTGCTTTAAATACTGAGTGAAATTGTGCATTATTATTTTGACTCTAGGGCATTTGACTATTTGAGTGTACATAGTTGTGCATTTTTTATAGTTTTGTTGTGCTTTAACACAATGACAGTTATATCTTAAAATGAGTTTGACAGTTATGCATTATTGAACACTTATGGTGCTTTTTAATTTAAATAATGGTGCATAATTTGACAATCTGTTATGCTTTAAATACTGGGTGAAAATTACATTGTCAATTTTACAGTTGTGCATTTCTAGACCGTAATGGTACATTTTCATGTGCTTGGTGGTGCATAATAAATAAGAGTTGTTTTAGAGAAATTATCTAAATTATCTCCAAACCCCCCCCCCCCCGCCCCCAAATGCTCCCCATTGAACCCTTTTTCAATATAATTTTCAATATAACTTTAGTAATATCATCTTAATTAGTTGGGTCTCTCATCATATGATTATCTTTATCATTACTTCATAGCTAAGATTTAATACTCTTACTTCACTTCAAATAATTAGAACCGTTTAATATATAGTCTATGATTATTTATGTTACATCTCAACAATCACATTTACTACAAATTTATTCTCAATCATAACATAATATATTAAAAACTCAACAGAAAGAGAAAAAAAATTAAATTTAATACTCTTACTCCACTTCAAATAATTAGAACCGTTTAATATATATAGTCTATGTTATTTATGTTACATCTCAACAATTACATATGATATTACTACAAATTTATTCTCAATCATAACATAATATATTAAAAACTCAACAGAAAGAATAAAAATAAAATAGATACCTTAACATGATAATGTGAGCTTACATAATATATTAAAAACTCAACAGAAAGAGCAAAAATAAAATAGATACCTTAACATGATAATGTGAGCTTGCGGGATATGTGAAGTTGATAATAATCACAACAATTATATCAGATTATCATTACTTCATACTTCATAGCTAATAAGATTTAATACTCTTACTCCACTTCAAATAATTAGAACCGCTTAATTTATAGTTTATGATTATTTATGTTACATCTCAACAATCACATATGATATAACTACAAATTTATTCTCAATCATAACATAATGGGGGTGTTTGGCAAACGGCTGATGGCTTATAGCTGATAGCTGGTTGGTTTAGCTAGTAGTTGATGGCTGATTGCGTTAACTGGTTTGACCAGCTGGTCGTATTAGCTGGTTATAAAAAACTGTTTGGTAAATTAGCTGGTTACTAGTAGCTGATTGAATGTAAAATGACATTTAAGGGTATGTGTGTATTTTATTATTTCAACCTTTAAATATAACAAACCTTCCACCCATTTATAAGTAAATTCCATTGATTTCAAAGGACAAAATAGTCAATATACTCATTAATCCCAACAAGCTAATAGAAAAAGCTACATTCATTAGCTTTTCAATTTTCAGCTTATTGGCCCAATAAGCCAAGGCTAATAAGCCATTTACCAAACACTTCAAAATAGCTTATTGGTAGGTCAAAGAAGCTAAACTTGATCAAATAAGCTAAAATTTGGCTGATAAGCCAATAACCAAACACCCCCAATATATTAAAAACTCAACAAAAGGGGCAATTTAATACCCTCATAACATAATATATTAAAAACTCAACAAAAGGAGCAATTTAATACCCTTACTCTACTTTGTTTTTTGAGTACTACTGACTCCGTGCACAAAGAGTCAGCATTGCCTTCACTGAGACTCGAACCCACTCTTTCCATATGAGGTGCAACCAAGTACCACTAGACCACAAAGTCATTGGCACTCTTACTCTACTTCAAATAATTAGAACCATTTAATTTATAGTCTATGATTATTTATATATGTTACATATCAACAATCACATATGATATTACTACAAATCAAATAATTAGAACCATTTAATTTATAGTTTATGATTATTTATATATATATGTTACATATCAACAATCACATATGATATTACTACATATCAAATAATTAGAACCATTTAATTTATAGTCTATGATTATTTATATATGTTACATATCAACAATCACATATGATATTACTACAAATTTATTCTCAATCATAACATAATATATTAAAAACTCAACAAAAAGAGCAAAAATAAAATAGATTCCTTAACATGATAATGTGAGCTTGCTGGATTATTTATGTTACATCTCAACAAATTTATGCACAAGAATAATGCTGGACTTATATCAGAGCCAGGTTTTGATCCTGGGACCTGTGGGTTATGGGCCCACCACGCTTCCGCTGCGCCACTCTGATATTAACATTTTTTAAAAAGCTTTGAATATTAACTATTTGGTTTTAGTAAAATTTCTCCCGCAAACCGAATGCCGTAAGCCTATCACTCTATTGTTATAGTAGACCAAAAAAAAAAAAAAAAAAAGCCTAGATGCATAGTCAAATTTGGCATCGATACCATACAACCACAAAAAGGAAAATATATTTTGTATTTCTTTTAAAAAACACAATCACGCAATCCTATTCTGATATCATTTGACCTCTATATATGTGTGAACCTTTAACTTTCAATTTAACAATCACATTGATGAATATATTAAACTCAATTCAAACTTTTAAGTCTAATAAGAGTGGCATAAACCCAAGGCAAATCATGTGAGTAGCATGGTTGTTGGATAAATTAAAGACCGAGTCTCACGAAAACACTCTATTTGCGTAAATGTTGTTAAAAAACTAGTATAAATAGTTAAGCCCATGTCTAGTTTAAGACGGCCTCATTTTAAAACACTTGTAGGGTCGATGTGAACTTTTTGTGGAGGTCAACTTATCACAAAGCTAACTATGCAAACCGAGGTCATAGGGAGTGAGAGGTTGATCATCAGGCCTGAGGCAAGTCCATCTTAGATCGATTGGGCACCAGGGTGCAAATATGAAAACGGTTGGGCTCGAGACCAAGGGTGAATAGTGAACCCATATCAAAATTCTACCGTTAGAAATATTTTTTTATGGTGGTTTGACAACAAAATAAATGCTTTCAATAAAGATTGACTTGAATTTTACTATTTTTAAAGGGGACCTGAATGAGCTCCTATAAGGTTATGGATAATCTCGTGGCTCCTATAAGGTTATGGATAATCTAGTGTACTTTATGGTGACTAGCTCAACTTTCTTTGGCTTGTTATGGTGACTAGCTCAACTTTCTTTGGCTTGTGCTCGAGCTTGTGTGCACTAAGCTCACATCGAGGATAACCAAGCTCATGATCTACCGAGCTCACACTCGTCTTGCTCTAGGAAGTCAAGCTCATGAACTTCTGAGCTTGCGTTGAAGGGCTTGCCTCGTTCTATGGAGTCGAGGTCATGATTTGTGGATCGGATTTGTCTCGCATTAAGAAGTCAACTGAGCCCATGATGAATTGAAGGATTTGTTTTTGTCTGAGAAACCAAACTCATGACTTGTCGAGCTCACATCTAAGTCGATTGAGCCCGATCAATCGAGCCCGAGCCCATGATGAATTGAAGGATTCATTTTTCTCTAACTTGTCAACTCACTCCAAAGTGAGGTCATGCTCCGACTCCTATGATTTGTTGAGTTCCATGGGATTACTGCCCCCATAAAAGAGTGTCTTTTACCAATATATTTCACAACCTTTAAATTGTATAAATATATTTATTTTAGTCCAAACTCACATATTTTTTCAATGTGGGATAAATGTTTCTTCAAAGTCTTCTCAAGACTCTTTTTCTCAACTTTATGGGTATATTTTGATAATCAATTTCTTACTCACCCATTTTTTCATTTTGAGTGTACAAATATATAAAAATTCTTCTCGCATATGAGAATCTAATTTAACTTTAACCTCTAACTCAAATCGGTAATAGATACTACTCAAAATGACTACTCTCTATCATTTTTATGCTAATATTACAAGGCCAGGGTTTTACCTTTCAAAACAGAGGAAAACATATAATTGATGAAGAAGCAAGCCGTGAATATTGCATCATCCCAAAATTGCATATTAGAAACATGCATTTGAAATAACAGAGCTCTTACCATTTCAAGCACATGTTTTTTTGTTTTTTTGTTTTTGTTTTTTTTGTTTTTTGAGGGAGGGAGGCTTAGAATGTCAATTTGTGATAGTTTATCACTTTATCCACACAAAAGGTTCGACAGAAAATGAGAAAATACCATTTCAAATCATGTATGACTTAAAATATAATGATATATATGAAAATGATTACTCTTAAGCGTTATTATCACCCTGCAATACTTAAACATGAACAATGAATTGATTGAGTTTAAATATGTACATTAAGCACAAAAGTGAGAATAACTCTGATCTGAACAATTTTTCATTAAGCATAACCATGTTATATGAGAGAATTATCAATGAATAAAAGAAAAATACATGCATCTAATTTTAAACACAACTCGACAATGACAAAAAACATTAGAATAAATTGACGCTAAGTGAGCACTTGCTCATTTATTAACTCTATGAATCAAACTCACACGACGATGTTTAAGAAATTGCTAGGACTCACACTTTAATGAGGAAGCAATGTTAACTATTCTGTCTTTTATAGACATAATAAATAGGGTAAGAGTATTTATCTTATATACATTGATGATATTAAAGACTATTTCTGGAACTAAAGTAGCACAATCCAAGCAATGAATTTGCATATCACAAAGAAAGTAAGCATTGGACTGGAAGAAATCGGTTTAATGAATTGCAAATGGATTCAAACGTCAAACTCCTACTAGATTAGGGGAAGCTTATTCTAGATCTAGGAAGATATCTACGACGAGTAAGAAAATTACTTTATTTACCTATCACCTAACCTAATATCTAGTTTGCATAAGTGTTGTTAGTCAATTCTTGGAATCTCCATGTGAGAGTCACTAGGAGGCTGCCATCCGAATTTTACGATATATTAAGAAATCTTCAGGCTGGTATGGAAATCTTGAAATTTTTTGTTATATAGATGCATATTAGGTATGATGTGCATGAGATAGAAAGTCAAATGGTATCTTTCTTAATGACAACTTAATCTCTTGGAAAAGTAAAAAAGCATAATGTTGTTGCTCGATCAAGTGCAGAAGCTAAATATTGATCCATTGGCCTCGAGAAATGTGAACCATATGTGGTTAAAAACCTCCTTACTGAATTGAAAATTTGTACAATGAAATCCATGAAGCTAATGTGTGATAATCAAACAATGTTGTATATTGCGTCAAATCTAATTTTTCATTGAAAGATCGAGTGAAACACATTGAAATTGATTGTCATTTTGTTCAAGACAAAATTGTATTTGGAGATATTACTACTTTTATTGTTATTATTATTTTGACTCAAATGATCAATTAGCTAATAAATTTACTAAATCTTTAAGAAGTCATATGATTGAATATATTTGTAACAAGTTTGATACATATGATATACATGCTTCAGCTTGATGGGAGTGTTGAAACAAAAAGAGTGTGTCCGTAGGGTTGTGTCTTTTGAGTGTATGTGTGTGTATCTAAAAACTATTAAGTGTAAATGAAAGTTATACCATTTTTTCAGTTACTTTTTTTTTTATACATTATGCTATAAGAGTTATACTATACAATATTTTGGTAAAAAAAAAATACTCATACCCTTATAACTTCTGTTATATTTTCCAACTATTGTTGTCATGAACATGCATCCACCATATATTTTCTTATCTTCTTCAATGGTAATAATATATAGACATTATATATTGGATTACTATATAAGTAATTTATAAAATATAAATATCAAAATTATAAAAATGGTTTACATTATTATTATTATTATTATTATTATTATTATTATTATTATTATTATACAAATAAATATAAAAAAATCTAAATAAATCTAAAATTTTAATATAGAGTACTAATATTGAGCATCAATTTTTTGTGCATCATGCATAGAAAATACTAGTGTGTGTGTGTGTGACAGAAACTGGTGTGAGACCATTTCACGGATCCTTATCCACGAGACAGATCAGGTTGTAGACAACTGGTGTGTAAGTATCATAAGGGTTATTACAATATTTATCAGTAGTAACAATCAATTTTACCCTAAATAGTATAACAATTTCACATATAAATATTACAATATCTATTATAAGTAACAGTTTATTATTTCAAATTGTTATTAAGTTTTCCATAATAAGTATTATGATTTCTATTATACTCCGTAAGTAACTATCCTAGATTTGACTCATCTCATGGATTAAGATTCGTGAAATGGTATCACACAAGTATGACTATATATATAGTAAAGTTCAGGTGCGGCCGCGCCTTAACGTGCGGTCAGTGCTGCCGCACTACTAGGTATACAAATATACACCACTCATTAGAAAATGCACAACACAAATATACACCATTAGGTACGCATCACCAAAAAACACACCACTAGGTATGTAAGTATACACCACACAGTGTTCGAAAATGCACAATTAGGGGCAAGGAGTTATGGTGCATTATTTTGGGTGTACGTGTTGTGTGTTTTTTTGGTGTTTTTGTGCATTTTCATTATTGTGCATTTTCTTAACACTAGTGGTATATTTTGTTAACACTAGTGGTGTATACCGCACCGACCGCACAGGAAGTCACGACCATATTTGAGTATATATATATATATATATATATATATATATATATATATATATATATATATGGGCACACTCTAATGAGAACGGTCGCTCATGAGAGAAGTGAGAATCATTCACAACCGTCCACGTGTCCAGATCAACGAATCAGATGTAATTTTAAAAAACAACATTGTGACATTTTCGTAATTAACTCAAACTTTGGTGCAAGTAAATGTGCTATAAGTGCAAGTAGCTGGTGCACCTTTGCAAGTGAAAAAGTGCAAGTAAAATCACTTACAAGTGCACATATTTTCACTTACAAGTGCCTTAATTTTCTTTGTTAACATTCGTGCACCTAGATGTAACTAATTATAATGTTTAGTGCAACTAGTTATAACGTTAGGTGCACTTAGTATTAATGCTCAGTGTACGTTTTAGTTGCACCTATAATACATTTTACTTGCACTTGTAATACAGTTTACTTGCACTTAGGTGCACTATATGAAATTGCTACTTGCACTTGTAATACACTTTAGTTGCACTTCGATTTTCAATTATTTACGAATTAGCAAAGCATATTGGATATATCGGATTTTTGAGAAGTCACATCCGCATCAAATCCACTAGTGACGTATGAGCCGGATTTGATGGATTTGGCAAATTTCAAAATAGAGAATAGTAACTGTAGGGATGAGAAACATTTTCCTAAGGACATCCATGATATATTATGGGATTGGGCTAGCGACTTAGCGGGTTTGACTAGCTTATAGCATTAGCTAGATGTTAAAAAATGTTTGGTAAATTAGTTATTAGTTGATAGCTAATTACATTCAAAATGACTTTTAAGGGTATATAATATATTTTGTCAAAAAATTGATTGGAAAAAGTTGGTTTGAACATCTTTTTGAATTTTAGCATTTTGGAGCAATAACCTATTACAAAAAGCTTATTAAACAAACACTCATATTAGTTGTTTAACCAAGTCAACAACAATAGTTGTCAAACAAACCAAAATTGGTTGATAAGTTATCTATGTTACCAAACCGCGCTTAAATTATTTAATCCTAATAAGGAAATAAAATATGAGTTGTTATTTAATCCTAATAAAGAAATATTATGAGTCATTTAATCGTAATAATTAAGGAAATGTAATATATTCTCTCCGCCTTACGTTATTTGTCATATTTTCTTTTTTAGTTTATGTGGAAAGAATATCTATTTTTTTTAAAAATACTCAATTCTTTAAGTGAGAAGATGTTTTATACTTTCTCAATATTTTTGAAGCCAAGGAATCGATGTCCCGACCACCAAGGTTTAATCATGAGACCATCCATTTAGAATGATAACAGATGTGTCATCGCACTACATAGTAATTTTAAACACCGCTAATTTATTATTTTTCACAATTTTTCTTCTTCTTCTTCCTTTTTTAAAAAACAAAAAAACTTTTCTATGTCATCCAATTGACCTAATTTAGAAAAGCAAATTAGGAAAGAATAACACATTTTATTTATTTTTTGAAAAATTGTGATAAAACAATTATCCTTTACAAAATGGGATGGAGTCATGGAGAGATGTATTTAGAGTTTATGGGTCATTTCACATTTGCAACTAATTGAGGGTTTAATTAAACCGATTTATTTTTGCGTGGACTCAAACTACGAAAATCAATAAGCTGCTTTCATTAGGGATTAAATTTAAAACCTTATAGTTACCAAAGCAATTGTCTGACCAACTAATAATAATATAGACATTTGGTGGACTAATAATGTATAGGTATGTTACATTGATGGTGTATCAAATATTTTTTTCCCATACTCCTAAAAACTACTATGTTCACTCAAATTTAATTAGAAATCACTCCGTATTATGTAAGGCTAAGATTTTGTTGAAAATATCAACCAGAAAAGTTTAATTGGTACTCAAATAATAAATTAAAATGAGGATTCAAGATTAAACCTTGACCGTCATAGTATCAACTCCTCCGATAGTAGTCATAGTAGTATAGTACACTATAAATTTTTTTACTGATAAAATTATTCACTTATCATTATTTCTCACCCATGGGCCAGGCTTCAATTCAACTCCTCTCACCTATAAATACAGCCACTCACTTTTCTTCTCTACACCTTCCAAAACTCTCTCCAAGCCTCTGTGCTTTTGTATTTCCTTCAATTTGATATTCTGGTTTTACATTTGCAACCCAAAGAAATAAAACAATAAAAATAAATTTACAGAATTTCATTGCACCACCATGTCCAATTCTGAAAAGCTGGCAGCTATAATGGCTCTTGTGATTTTTTCCATATTCCTCAAGAAAGCCTCTGCAGATCCTGATATGCTTCAAGATGTTTGTGTTGCAGATCTCAACTCAAGTATGTGCACTTTTTTTTTCTTTGTTTTTTTTAATAATTTTTTTTTTTCTGTCTAAGATTAGCATAATGTTTTTTTTTTGTTTTTCTTTTCTTAATAAACACGAATGCCCAGGGGTTTAAATCTGGGAAATATTCCATTTAGAATAATGTACTAGCCACTTTTAATTACCTATAATGCGTGAAAGTTTGTGTTGAAATTTTTTAGTAAAAGTAGCATTTTAAGTAGTCCTATTGTGTGAAACAAATATATGTGGGGTCCATTTTTTATTTAGATTGAGTAAAAGTGGATTCAGATTTTTCAAAGTAAATGAAGGAATTGATATATTATAAGCTAGATAACGGGTGAATGAAAAATTTATTCTCAAAGTTAACTCATTTGAGCCCTGAAAATGGAGGTGAGAAGGCTTGGAAGAAGCAATTGTCCCACATTAGAAAGGGGAGTGAGTGAGTTTGCACTAGCATATATTTATATATTTTTAAAAAAAGCTAGAGTTGTATCAATCCCAGAATGAGTTTAATTTTTTCAACCCTTAATTTATTTTTTGACCATTTAAGATTATTTTCTAAAAATTCGAATCCCGTATTATTTATATTTTTTTATATAAATTTTATTTATCGACTTATTCATCCCTACATTTGTACTCAATACTAAAATTAAAAAAAATTAAAGTAATTTTAAAATATAAGAATAAAAACAAAAAAAAAAATCACCAACTATTATGTAATATATAATAATACATCTGTTATTTTTCCAAATGGGTGGTCACATGATCGATCTTTGGTGGTAAGGGTATTGATTCTTTGGGCTCAAAAAGATTAAGAAAGTATAAAGCATGAGTGTTTTAAAAAAAATTAAAAAATTAAAAACACAAAACAAAACAAAACAAAACAAAAAGAATCAACTGATGTTATTAGTGACTAGTGAGGAGGTATAGAAAGAATCAAATTTTATTTATTAATATTAATAGCATATTTTAAATAATATGTGGAAACAGATATGGTAAAAAATAATTTTAATATCATGATTATTAGCCAATAGCGCGCCATTCATTTAATCAGGACACTAATGCTAATATGACACGGATCATTAATTATATTTATTAATTATAGTCATTAACTATATTTATTTTGTGTAACGGAAATTTTAAATTTATTCAAAACTTTATGTACAATAGGATATTCTCGTCTGGTAACAAAAGAAAATGTAACATTTTCAATCCAATGTACAATCTCGTAAACATAACAAACAAATTACGGAGTATGTCTCTTACATTATAATCCATCATGTGGTAGGAATTATATTTTGTTTTTACTTTTTTTTATTCATTAAGGGCCCGTTTGGTTCGCGGAAAATATTTGAAGGGAAGTGGAAGTGAAATTCCATGGAAAAGTAGTTATTAGGAAGATAAATTCTATTGCTTGGTTGGTGGAAAAGAAATTACTGGGAATATTGATTCCACTGTTTGGTTGGGTTTAGAATAGTAAAGAATAATATGCAAAAAGACCTATATACCCTTATTATTATTATTTATATGTATATATTAAGAGAGAAGTACAGGGGTAAATTTGTCTTACCATTTGACTTTTTCTTCCCAACTTCAATGGAAAAAGAAATCCCACCCCTCACCTAAGATTTTGTTTTCCATGAAAATGAGGAATTACACTTCCTTTGGAAAATAATTTCCAATGAATCAAACCCAATAAAACTTCACTTCCCATAGTTTCTAGGAAAATGTTTTCCTTGGAAAAGAAGTTCCAGCCAACCAAACATGCCCTAAAGGATTTATATTCTCTTGCATAGACATTTTTTGTCCTTGTAGCATTATAGGCAATCTTTATATCATGGACCAAGATTCACAATGTATTGTGGACCCTGATGCATGTGTATGTATTTTTTTTTAGAATAACATGTGTATATATTTTATGTTGTGAGTTTTTTTATCTTGTGTTATGAAATTTTGTACCTTAAGAGTATAAATTCTGTATTTGAAATAAATTAGTAATTGTGTCTTATGTTATGAATTTTTGTGTTTTGTGTTATGAAATTCTGTGCCTATGAACATAAATTATGTACGTAAATAGATATGAAAAATAAGTAAATATAAAGCATGTGTATGTATCTTGTGTTGTGATTTTTTGTGTCTTGTGTTATAAAATATTATACCTTACGAATATGAATTATGTACCTTATTGTTTCAATTCAGGGTGTATAATGCGGCAAAATTATTGTGTGGACCATGGTCCGCACAGTGCTATTAACAAAAAGTAATTTTTAATATACTAAAAGTATATTATCTGTGTACTGACTTTTTAATACTCAAATAATGAATTTTTCTTGAATATAATGTACATTTTTAATATACTAAAAGTAAATGATCTGATAGTATAGTCCACATAATTGTATGAATTATGATTGACATAATGATATGTGGATCCTAGTCCATGATATAAATTGCCCTTTATAGCTTACTGTGTTTTGCACTGGATTGCTAATAATGGGGATTGTTGAGTGAACCCACCAAATTGGTAGCAATTATTTGAAAATTGAACAAAAATGAATTAAAGCAATTTGGTTCATGTACTCAAAAAAAAAAAAACAAAAACAAAAAAGCAACAACACAATGGGGTCACTGGTCACACCTGCAAATGTTGAAAAAGTCCCGGGACTTAACACACTCGGCATATCACTGTCTCGTATCGACATTGCTTCCGGCGGGATAAACCCACCGCACACGCACCCACGTGCCACCGAGATGATATATTTTTGACGGATGGCGAATTGGACGTCGGGTTCATAACCACGGCCAATGTGTTGATTTCCAAACGCATAACAAAGGGCGAAGTCTTTGTTTTCCCTAAAGGACTTGTGCATTTCCAAAAGAACAATGGGGAAGTTCCGGCCGCTGTCATCTCCGCCTTCAACAGCCAGTTTTCAGGTACTCAGTCGATTGGGGCAGCCTTGTTTGCCGCCACACCTGACGTCCCAAATCACGTCTTGACAAAGACATTCCAAATTGGGACCAAGGCAATTAAGAAGATCAAGTCTAGGCTAGCACCCAAGAAGAAGTAGACATATTTTACTTGTGACTAGCTAGTTGTGATGGCAATTTTAGGTACCAAGGTTGTAACGTTAAGTCCGGGCAAATTATAGTCTGGTCTTATCATTTTATAAATTTGGATAAACTATACCAAATGTCCTACGAATATAGCAACTTCGGGCACTAATGGTTCATACATTCTATGAGTTTTTAATTTTTTTCTTGTGATTGTATCCACATATGGACGCGAAGTCAGAGGGAATGTGGTTGCGTGATAAAATAATAATAACAATGGTTTACCTCAAGATTCAAGGTTATGCACATGAAGATTCAAAGTTATACAATTCCATGTTTAAAGTTATGCACCCGAATATTTAAAGTTATACACTTGAAGTTTCAAAGTTATGTATCCGAAGGTTTAAAATTACGCATGCCATAAATTTTAAGTGAATGAATATCATCAATATATACTAGTTTCTTAAAATTGGGAGGAAACCTTATTCTCCCACCAAAATAGACAAATTTCATTATAAGCCCTTAGCCGAAAATCAGTCGTTATACCATGGACCATGGTTCACAATGCATTGTGTACCATGGATCATGACTGATACTGCAGTTGTGTGAAAATGATACTGCAGTTGTGTTGAACGGATACTGCAGTTGTGTTGAAAGGAAACTGCAGTTGCGCGGAAGAGAGGTCGTGTCATTTGTCTGGAATTGCAGTTGTGTTGAACTGATACTGCAGTTGTGTTGAAAGGATACTGCAGTTGTGTTGAACAGATGAATGTCCTCTATTCCTCGCAACTGCAGTTTCCTTTCAACACAACTGTAGTTTCCTTTCAACACAACTGCAGTATCTTTTCAACACAACTGCAGTATCCGTTCAACACAACTGCAGTATCAGCCATAATAATGGTCCACCATATAATTTGCGGCCGAAAATCTTACGCCCAAAATTAATTTTATTTAAAGGTAAATTAAGGAATTAATAGTTTAAAAGTATTTTAAATTTAACAAGCGCTCATGGCCTAATGGATAAGGCGTTTGACTTCTAATCAAGCGATTGTGAGTTCGAGTCCCACTGGGCGTGCATTTGTTTTTTATCGCACAGACCATCTTAATAAGATAATATCGATAATGTACAAATGCATAAACTAATTGGTGCCTATGGTCTAACTGATCAGGCGCATTACTATTATTCAAGTGACTGTGGGTTCGAGTCTCGGTGTAAACTGAGATTTGTATTAATATAGTCCAATTTCTATCATGGATCACTAGTTATAGAATTTTAGAATTATCAATTTCCCATAAAATTGAGTTCCCTAGTTATGTATGCAATTTCTATCCTGATATATATATAATATGGTTATGTGGGCACAATATTATTGTGTGATCTTAAATTGTGTAATGCATAGTTTGACTTTATAATGTATTTCTTTTTAACTAGCTTGGTTGGTGTGAGTGGCCGTGCACTTTTGCTCTTTAAGGGAGGTTGAGAGTTCGAACCCCATCTTGTATGGAAAAATCAATCTGGTCAGCACTTTGTCCCTTAATAATTAGGCCGGTTCACATATAGTACGGGTTTAAAGGTGCCTCTTATTGTCTAACAAAAAAAAATGTATTTCTTTGTTTTTTTTTTTTAAATTGAATTAAATTTAAAAGTTGTTATGCTATTGTGGTAGTCGTCATTGTATACCTAATACAATGAAAAAAATAATCTAAGGAACTCAATTTTATGAGAAATTGATAATTTTGAAATTGTAACTAGTGGGTTATGATAGAAATTGGACTATCTTAATACTAAACTCAGGGTCACCTTTTTTTTTTTTTTTTTTGAGTAATAACTCTTACAATGTAGTATCTTGTTCATAGCAACCGTCATGCGCATTATCGGTTAGACCATGAGCAGCAATTAGTTTACTGAATTATTTTATTAAGATGGTTTGTGTGAAAACATAAAATCAAAGGCACGCCCAGTGGGACTCAAACCCACAATCGCTTGATTAGAAGTCAAACGCCTTATCCATTAGGCCATAGGCGCTTGCTGAAATTAAAATACTTTTACAATATTAATTACGTAATTGACCTTTAAATAAAATTAATTTTGGCAATAAGATTTTCGGCTAAGGGCTTATAATGAAATTTGTCCATTTTTGGTGGGAGAATAGCGTCCGTTTAATAAGTGGAAAGTTTCTCCAATTTTCTGAAAATTTGAAAATTGAAAACCAGAAAACATGTCTATTAATATAATTTTTCATTTTGAAAACAGGAAATAATTTTTTAACTTTCTAAAAGACTAGAACACTATTTTTTTTTTTGAGAATAAGAAGGCTAGAACACTATTAAAAACTGTTTTTTAAATGGAAAACAAAATCAGCTATCATCTATTAGACCATATGTCACTATAACAACATTCTCACCATTATCTACTTACATATTTATTCATTACTATGATTATATTCATTATCATTTTCTTTTACTTATCATCAGCTTCTATATTTTCTACTTGCATTATTTATTCATTATTGGTTCGGATATTTTTAATTATGTTATATCGGATACAAGTTTGGTCCGAATATCAAAATTTCACATATATTATTATATTAGAATTCAAAATAAAAATTATATATTATATACATGTCATTCAAATGAATATATCCAAACATATTTTAAATATTAGCTCAAAAAATATTAATATTATCTAAACTAAATTTTATGTGAACTTAATAGGTTATTGGTTCGGATATATTTTTATTTATATTATATACAGATATAAATTTGGTTTGGATATCAAATGTAAAATTTTTACATATATTGGACTTAAAAGTAAAAAAAAATTTATATTTATTCTATTTAAACTAAATATATTTTAAAATATTTTAAATATAAGGTCTAAAAATCACTCGAAATTAAACTCATTGTTAATTTTATAACGTTAATCTAAAAAATAAATTTAAATGTTAGTAAACAAGTTTTCGAAATAGAAAACGGAGAATGTAAAACAGAGAATGAAAACTGAAAAATTAGAAAACAGAAAACAGAAAATAGTTTAATGTTGGTAAACAGGCCTAAGGTTTCCTCCCAATTTTAAGAAACTAGTGTTATTTGAAAGTTTTTTGGACTAATTCAAACTTTAGCGAGTCTGAAGATTTTATTATTTGTATATCAAAATAGTACAGTTGTGATTCTCATCTCATGTGAAATATAAAAATGAACATTATGTTTTAACTCGTCCACTAAATGTTGGTGAAATCGTATACAATTTCATAATTGAATTGCTTTACAATGTTTTATTATAATTCATATGATTGTGGACTTGATACATTGAAATTTCATATTCATTTAAAATGATTTTTGTACTATTTGTTATGTTGTATAATAAAGATGTGAGTTCCAATTGAATCCTGGAGATAATTTTTTATTTTTTTAATTATTGGAACTTGATAAATAATTTGATATCAAACATGGATAAAAATAACTAATTGAACACTATGGTTTTGATTACTATCAATTTATTAAAATTCATATCTCAGCTTGTTTTATGGGTTAGCTAGAGCCTAGAGAGGGTCATGTATTAGCATTACAAGAGGTATGCATGATGACTAAAAAAATATTTTATATGGAAGTATTTCTTATGTGTTCCTAGTACAGAGTGGTTAATTAACCTTGTGAATACTTCTAAGTTTTATTTTTAGTTAAAACACATTGGATGAAATTGTACCTTGTACCTTGAATAATCATTTGTTAAATGATTTTATTGCTTTTGTTAGCTACATTGTGAATATAAACAAGGAAAAAGTGGTATAGGACTAGACTTCAAATACATTCAGATCTATAAGGGCATTTCACGAAGATGGGTTCCTCCATGATCCTCGTGCATCAAAAGGAGGTCTGATCGTGACCTTTGATATCACAGGTAGATCATCTTCATTTTTCTACTGTATCAACTCCTTTATCATTTTATTCACCTTGTCGGGCCATTAATCTGGGATAGTTGCTAGGGCTTCCCTTCACGGAGTTGCGGTTCATCACATGCCCTTGAGGTCTAGAGCCCAATCGATTCTCTTGTCTATTGCCAGGACATGGGCGGGTTCTAGCTCTTCCCTAACGAGTTCATTTCCCTTAGCCTCATGATAATGATAGTTTTCACGCATCCATCAAGTATCAAATCACAGTATAGAGTTTAGATATCATTCCAATGGAGATGGCTCTTGTACTGTTAGGAATTGATGCAAGGTGGAGTTAAGCACAAGCTAAAACTATTCTTACAGAAGATAGGTATATCATTAAAGAGTTGTGTTGATTTGATTAAGCAAATAACAAATACAACAAGTAAAACAAAGGACCGAAACTTGGTTGATTCAAGCTAAGATGTCAAATATTGTACTAAGGATTAGGAAATTATAACAAGGCATAGGGTAAGTGAGATGCACAAAAGTATCCAAATATCACTTTCGTAGCTATTTGGACTTGCAACCTCACCTTGAACTCCACTCTCATGGCAATTCAACTCGAGGATGCCCAAACAAGAACACAAATCATAGATTCTCCTTAACACCCAAAATACTCTCAACTCGTATTGGGCATTAAGTGTGTGAATGTGTGGCTAGTGTACAAGCTCTACTCTCGTAGAAACAAACACACTCCAAATAAAGTATATAATTGGGATCCAACAATTATACCCAATTTCACAACAAACCAATTCACACAACAAACCATAGAACACCCAAATAATCCCTTTTATGTAATACAACTCATATAGGCATCAATAGCAAGAAATCAAACCAATTCCTAGTCCTAAAACACTTAGCTACTCATAATATAATAAGATATACACAATATTAAAGGAGTAATTGAAAACATAAATGAAAAGTAAAGGGAAGAAATGAATAAGAAAGCTTCTCTATTGAAGCCTTAAAATCCAATATTTGCAATGTTCTTGAACTTGGAAATGGAAAGGAATACGAAATCTACACTAATCTAAGCTATTCTAAAGTTAACCCTAGCTAGGAAGTGAAAGGGAAATGAAAGATGAGTTTTTGGGGTGGAAAGAGTTCTCCTAAAAACAAGACAAAGTGCTTTTTAAAGAGTTGCAGAGGCTGGGCACAAGCACGGGCGCGGGTGCAGCCACGCTTATGCCTAGCAAAACAAAGGGCTACTGTAATGTGGGCACGGGTGCAAGCAAGGGCGTGCCCAGATCCGTGCCCACAAGGCCACAAGACAGTGCACACTGTCTGCTAGCCATGGGTGTTGTGGCCACACTCGTGGTTAGCAGGGGAGGCCTCCAAGGTCTTCAGTAATGCTTCAATGCTCTCTTCGGCCATGGGTCACGCCATGGACCATCACAAAACTCCAAAAATCATTACTTTAGTCATCCAATTGTGCTCTCGTGTTAAGGTAGCTCCAAAATTTTGATCAAATACTTCATCAAATGCCTCAAAACATCATTTCTTTGTCAAATCACCTAACACACGCAATAATTCTATAAGTGACCAAAATGACACCATAATATAATGATTAGCAAGTAAAAAGTACCAAAATATGCAAGAAAAAACATCAGTTTAAGACATTCATCACCTCATCCACGGCTCGGGGTCCCTTACCCCAATGTTTTAACCTTTCCTTTGCTAACTTCCCTCGCCTTGAGGTGTGTTCAATTGGGTGGGAGGCGGGTTGACTTGAATGCTGGGGCAAGCAATAGCTTAATGCGCTTAGCCAAACTGTGGTCCTCGTTGCTGTTGGTCTACCTACACACTAATAATGTTTGCAAACTCCTAGGCCAACGCGCGGTTGGACGCTAGGCTAGATCTCGGGGTAGGGGAGGGGGGCTTGGGTTAATTCTTGTTGATGGGGCATCTTCTTTAACTGTTAAGGTGCTGGTCGGGCCCCTAGTTTCTCCTTGTCAAGAAACCAACTCTTGGAAACACGATTGCCTCCCTCCTTGCTAGTCGAGGCATTCTCAGCTCGTAAGTCTCAAGATTGTTCACTTCCTGACCCATTAATTTTGTTATATTTTGTGGTAAATTTTGAGAATAAGGGTGTGAAGTAAGCTAGGTTCTAAGAACATGTACTTTTCGTAGCGGTCTCACATACAATGTCAATGATGGTTTTACCAAATCGGACCCATTATAAAACTAGGTAAGACTATATATAGAATGATGGGAAAACAAGGATAATATTAATTGAACTCCAGGCCTAGGAAATATTCACAGTTGAGGTACAAATAAATAAATAATAAAGCTAGCCCAATAGGTGTCCAAGCCCAAATAAAGTTGCTCAAGCCTTGACTCAGGGCTTAAGCCCTTAAGACACACCTAGAGTAAGATTCAAACACCGATATGTTGATTGGACATATAGAGAAAAATATTTTGGTTTAAATATGATGAGGATGATGTTAGAAAGGGATTGGGGGGGGGGGGGGGGGGGGGCATCCTCTTATAGTGTCCCTCCCCTGATTATAGTATGCAACGAGTAGTTGTCAAGGCCAATCAACTTTGTCCACCCACTTGGCCTTCTAGGATCATGTCACGTGACATAAAAAAAAAAAGAGAGGGAAATATGGATTGTTGGGTGACATACAAATTGGAGAGTCAAGCCTAGTATATTGCATCAAAACATAGCATTGACTGCTACACAATTATAAGGAAATAAAGTTGGGCTTTCACTACAAGGTATAGCTTTTGACGTAGTAGTAAACTCTTGACAAGCTAGCGGGTGCTGAGAGAGGATTGTTGAGCGACGGCTTGAAGAGCGGAGTCCAGTGTCCTGTCATCAAAACGATGTGACATTAACTGCTACACAAGTATAAGGAGATAAAGTTGTACATTCACTATTAGCTAACAAGTATTCATATTAACTCAACTAATTGTTAACTTTTACAGCATGTTTGGTTCACGGAATGAATTTTGAGGTAATAGGAATGCTATTCCATAAGGAATGGAATAGGCAAGGAATAGGATAGGAATTGTATTCTATTGTTTGGTTCGCGGAAGGAATGGACTTTAGAATTATATTACAGTGTTTGGTTGGTTTAAGGAATAGAAATGAAATATGTTTTAAAAGACAAAAATACCCCTATAAAATATGTAATAATAATGATAATAATAATAATAATAATAATAAGGACATTCATGTTATTATTAATAATATTATTATTATGTAATAATAAAATAAAAATTATAACAATATTAATAACAATAATAAGAAAAAAGGAATAATAATAATAATAATACAAAACAAAATTATATATAAAATAATTTTTTAAAACACAAATTAAAGTTTTTGATCCCACATTGATAACTCATGAAGAGGAGCTCATTTGAGCTCCTCTATATAAGAGAAGCATTGTTTCTCTTTTGAAATTAACAACAAGATGAGGAAGCCTTAAAGAGCAAAAACTCATTCATTTATAAAAGGAGTCTTAATTGCTCTTAGTTACAAGTTTTTTTTTTAAATAAAAAAATGTATTATTATTATTATTAATTACATTTTTAATATATAAATAAATATATATTTAAATAAACAAATATTATATATAAGGATTATAATATAATAAAATGGTATTTTTGGTACTATAGTATAAAAGCTATTTCCAAATACTTTGGAATAGCTAATACTAGGGGGTCCCCTATGAATGGCTATTCCCCTTGCAAAGGGAATAGTTCATTCTAGGGAATGCTCCCAGGAATAGAATGACGAAACAAACAATGGAATAGGTCTATTCCCGGGTCCGACTTATTCCACGAACCAAACACGCCGTTAGATTAAGGAATTATTCAAAATAAATTTCTCTTACAAAGAATATTCACAAAGCGTGACCCAACAACATTATTTGACTCATTTACTTTAGTTTTTGAAAAAAAAAAAGTATAAACGATTCTATAAGAAAAAGTAAAAAAATAAAAAATTAAATTTGAATGAACTCTTTGGTAAGTGACAAATTAAATTCAAACAAATTTTAAATTATGTGAAGAATTCATCATTAGTAGACTTATTATTAGAAAAAAAAAAAAAAAAAACCTATCCCGCAGGCCGCAGCTATAAATTATGTTTATTCATTCATTACTTTTCAAATGCATGGAATAAAAAATGTCTCCCATAATTGCTCATCATCATCAAGCTAAGGATCATAGCAAATTAAATCAATTTCTCATATAAAGAAGATCAAATACGAACTGAATTTCAGGTGATCATTCATTCTACCGGCCTGATTTAAATATTGTAATTAGATCTAAAAAATAATATCGCACCAAAAAAAATTCAAAAAGATATTGAATTTATCAAACAACTTAGGAACTATAGTGAATATAAGACATTTTGTCGACCGAACTCAAACTCATCCCTTGACTTCTTCTAATTCTTCCAACTTCTCATCCCATGTTTGAAATCATTCAACTCCTCATTTCTAACCATGCTTTCATCTCTATGAATATATTTATACATACAAAGAGTAAAAATCTAAATAATTAAAAAACTATACACAAGAGATTCAATGGTGTTATATCCAATTGGATCTTACCGGAATTATCTAAACTATAAGCCTCCAACCATTTCCCGATGATGTATCAACTAATATTTTTATCTCTGGACATTTATATATAAAGAGAGAGTGGAAACAATTAGAGAATGTGCATATTTAGATATTTAAAAGTACACAACATAAAGTTTAAAGGTGCATGATTCAAATGTTTAAAAGTGCCAACTCACACACGAATCTCAAACACCCACATCATTTTTTACACTTTAAAACTCTAAAAATACTTTTCAAAAAAAAAAAACTCTAAAAATACAAAAAAAAAAAATTTCTTCCATTAATCTTAACAGAGTAATTCTCGTGTGAGACCGTCTCACATGTATTAATATTTTTTTAGTTAAAATGTAATACTTTTATATGTGCACTCATAAAAAAATATTATATTTTAATTGAAAAATATTACCGTTTTACGGTGAGACAGTCTCACACAAGTCTTATTCATCTTAACATTATTAGTTTTCAATAGTCCACACGTCCACATGGGAAGCCAAGTTCACATATGATCGGCAAATTATTATGTGGATCCGGGTCCACCTTGCGACCCATACATAATTTATATATTAAATGTTCACAATTTACCTTTTAAAAATTTACAATTTATATACTACGAACACACAATATTAACATATATGTAATTGATTACCTTATTTTGTAGTTACAAGTTTCTTTCAAATACTGCAGTCAATTCTAATACTAAAAATACATAATTTAATATCTTTTAAAATTTAGTACAATTATTATCTATTTTGACTTAGAAACACAATTTACATTCTGAAAATTTATAATTTCAATATTAAAATACACAATTTAATGTCGTTTAGGACCAGAGTCACCTTGCAAGGTGGACCCTGGTCCATGGTATCACAACCGACATATGGGCCCTGTTTGGTAAATAATCAGCCTATCAGCCAATTTTGGCTTATTTGATCACTATTAGTTGTTTGGTTAATAAGCTTTTTGTAACTTTAAAATACTAAAATTCAAAAGGCTACTCAAAACAACCTTTTCAATTAGCTTTTTGAGAAAAAAAATATACCAAACAGCTATCAGCTAACCGCCAATCTATCAAACAACTTTTTACAATCAGCTAATATTATTAACAAATCATACATTTTAACTCAAACAGCCAACCCAATCAGCCAACAGCCATTTACCAAACAGGGCCATGATCTCACCCTTATATATATGGGTAAGACTAGGTATAAATAATAATGCATGTTGTAAAAATTGAGAATGAATTGACTGTTGTTTATGCGGGTAAAAGTACATACATAATAAGTCCATACACTATATAATATTGTTTAATTTAATTTTTGTACATTAGTTTTGCTAAACGTAATTCCTAACCATAAAATAAATTATCCTATATATTATACTACCTAGCAAATTAAAGTGATCCATTTAAAATAGCATTTGAACTTGGTCAATAACAAGAGACACAGTCTACCAGCAGATATCAAATCAAGCCTTGTTCATCACGAACTACTTAGTCCTTACGGATCAACCAAAACCGGTATTATTAATTATCATAGCAGCATAAAGCTAAGCTTTCAAATTAATCAATTAATATATTTATTATTAGTTAAAGCTTGTCATGATTAAGCCAAGTTGTAAAGAGCACAACTACCCATTCATCTTTTAGAACTAGTCCCACACCCCCAACCTCTAGTTTTTCCACCTTCCATTCATCTTCCATCACTTCTCAACAATTTGATGAGATATATATATCTATACACACATATTTATACACACAGACATATATACATAAATTCTCCTAGGTTTCTCTTACGATGAGGAGAGTATCGTCTGGGAAAATGTTGTGTATAGCAGTCCCCAGCAAGAGCAGGAAGAATTTGAGATCAGAGTCAAGAATGGACATTGAGGAGATACTTAAGATGAAGCTGGCGACGATCGAGGAAGAGGTGGTGGAAGACGGCGGCCTAACGGCGGCTCAAAGGCGGAGCATCGTCACGGCGGCGAAGATGCTGAAGAAGATGCATCTGAAGGTGAAGATGGAGCGCCTGTTTCCGCAGCATCGTCAGTTTAATTTTAAGGAGTCTTATGTTTTGTTCATGTCTGGGTTGGCCTCCAAAGGTTTGTTGAATGGACTTCCTAGATATTGATGCATAGATATAGAGTTTCTTGTGTATAATGTTTTTAAATGTTACATATTACCACGTTTTAACTCACTGGTTTAGTAGACAGTATTTGGGACAAGTATAGACCAAGGTCTGAAACTCGATAGTTACAAATTAAGGATATGGTTATGTCCAAAGTGGACAGATCCCTTGTATACACAAGTATTTAGCCCTGTTTGCTAAGCCACTGAGTTACCAAGCTCTATCAGGCTAGGTTGTTATTTGTGATCCTAACATAATAACAAAACTCTAATAGTTAATTAAGGTTTCAAACACAGTATAGTGAACTCTCTTGTTATTTTTTAGGGTATGCAAACTTCGGTTAAAGTTCGGTTAACTCACCAAATTAAATTGATGAATTTCGATTAATTGTTCTTTAATTTAACCGAAAAACTTCAGTCCGACTAATGATTTAAGCATATACAAAATTTCGGTTAACGGTTAATTCGGTTCGAAACAATCGGTTAACCGAAATTATATATATATATATATATATATATATATATATATATATATATATATATATATATATATATATATATATATATGAATGTTTGGACTTTATAATTTGTGCTTTTATGTTTGTAGTGTTGTTATGATATTGTGTTTGTATATTTTCTTATGGATATATTATTATAGGTATTATTTTAATTGAATTTATTTTTATAGGTACTATTTTAAAGATTTAAAACGTTAGGTTAAAAACTTCGGTTAATCGGTTAACTAACCGAATTACCAAAAAAAATTCGGTTCAGTTAATTCAGTAATACAAAGTTCAATTCAGTTAACGGTTGAACTTTTAAATTACCTTTAAATTAATACTTAAGTTAAAACTGTTCGGTTAACCGCAATATGATGGAGATGTTTAGATTACTAATTCAATTTAAACAAATGATGTGGACTAAGAATAAAGATTAGTAGTTCAATTTAAAGAAATGATGTGCACTAAAGAATAATAATGTTACTGCTAGGAATCAAATCCTAATGTATGAACCGAAGGTTAGGACCACAAACCACTTGACCAAGAGGGAGGTTGTGAATCAAGGGATGATATCTAAAGGGAGACAAACATCTTATTTATATTGTTGAAGACTTCTAAGATGCTTGGCAAATGTACAACATTGACTTGCCTTCAATATTGGCCATACACGTGTCCCCCACTGCCTGAATGTCAACGATCTCCACACGGCTAAGTAGAGCATCCTGTCTTCTAGTACATGAAATTTGAGTTGCTGAGGTGGTTTATATTTGTATTGTTATGCTAGATCAGAGGTTGCGAGTTTGATACCACTTTGTAGCACCTCTTCTAATATTTTTCCAATTAGACTAAGACTTATCCAATAAAATGGACCCCGAGGTGCCATGTCCCATCACATTTAATATTATCTACCTAGATGTATTCATAAAAAAAATGATTAAAATTTTACTATTTGATCCGACAATATTAGCCAAATCTTTTGATGTGACAATTTTATACCAAGCCTTTTAAATTTTTATAATTTTATTAACCGATTTTATTATTTGGCCAGAATAAAAATCAATAATTATTCCATGGACCATGATCCACACATTCGTGTGAACCATAATTAAAAAGTACATTTTTAATATATTAAAAGTATATTATTTATATACATGAAGTACATTATTTGAAAGTACATACATGATTTTTTATATATTATCAAATAATGTACATTCATACACAAATAATGTATTTTTAATATATTAAAAATGTATATTGCATTCATGATCACATCTATGTGACCATGGTCCACAGAATAATTTACCAATAACGTAACAATCCAATCGAACCAGCTCTTACGAACATGTCTATGACTGGACATTTAAAATATGTTAAAAATTACAATATTAATATTCTTGTCACCTACCACATAAGCCATCTTAGGTTTCACCATTTTATAAAGTTTTCAGTAAGCTTTTTTTAGAGCAAGAATTATGCTAACCTTATCCCTGCCAATTTGATATTGACAAGTTGACATAGAAACAAAAATTATGTTTTCTTTTTATTTTTAATAGTCATATGGCTTGCAAATTTGTAAGCCATAAATGTTTGGCAGCTTTTGCTGTCAAAATGGCAGCAAAGCTACAAGCAACCTACTTTTTTTTTTTTTTTTTAATTTTCTTCTATTATTATTTTATTATTATATTTATAATATAATATGAAATGAGACCCATTTTTTAAAGTGAGAGAGATTTGTAGGGATGTAGTGTGAATAATAAATGAATTGCAAATTAGGTGATGTGTAAGTGAGATTCATTTTTGAGGATGAGAGAGATTTGCAGGGATAAGGCCTTACTCTTCGAGCGTGGTTTGGACAAAATCTCAATTAATTTTATCGTGGTAAAAATACCGAATGTCATATGTAAATAGTTATTAGGTATATAAAGTTTTAGAGTTAATTTTATTTTTTGATCCTAAATTTAAATGTATTATTTCAGTTTTATTTTTTTCCAGAGCATTCATTGTTAGCCCTACTATTATTGTGACATGATTATTTTTATCTTCGGTCAACAAATTTGTTTAAACGGCATTAACTACGAGAACATTTTGGTATTTTTTAAAAATAAAAAGTGGGTTGACCCACTAATGTGTGTGCGCATTATTGAAAAAAAAAATCCTAATTCACGGCTAGAGTCTCATGCCTTCTTCAATTGCAATTTGCGCCTCTACAACAGTGGAATGACACATAAATCAATGACCAAAAAAGAAAATTAACACTTTGAACTTAATAGATTGAAATACCCTCATATTTAACACCATTTAAATATGTTTGTTGACAGATGATAAAAAATGGTCATAACACATAATTCTAAGACCAACAAGTGATTTTATGGAAAAAAAATATCAAAAATAGAATGTTACCCATAAATCTAAAACTAAAAGTGAAATTAACTCTAAAGTTTCATCTATCATATGGCTTATCATTTGTTTTTGGTTAATATACATCTTGATACAATATACTTGAAAATTGATATTGGCATGTTAGCAATCATGGTATGATCGAATGGATATGTATGTAAAATTATTTGTTACATGGAATTAACATATTATGTACATATAATTAACATATTATATGTTTATAATTGACATATTATATGCATATAATTAATATATTATATGTGTTTTCAATTTATGTACAGATACATAATTTATTAACGATACATAATATATTAGTGGTAGACATATATATTCTGAATATTATTTTAAATTATGGTCCACAATGTAAAATGAACACGGTAGCTGGTCCATTGTATAATTTTCTCACTGCGACATTTGTCATTGCTCAATCCAAAGTCCTTGCCTCTCAATCTATTATCTATTATATAAAGACCAATTGAACCGGACAAAAAAAAAAAAAAAATTAAAAATTTGTAGTTGAAGTGCCGACTGGCGGCTTATTGACTTATTGTTATCTACGTACGTTACCGACTTACCGTAATACCGTCTTCAACAACTAATCTTAGAAGCAAAAAAAAAAAAAAATAAATAAATAATAGTCTTCCCCTATTCATTGTCCAATAGAATCATCCCATTATTTTATCCCATAGTCTAAGCAAAGATGAGCTTTTATAGAACGTGTCAAACTTTAATTGCTTAACAAAAAATTTTAATTTAAAAAAATAAATAAAATCAATGTTTTATTATTATAATTTATAAACATACGTCTCCAAATCTTATAATATCATAAATCTTATGTATTTTGTATCAACTAATCATTATCTTATCTAATATATATCAATATATCATAAACATTTTTTAATTAGTTATTATCTCATAGGTAAAGGGTCAAATACTACTTGTGGCAACTCCCAGCAGCCAAGTTGATCGAATAATTGACTTGGTAACTATAAGATTTCAAGTTTGACTCTTTGTATAGACTGTCTATCACCTTCTTGAAGGTTGATTTACTTTCTTGTAATCCTTTACCGATTAGGGTCACAAATTGAGTTTACTTAAAAAATAATAATAATATCCCTAAATATACAAAGCTTCCGTTAGATACAATTGAACCGATTAGCCTCTAAATTCAATGCAATTGAGTCAATTTAAAATAGAATGTTTATTTTTCCAATCAAGAACGACTTCTCTGTCCAATTGGATAAAGACGCGAGCGAGCTTCTCCATCCACTAAAGAGAGTGTGTATAACACAAATCTTGAATTATATTTTGAAAATTTTCATATCGTTTATTTGAGGAATTATTTTTTGAATAAAAAGTCTTACAAGTTACAACCCCCATCTTGTGTGTACAAGAGAGCCCTCTAACAACACATTTTAAAGCCCTTAGAAAGTTATAATATATTTTTACTAGTCCAAACGCACATTTATTTTCAATCATTCAATGTAGCAAGATAAGCTAAGCAAAGCTTTTCAATTCTTCTTCTTCTTCTTTTCTTTTTTTATTTTCTTCAATTTCATGAGTATACTTTTAGAATCAAAACTTTCATTTTCCTATTATCCTTTTTAGTATATAAATACATGCATGAAATTCATCATTTCGATTAGAAAAATTCAAAACTATTTAATTAACTCAATCCAAGTTGAAAGTTGACCTAACTCAAAACATTGTGGCAAATGCTCAAGCTTAGAAAACGTACTAGATTTTTATGAAATATGAATAAATTAAAACTCTTTCGAAGCTTAGAAGAAGGTTAATATTTTTTAGATCTTTGACAATAATCTTGAGAGTACACCACAAAGAGAGAACGTAACCTACAAGCATTCAAGGCGGTAAATTTAATACTTTTGAGCTAAAATTGAATCATCCAGATTTAAGAAGTGTCCAACATTATATTGTCTAATCTTAGATAAACAACTTTCTACCTTGATGTTGAAGGTGTTGGAGGGCAAAGTAGCTCAAGGAGACTTGGCGACTGATCTTTGGAGTGAAATGTTAGAGCATTGAAACAAAAATGAACTTAGTGGATCGGAAGTTCTTTGTTGCGAAAGACTATTGAAGATGTAGAACGACCGCAACTATCTAGTTGAGTAGCTTTGTGAAAGAGTTACTCGTATTTTTGTGATAATATAAATACAATAAAATTCCTCATTAATGTTAAGCAAAATAGTAGATTAAATGGATTATACCACTCGATGAACCACTATATATATAAACACCCGCTCCCTCTATACTCTACTCTCTTTTACATTATTTATTTGTTATGATTCATATCACACACATGTAAACACATATTACAAAACAAATTTATGATTTAAGATGCAAACTTGTTTTGTAGCCGGTAAGGTCTTTTCAATGCCTATTGTATCCTTTAATTGAATTCCACTTCACAACAATGCCCTTATCTACCCTGTCTTTTTGCGTTAATGATGAGTCAATTTTTACATATAGTTTGCAAGAATAAAATTTTTGTTTTCCCTCATTGAAGGTTCCATAGCTTGTCAGAGTTTGACGAAAAGAAGCGCAGCTGTTGCATTAGGCTTTCTGATCACAAATTCACAATGCAAGACGCTGTAATCCACTTGATCCAGTTTAATTCGACAAGCCTGCCTTTAATTTCATCCTTTTATGGTTTGATGAAGGACAAGAAAGGGAAAAGAAAAATAAAAATAAAATAGGTAAATAAAATAAATTTGAAAAGACAAGAATACCCTTCTAATTATTTATTTTTCCGGTTGGAATTCAAGTAATATGTGGCCTGAAAGTTTGACCGGAGGACCAAATGTGATACTTATTTGAAAGTCATGCACCTAATTAGAAAAAAGCAATAGTCAAGGACTAAATGTGCTTCAACTATGATAGTCAAGGGACCAAAATTAATATTTACTCAAACTAAATTTAAAAGACTAGTAAAAGACTTTTTTTTTTTTTTTTTTTGAGTACACTAGTAAAAGACTTTTATTGTGCACATCTCTTGCACAAAAAATTTTACCTAAAAATTTTATAAAGTGTTTTCAACCAAACCCACCCCTCTTTGCCCTCCCCACCCCCTTCTTGACTTTTAACTAGTTCGAGACTAGATGTGTTAATTGAACGAGTTTGGATAGACTTGGCTTGCCATTAGTTTGCTTACTCATTGAATTGCGCTAGCGTAGTCAAATTAAATTTTGAACTAGCCCTGTCCATAGCCCAAAAATAAAAACAATTTAAAAAATATTAAAAAGTTATATATTTCAATATATAATTTATTATTTATGAAGTTACATATTTTTATTATAATTTACGTACAGTTTAATAATTATTATTTTGATGTATTCTAATTACAAGTACATTATAATTTTTTTTCATTAAATTATATTTATTTTATTATTAAAACTTATAAATATAATTAAAAAATTATTTTTTGACATATTTTTATTATAGTTAATTAACTATATAAATAAAATTATAATATAAAAATGTACAAAAAATCTTTGCAAAAGTTTGAAGTAAAAATAAATCTTCATTAAAGATCAAAAGTAATGAATAATTATTTTATTATTTTTAATTTCACTAGCCATCAACCTGAATTAGGCCTATCAAGTCATTGTGTTATGATGGTCTCGCCGAGTCCGTAGTATTGACTTATCAAGTTCTAATGTGAGTCCTATTATTACAATCAGTCCGTGTAAATTGGTGTTAGTAACTAGTGTAGTAGTTTCAATGTCTAATCTATATTACTATTTGTGTTTAAGAATAAAATTTAAATGTTTTCAAAATTATTTTTAAAAATAATGCACGTTTTACTTTTAGCTCAAACATATTTCAAAATTCACTTGAATCTCATATAATTATTTATACATTCTTCCAAAGTTTTGTGAATTTTAGGGGTAAACTCATTCTCTTCCCCTTAATTTTTTTTTATAACTTAAAAAAGGTAACCTATATATTATTCGAGAATTGGATGCATTTGCGAAAATCGTTTGGCTAAAGCAATTGTGAAAGAGTATACCGTACTTTTAAACCAAACACATATACTAATATGATAATATATACATGATAAAATATTTTTTATGGGAATCTTCTTTCATGGGTAACTAATATGATACAATAAACACATTTTTTAATTTTTTTTGTTTGTTTATAAAGTGCTTCTCGCATGAGTAAGTCATATAATATAACTAACACATTTCATGTAAAATGACAAGAAGATGAAGAAAAGTACACTTTAATATATCAAAAAAAAAGTACACTTTAATATATGACATAATTAAAAATAATATTTATTTGAGAAATACTTTTGACATTTATTTTTCATGAAAATTTTAAAAATTGATTTTACAGTGAAGTAAAACTTATTTTAGGAGAAACATTTCTGATCCAGGAAGGGTGAGATTGTAAATAAATAAACGTTCAAACGGCTATTTCGAGGAGGGGTGAGATTGTAAATAAATAAAAATTCAAACGGCTATTTCGAGGAGGGGTGGGATTGTAAATAAATAAAAGATTCAAAAAGCTGAGATAGTCTGAGAAAATGGAAGCTATATATATTTGCATATTTCAACGGAGAGAGAAACGCTAGGGATGACCACGGTTCGGTTCGAACCGTCCGGTTCGAACCGAACCGTGCACTGTTGGAACCGAACCGGAACCCATAAGGTTCCGGTTCCGGTTCCATGATATTTGGAACCGGAACCGGCGGTTCCGAACCGGAACCGGACGGTTCCGGTTTGGAACCGTGTATATTTATATATATAGTATTGTATTATATACTAAATAACATATATATTATATTATATATACTAAATAACATATATTATAATATAATATATATTATATTATAATATAATATATATTATATTATGTAATATGTTTACAAGCAACAGCGCATCAGCGCTAATTGAAGCAACAATGCATTTTGCATCGTTGCGTCCAGCGCTGATGCGCTAAAACAAAAAAAAAAAATTAAAAAAAAAAGAAGAGAAGTCCGGTTCTAACTGGCGGTTCCAACCGGAACCGCCGGTTCCGGAACCGGACTGGAACCGTCTAGGTAAGGTTCCGGTTCCGGTTCCGGCTATCTTGGAACCGTGAACCGGCGGTTCCGAACCGGAACCGGACCGGAACCGAACCGTGGACACCTCTAAGAAACGCCTCATTGTAAAATGGCTCACATCCAAATTCAAATCAGGAGAGGGCGATAGCCGGCGTGGTTTCTTGGAGCATGATCATTGTCCTGGGAATCTCCGTCGTGATGGCGGCGGAGGCCAGTCTTCCGTCATGCGGGAGGGCCGACATTGCGGCCATCTCCGCCATCGGTCTCTTGCGCTAGAATTCGCACTGGAGTCATCCAGAAGGGCTTTCGCTTTCACCATCCTCGCTCCGAATTCCAAATCCCATCCCAATATACGCCAGGTACTTTTCCCTCTTTTCGTTTTATAAATGATTTCGAAGATCTTTAATATTAGTTTTTCATTTCAATCGGCTTAATATTACAAATATTTTTCAGTGAAATCATTAATCATCATCATTTTGAGTTTTAAATTTTGTTTCTTGATTGATTATTACGTTACACTAAAGAGGAGATACCGGAGATGGTTATGGTGGACTCGGTTTGCTGCAGTAATTACTGCACTGCAATTTCTGGGGGCGGCTTATTTTCTGTTTACTCTCATGAAATTTATATATCAAGATGATCCATCGACTGGTTGTGTTCTAGGTAATCTTAGTTTTGAATTGCTTCATGTGTATTTTGTTCTTATTTACAGAGTATTTATTATTGAGGAGAATGGGGGAACATGAAACCTGGTTCTGTCATGGCCTTTTGAAAGAATATGGTATATTTGATGTGTGTGTGTGTGTGTGTGTTTTGTTTTTTTTTTTTTTTGTTTTTGTTTTTTGTTTAAATTTATTTTTTGAATGTATTAATGCTTACATGATGTTGCTCAATTGTAAATCATGTGGATGGTTATTTTCCAATTATTTTACTGAAAATTTTATGTTGATCCTTTTAGCACCAAAGATAACAATATTTTCAACTCCATCTTGCAGAGCTTTTCTTAACTGGTAAAAAGTGGCAGCAAAACACGGTTCTCCTTTTCATTCCCATGGTAATTTATGTAGCCCCACTGTTAGTCATAATGAGTCAATTGGTTGCTGCATTGCACTCAAGTGTGTAACATCTAGAATATTCCCATACCAACTGAATCCCATCTTTGATTAGAAAAATTCCATTCTGATACAGCATTTACTGTCAAAATGTAGATGTAGATAGCTGTATGGTTCTTCACTTTTTCCTGTGCTTTACATCAATATGCAATTTCTTGAAATTTAAATTGTTGACGTAGAATATTACAGAAATTTCAAGTTATTGCCTCCAATTTGAATGGCCACCTGTGTTGCCATGTATGTTATAAGCTGAAAATAGTGTAGCAGTAGTGCAGTACTGCAGTAGACATGGAACGTGGAAGTGATGAAGTAGTTGATGAATAATGAATGACTGGATTTTGAAATCTCTTTTGCATAGACATTTCATGATATACTTTCATAATTACTTGTTGCATTATTGTCTTTAATCCTTTTGTTTGGCATTGTTTTCTTCTTGTGTTAGAACTCACAGAAGAGTGATGAGTGTTTAAGTTCTACACTGTTTTACTTCAAGTTTTCCTTTACTATGTTAAGTAAACAAAATGATCTTTTGTTGATATTCAGGACTAGCTTTATTGCATAGATATAGTTTATCCTCTAAATTATGTGAAGAGCCACTACCAGTACCTGAGGAAATGATCCATGAGGCTGCTCTCTTTCATCCGTTTGCTGAAGCTGCGTATACTGTATGCTGACTTTAGTTATCAATTTCTATAAAATATCTCAACCTATTGTAGTGTGTTTTAATGTGGAAGGGTACAATACAGGGTCTGTTACTTGATGTTGGAAGAAATCCAATACTTTTTCCATTGTCATGGCTATGTAGGCAAGGTGTCTTCTCTCCTTGGGCTCGTAAAAGGTTAGAACTTAGAAATGTATTTGTTTCTACATGCTTTGTGATGTTAAATACACCTTTTATGGAAATAATTGACAACAAAAATTTGAGACCTTGAAGAGCTTTGGTGTTTTGCAGTTTGGGGCATACTTTGGGTTTATTCGATGAAGTAGAAGTTATTCGCGAGCTTGCATCATTAGTTTAAATTCTTAGATTGAGTACTTTTCGTTCTTTGTTCTGTTTTTATTTGCATTTTGGGAATTTTTAGTTTTGGGGTTGTAGTCTCCAGACTTGGTGACTTTGAGTTTGAATTTTGTTTAGTAAATTGTCTTGTTGGGTGTGGCGATTGTTAATTTCCTAATTAGTTCTGGAGTATTTTTTGAATTGAGAAAAGATAACTTTTATGGATCTCCAAATATTCTAGTCTTCATGTAATTATGAGTTTTCAACCCCATTCTCTAGTAGCACATTGTTATTCACTTCCTAGGGCGTGTATCTATGGAATTCAACAAATGGTTCCTACAACCCTTGCACCCTTTCCTATGCAGTTTTAAGCCAATCATAAGCTTTTTGAAGGCCAAAATTCATGGCTATTTTCTTGTTCCCATTTCCCCTGATTTTTACACTAGTATGTTTATTTTAGAATATTTAAGAGTGTTCGGTGTTCCTAGATTGATACTCTGTATTAGGATGGTTACCTGAACTCAAAGTAGAATTCACTTGATTACTTTACTTTCCTAGTAGTTTAAGAACCATAGAGATGAAAGGATTTCTGGTTTCCCTTTCACAACCTACCTAGTTTAGTATAAATACCCTTTAATATTTTTAGACTTAATTTCAGTTAGTCCCTCAAATATTTAATTGTACTAAACCCACCCTTACTAGGAATGGGAAACCAAGCATACTCCTACTAGGAATAGAACTAGACTTTCCTATTATCCAACAGTTCCAACTTCTAGTTTTGGCTTCATGAATAAACTGCTTGCTGCGTTTGTATCAGATCTTTGAGGCTTAACGGATCAGGATTTTGGTCAAATATACTGGTAATCTTTATTGATGATTTCTATACTAATTGAACATGCAAAGCATTTTTATTTTTATTTTTTTTCATTTTTTTTGGGGTGCAACAACTTGAGGGGGAGTATAGTGCTCAAAATTGAGATTAGGATGGTTTCCTAAACTCAAGTTAGGAATCATAGAAGCATTAAGAGTTACTTGATTACAACACTTTCCTAGTTACTTTGGACTTCTAGAGATGGAAGGATTTCTAGTTTCCCTAAAACATAAAATAATTTTCTTTTATTCTTGTTTCATTCTCCTGCTGCTTTTGTCTGGCTGGTGTTGGCTCTTTGCCACCTTCTGGACCACCGTTTCATAATCTATAATAATTGCTAACTCATGTATGGGAAAAAAATTGGTTTCTGCTAACTGAAGGTTAGTTTGCACAGAAAGTAGTTGCATTAAGCATCAATACTTAGCTTCTTGAATACACTAGTAGAATTTTCTTAAAACCTTTACAAAGAAAATCTTTACCATGAAAAGAGCTTTCTAATCAATTGTAGCAACATGGTATTTATGAAACAAACAGGTTTAACAGTAAATACAGCCAGTGGTTAACATGCCAAATACTTCAAATTGGCTACACTTATCTCTATATTCCACTACATAATGCTAATTGTATAAGAATATTTTGGGTTGATATGGGAAACCATTAGCTGGCTATGGTATTCTTATGATTCAAAGGGATGATATTGACGTGCCAAATATAAGTAAAAGAAGAAAAGTGATGACTGATGAGACTTAATGAATGACTCTCTTGTTGGTTTTGTGTGTTATTTTTATTTATTAAACTTTCTATACATATATATTGGGAACAATATTAGTTTGGATTACTTCAGAACATTCATGTGCACTGGTATAGTGGTATTTGAATTTTCTGTATCTGTAAACTATGTGCAACATTTTGTTTTGAGCAGTTAATATGCCAGCTTTTACCTGTTTATTACAGTTGACCTTTACTTGAAGGTGATAATTGGTGGTGAGGTCATGCAGCAGCTTTCTTGAAATATGTCAAATTGACAGATGATGTACTTAGAAAGGGACGTGTTAACCAAGTAAGTCATAGTCTAAATATGAGCTCTATTATTGTTAATTACCATCTCTAGATCTTTTCTGTATTTTCTCTTAGTATATAATACTGGTTCTAGGTAAAAGAAGTTCTTAACAAAATGAAGGCATTGCCTTAATGTAGCAATTATTTCAATTCTCCCACTTAAAATATGTGAAATCTCATTATGTAACAAGCTGATGCTAGACAGAGTGCAATAGGAGTAATTAATATCATCAATGTCCCTTAATTATTTGGTCCCTTAATTACCCATTGATCTCATTTTAGATGGGCTAGTACTTTACCGTGGTTATTACTAACTATTTGTGCATTTTAGTTTTCTTTATAAATTATTTAGCTTGCTTTATTTAAATTGTCTCTGCAAAAATACAGTTTGAAGTTTATAATAGCACATATAGAGTACAAGAAAATATTGTTTTCAAAACTCAAAACAAAAACAAACTGTTAGTTAAGTACCTTCCCTTTCATTTTATTGTCTTGTTTATTATTTGAGGGTCTAGTTAACTTTTCTTTTCTTTTGCTATTTTTAAATTTTTATTTTACAAATTTAATTTGTTGCCTTTGTGTTTAATAGCAATGTACATGTTGTTTCTAAAACTATAACTTTTATTTGCTAACATTAAATTGATTAGTACAAAATTTGAACTGAAAACATGTTGACTATCATCATTTGAACCGGACATATAAAGTGGGACAATGTATGTGTCTAGTTCAATTGGCAAAAGGAGTGGCTTCCTAAATTTCGCAGTTCCATCCTCTAGCATGTTCAAAAAAAATTCTATTAAGATTTATTTGTATTGGAATAAGAAAACTTCATGCGCATTCAAGTAGGGTTCTATATAGCATGGGTTCATGGCAAATGGTGCAAAACTACATTTCTATTCTCTCTGCTTTGGGTTAAATATTATTGGCAAATATAACAGATATTAGAATATGAAGTGTTGGTTATATGCTATAGTACAAAGTACTCATATTTTCATGATCTATTCTAATTCCTAGAGGGAAAAAAAATCAAAGAACTAGGATGCTGATCTCTAATAAAGGAAATGAATGTTTGAATACTTGCATGCCTGCATGGTAGATTATCTTTTGCGACAAAAGATACAGATCCTAAGATTTTAAAAAATAGTTAAATTTCTTAATCACTCATGTAAATCATTTTTAGATTTGAATACAGTTGCAAACTTATGACTTATGTATCACGATTTAAGTTTGGCGCAAGATTTTCTAAATTCATATATTATTTTCATTGTTTCCATCAAATAGTCTACTTATTAGCACATGCACATATAGATCCTAAGATTTTAAAAAATAGTTAAATTTCTTTTTTTTTTTTTAGAATAAAAATAGTTAAATTTCTTAATCACTCATGTAAATTATTTTTAGATTTGAATACAGTTGCAAACTTATGACTTATGTATCACGATTTAAGTTTGGCGCATGATTTTCTGAATTCATATATTATTTTCATTGTTTCCATCAAATAGTCTACTTATTAGCACATGCACATATAGATCCTAAGATTTTAAAAAATAGTTAAATTTCTTAATCACTCATGTAAATTATTTTTAGATTTGAATACAGTTGCAAACTTATGACTTATGTGTCACGATTTAAGTTTGGAGCAAGATTTTCTGAATTCATATATTAATTTCATTGTTGCCATCAAATAGTCTACATATTAGCACAGGTTTGTGATATTCCAAAATCATTCTCCTGCCCCTTCTTGATTCCAACTCACCAATTGTATTGCAGTCTTATACCCATAACTAGTTAACACCCGTTTGTATTCACAGTAGAGAGTTGAAAACTTGAAATCCCTATATTTTTCACCCTTTATTTGTTATGGGTTTTCTGCTACATTTCGTTTCCTTGTACACTAAAATATACGGAGTATTTCTTTTAGTTGATGTTCTCAGTTCTCTGCTAATTGAACAAAAAAGGAATTGTGGGCATGTTTTATACAAGTGATTTTTGGCTTTATGGGTCATTTATTTAAATAATACTTTCTTTTGAATATTATAGTATTTTTTGTAGACACAAGTAAATTATACTTGCACAGATTCTTTAGGGTTACTTATTTGATCTCTTTTCTCATCTGAAGCAACTTTTAGAGTTCAGACATTTACACATCCTCATAAATGTAACTAAAGTTTCTGTTTCACATTCTTTTCTCAGGATAAGTGTAAAGCAACATACTTCATTGTTGTTTTGCCCCATTTGAAAACTGTTGTGCTTACTGTGCGTGGAACTGAGACCCCTGGAGACCTATGCAGGGAATGCAACCTTTCTGAAGGGGATTTAGATGGCCTAGTAAAGTATCTCTCTCTCTCATGTACACATGTTTTCCTTTTTACTGTTTTGTGTGGTTGCTTCCTTACCTTGTTTGAACTAGAGGTTATAAATTTTTTTGGAAGGACAAATAATTTAGTGATCACGGGCCCACAATGTTGAACTAAGCTTCGAAAGGCACTAGAAATAGGTTCACTTTGGTAAAATATTTTTAAAAAATACCCAGTTACTCAAGAAAACATAGGGATTACTTTTTAGTTCAGATCATAGAAGCAAGGAAAGAAAACATAGTATTATCAAATCTGATCAATAGATGAAGTTCCAGCAGCGGCAACAACATCATTGATGGTGAATTTGCCTTTGTCCTTACTGGCAACTCTGCCTTGTGGTCCTTGTCCAGCACTTCCAACTTTGGCTTGGTGACCACAACCTTGGATGGGTATCAACATTGACAGTGTTGACCCATTTCGTACGGTCCATACACCTGGATGATCTTCCCATTGTGGCCCTTGTATGTCCTCCATACCACCATAACCTCATCGTCCTTTCAAATGGGAATTGAATGGACGTTACACTTGTTCCAGAGATCCGAGAAGAGGGGTGTGCACGCTAGATGGTGCAGTAAAGTATGCCTTCTGGCACTTCCAGTGAGAGCTGGAAACATGGGGGTTTTACTTCATTCTCTGTGTTGGAAAATGGCAAAGGCACTAAGGTTTAGCACAATTGATAAATCTAGATTTAAATATGAAGGAAGAACAAGAAACTAATTGCAGCCTTTGCTTGTGGGGGAGAGAGCATTGAGATATGAGAGAGAATAGTGAGAAATGAGAGAGAGAAGTGGGAGAAATGAGAGAGAAAACAGAAAGAAAAGAGAGATAGGGATTTAGAAAATGTCTTCCAACTAAAAACCTAAGAAGACATTTTCCAACAACTGAACCTTTTTTCCTTCGACTAGAATGAATATATTGTGTTAGACTTTATTTTTTTTGTATTGTCACACGGACCCTAAGTAGAATTGTAGAAATTGAACAGGGAGAGAAATGATTAAAGGATACGGAGAAAAATGGATATAAAATTAACATTTATGATTGATTAAAAAATTGTTTACTGTTTCTAAAGTAAAGGTAGCCTTTCTTGATACATATTGGTTGCTAGGCTGCACATGCTCTAGTATGTGGACAAATTGACTAAGAAATTCAGAGATGTAAAAAAACAAATTGCCCAATTCTGAATTTTTCCCAACACCATTTTTCCACTAAAGCTATTTCTAATTCCCAATTTGAAACAACTACTCCCAAACTTGGCCATTAATTTGCAATTTCATTACAGATTACTGACAGCCATTATCTAACAATATCCTAGTCAATTTTGTGTATTATATTGTCAAATGATTACTTAAGTGGTATGACTTGTCAAATGATTACTTAATAAGTGGTATCAGTTTGCTTTTGTTTGGCATGCCACAAAAATGGTGAAATTTAATTAGGCTATGTGAACTGTGATTACTTATTAAGTGGTATTAGTTTGCTTTTGTTTGGCATGCCACAAAAATGGTGAAATTTTATTAGGCTGTGCGAACTGTGATTTGAGCTTTGCATGTAGTCATCATTAGCAGTCCTACACACAAATAAAATAAACTATGTGCTTTGCATTCTTACCTATCAATATATGTATGTGCATTTGTGTGTACTTTGTGTTTAATTTTCAGTTTTTACCTATCAATATGTGTCTGTTTTGCTTACTTTTCAGTCTTTATTATATAGTGACAACAATGTTCAGCTGGGGGGAATGGGGGATCATGGAAAGAGAGGCTTCCTCACCATTGCACTATGCCCATGTTGGAGTAGTTGAGGCTGCACATGATTTCTATATGCAAGTTGAAGGAAATTCTGTGGATGGTATGGAGCTATTGATATTATATTTCTGTTAATGCAAACCTATATAGGCCAGGTTTGGTAAATGGTTGTTGGCTGATTGGGTTGGCTGTTTGGGTTAGAAGGTATGATTTGTTGATAATATTAGTTGATTGTAGAAAGTTGTTTGATAAATTGGCTGTTAGCTGATAGCTATTTGGTATAATTTCTTTTCTCAAAAAGTTAATTGAAAAGCCTACTTTGAGTAACCTTTTGAATTTTAGCATTTTGGAGTTACAAAAAGCTTATTAACCAAACAACTAATAGTGGTCAATAAGCCAAAATTGGTTGATAGGCTAATTATTTACCAAACAGGGTCATAGTATTTAACATTGAAAATGAGCTCAAAGGATACTACTATTAGAACAATTGGCTACTATTAGAATAATCGGCTAGTAGCATTGCTAACTTTGTTTAAAAGCACAAAAGTCTCAACTCTCAACCTTTAGAAACACACTAATTTTCTCATTCCTTAGGAAATTAAGTGGTTCCAAAGTGTGCTTATCTAGAATGATTTTGCATTTAGCAATGATTTGCAAATTTACTCATCCTTCAATTCAGTCAAATTGGAAAAAAAACAGATTTCTTGATGGTGTTAAATTAATTCGGAATGCTTGATTTTTATGCTTCTGTGATTAATTTGTGATTCAAATTATTAATACTTTTGTTGTTGTAAAGCAGTAAGTTATTCTAGACACTTTGTATTATTCAACTTTGTATTATTCATCTTTGAACTTTCCAGGTTGAACTTCACTCATACAATGACTTTATTTCTCCATTTCTTTGTATTTTCAAACAGTTGCACCGTCAGTTTCCTAACTTTACATATTTATGCATATGGTCCTCTCCCCTGTGTGGATCTAGAGGTAGCAGATGCATGCAAAGAGTTTATTACCAGGTAATATGAAACAAAGAATAAAAGATAAAAAAAAAAAAAAAAGAGGATGGTTTAATTATTAACTGTGCCTTTCCTTTACATTAGCTTATGCAGTGCACGCTCAAAAGCACATATATTTTTCCTTATCCAGTGAGACTGACATAAAACTATGGAAATCCTCTCAGCGTTTTGTACAACGATGAATTTTCAACACACCTTTCAGTTGGATTAATTATGAGGCTTCAAGCAGCTGCATGTCACGGACTCGTTTTCCCCTAACGATGTCTCGGCTTTAGCTATATTGTACGAACACAACCTTTTGTGACCACAACCTTGGATGTGTATCGACATTGACAGTGTTGATCCATTTTGTACGAACACCTCGTTGTCTTTTCAAATGGGAATTGAATGGACGTTGTACTTGTTCCAGAGATCCGAGAAGAGGGGTGCGCTCATCAGCATCCTACGCACGCCTTCTGGCACTTCCAGTGAGAGTTGGAAACATGGGGGTTGTACTTCATTCTCTGTGTTGGATAAGGGCAAAGGCATTGAGGTTAAGCACAATTGATCAATCTAGATTTAAATATGAAAGAAGAACAAAAAACTAATTGCAGGCTTTGCTTGTGGGGAGAGAGCATTGAGATATGAGAGAGAATAGTGAGAAATGAGAGAGAGAGAAGTGGGAGAAGTGAGAAGTGGGCAAAGGCGTTGAGGTTTAACACAATTGCTGCCTTTGCTTATGGGGGGAGAGCATTGAGATATGAGAGAGAATAGTGAGAAATGAGAGAGCGAAGTGGGAGAAATGAGAGAGAAAAGAGAGAAACAAGAGAGCTACCAGATATAGGGATTTAGAAAATGTCTTCCAACTATAAAAACCTAAGAAGATATTTTCCACCAAAGTGAACCTTTAGTTTCCTTTGACTATAATGAATATTTTGTTTTGACTTTATTTCCTTTGTATTGTCACACAGACCCTAAGTAGAATTGTAGAAATTGAACAGGGTGAGAAGTGATTAAAGGGTAGAGAGAAAAATGGATATAAAATTGACATTTATGATGGATTACAAAATTGTTTAATGTTTCTAAATGCTAAAATATTTTTAAAAAAATTATAGAAAAATTATAGCATATAATGTTTTTTTAAAAAAATGTATAGTTGTAGAATTCATATTATATTAAATAAATGTATATTTTATAATTTGAATAATAATTATGGTATGATTAATCTATATCTATACTTTATATAAAAGTAAAATCCTATTATTTCATTTTCCACGCAAACTTTTGTAGTCAATTAATTAAATGTTTTATTGGTCAAATAATTAATAAAACTTATTCGGTAAGAAAATTTAAAATGGAAATTAACTAATATCTATTAATTGGTAATATTGTTTCTATATTCACGTATCAGTATCAATACTATTAATAAAAGTAAAATTCTCCCATTCAACTTTTTGGCACAAACTAATATTATTAATTAATTGGTAAAAAAATTAATAACATTTAATTGGTATCAAAATTTTATTTACCAAATTCTGAAAATAATTAAAATATTATAATTGTGAGAATAATGGATACAAATTCAGCGTAATTTTATAAGAAAAATTAATTTATTAATTATTATTTACACAAATAATAATAATTCGAATACTTATCTATACTTCTATATCTATATTACTATTAATAAAAATAAAATTATCTTTTTATAAAATTTCCGCCCAAACAATAGTAAAGATAAAATCAAAAAGAAAATTGATTTTACTAATTGATTGAAAATATAAAAAGATCATACAGGAAAAGGAAACTGAAACTAAACAAATTGGAAAAGGAAAATGATATTACTAATTGATTGAAAATTATTTAAAAAACTTTTTAAAAAATAATTACACTTACCTTTTGAAAACTTTAAGTTATTTAAACTTTAAAAAAAATTAATTAAACATGGATTTTTAGATTTTTTATAATAATTAATATTAATTCATTCAAATATGGAGGAGGAAGAAAAAAACTAAATGTGATATTGTGAAAATGAATATACTTAAGGTATAAAAGTATAATTGCATTGTTTTTTTTTTTTTGAAAGAAAACGTAGCTATTCCATTAATTCATAACATAAAACGTTTACATCAACGATCAATGAAATGGTAAATCATTCCTTACCGTCAGACATAGAAACAACTTTTCTAACTATGCTATAGAAAACTTGAATCGCAGACTGTTTCATAACTAGGAAGCTATGTTCCTTCAAGGAGCTTAAAGCTTCATCAAAGATCTGGGTCTTCGTCATCATTCTTTTTTGCTCGCCCAGGATAAGATCAACACTTGCCGAAACCAAACTAAACGATTTATGCTAATGAAAATGAAAAGCCCGTGAAAGTAACGAGAGGAAAAATGCTCGTGAAAGTAACAAGAGGAAAACACAATAATAGAGAAAATAAAAAGTGGGTAAAGTCAAAGTAGGGTTGGGAGTTCAAGACTACCAACACAAACCCAATACCTACCTACTATTATTTTATTCAAAGGGAAAGAAAACGGAAGAAGAAGATCTGTGGCGGTGGTCAGAGTCGGACGGAGCTGCGACGATGGTCGGGGCGGAAGAAGAGCGAGAGCAAACGTAGAAGGTGACCAAAACCGCCGGCTCAAAGCTCCATTAGAGCTCCGGAAGCCGAAGTTGAGCAGCAGAGAAAGGCGTTTGATTTTAGAGAGAAAAGGGAGGCTAGGGTTTTTAAATATTAATTGCATTGTTTAGTTATAGTGAAATATTAATTCATTCAAATATTATAGTGTTTCGTTAGATTAAGAATCCATTTTCAGCGAGGTAAGTACGGAATTTAATTTCATTGTTTTTTTGACTACTACTCTCAGTTTGGTTTGTACTCAAAAAATTTAATTTCATTGTTTGGTTTGTGAAATGAGTAGATTCAAGAATTTTATTATAATGTTTCGTTAGATTAAACTAAAAGATTGAAATGCAATAAATATTCAACTGGTCACCAGGGTGAAGTTTGGAAAGAATGAAACTTACTTGCTTCAATAAGTAAGTTGAGAAAGTAGCTATGAACAAATACTACCCCGAATTATATTTCTAGTTTTATAAAAATTGAGGGTAAACATTCTCTTCATCATTCAAAATACATGAACATAACAATTAATTGAATATCAACAAAATCTACACTCGACGCAATGGTGCATGGTGGTTCTTGGCAGACTTGGGTATGGAGTGAGATAGGACAGGAAGTCCCCAGTGGCAACACAACAAAATCTGAGGGCAAACACTCTCCCCCATTACTCTCTTTACCACTTCACTATAAATCTTACCAATTGCCCCTTTACAGTACTCTATCTTCAACTTCCTACGACACCGCGACAGCCTCAGACCTCGTATCATCACCCTTCCGTTTACTTTCATCCAACGCCATCTCCGCCGCCGTGTGGGCTCCGTCGCCGCCCTCGCCGCCGCCTGATGATCAAGCTTTTTGTATTTCCCGGTCCAGTTGTGAAACCCCATCATATCTATAAGTAATCTTCAAATATTTGCAAGCAGATTAGATAGGCGACCCTAACACTGGATAGGAACAATATAATTAGACGACAAGAAGAAGAAGAAGAAGAAGAAGAAGAAGAAGAAGAAGAAGAAGAAGAAGAAGAAGAAGAAGAAGGAGAAGAAGAAGAAGAAGAAGGGATGAAAGCATGCATGCCCATAGTGTAACGATAGTTGAGATATAAATAGAGAGAACGATGGGGAAAGGAAATGTATTTAAAAAGCAGAGAATTTTGCAGCTAGCGGCAGTCAACTTGCACATGGATCAGAGAATAATATTGGTGAGGAAATTAAAATTTGACATGATTTTTTTATACACCGGACTAATCTTATGTCTTCAGAATCCTAACCAAAAATCACTGAAGGGGGTAAATCACGAGCCACTTCATCAATCCCTAAATTCATACCTCATGCATGTACATTCTACTCACAATGAGTATTTATCAATTATCTCTGATCAGTCAAAGTCTTCCAAAAAAACGTAGACCCTAGGTTCCAAGTTGACATAAATTTAACATTTTGCCCTTAGATACATGGTTAAGGTTGATAGAAAACTTATGTTATGCTTAGGAATATTTTTTTAATTTTCTACTCATTCTCAAAAGTAGACAGTAGAGCACATGCCTCCACTACTTTCAACTGGACAGTATTAGTCAACTTCTAGTTTTTGAGGAGCATTTCCATCTACTCTTCTGTGATTAGGGATCATATAAATGTCAAATGTTCATTGGCACAGAATGATTAATTGTATTTGCTTTTAATTATTAAGTAAACATTCTCATTATTTAAGTTTCCAACTTAAAGAAAAGACATTGGTACTATACACTTTTAAAAAAATAAAGTTAAATTGGTTTATTCGACTCGTAGGCTTGTTTTTTATATTACCTTAATAAATTAAGAGTGTGTTTGGTTCGAACATGGGAATTGGAATCAGAATGGAAATCAAATATTTGATAATTGGAATGAATTTTGGTGAAAGTGTTTTGCATGTTAGTCAATAGGCTAGAATTTGAATTATTACAGATATTGTTGTTTGGTTATGTATGACCTTATAATTATAATAAATGTTTTAAAAAGATTTTAAAAAATCAATGCAATTGATCCTAATATGATGACATCCAATGCACAATATGACCAAAAAATCAAAACAAAAATCTAAAAGCACTAATCCTATGTAGTAAGGAGGCAACAAAATGAGGAGAGATAAAGTTCAATTAATGGGATGATACCTAATTTAAATTAAGTACTTGATTTTTTAATTATAGGGGTAATCAAATCTTATACCTGTGTGTTGTATTTTAAAAAGTTGTTAACCAAACAATGTGTATATATGACTTTCATTCCTATTCTTTGTGTCTAACCCCATGAACAAAACACACCCTAAATAATTATCTAAACAAAAATGCTCATAACAATATAACAACTAACATCTTATTATGCATGTAATGATGGAATGCAAATCAATGATTTGGAATTGTCATATTGATCTAATTAATCATTGAATTTGTTAGGACCTTGCTTTCAACATTGCTACAAATATGTAAAGGTTAACAGAAAGGGCTAAAATTTGGGCTGCACTTAATTTGGATTCCTCCAAACACATGTTTCATATCAATATCATATTTTAAACAAGTACATTGCACTCATGGAGAAAGAGGGGACTTATGGAACAGAAAGTTTCAGTTATATCCATGTATGTAGTGCAGTGTTAGTAGTAGTTGATTGGTTATCTTTTTAGATTTGAATATGCTCTTCTTTCCCTTTGGACACATGGCTAGCTGAGGTTCTATAGTCTGAAAAAAAAAAAATAAAGTGATTAGTAGATGATGGTGATAAGAGGAATATTGTTGACATGTGCAATGATAGCTAGATTTGTCAATTAAAAATTGTTAAGGCCAATGATTTGTTGCATAGGAGGGGATTAATTTGGTTAGTTGTTGATTGTAAGAGGACAAACGATCTAGTCATACTTCATTGTATTTAAACAAAGTTATGAATAAGGTTCAAGTACATACGAATTGTAATACACGTCTAAGTTTAAGAGTAAATCCAATGTTAATTAATAATGCACTAAAAGTTGGTTGCACGGTAAGTTACATTGATATGTTAGGGAAAATTGCACTTTTTTTTCCTTAAATTATAAGGTGATTGTAGAATTTGTCTCTAAGTGTTGGTCTTACTATTTGTTCCTAAGTTATCATTGACGTTGCACTTTTCGTCCCTTTACTAATAAAATATTAGGGACGAAATTTACAATTTCAGTATAACTCATGGACGAAAAGTGTAACGTCAATTATAACTTAAGGATTAAAAGTGGGCATGACCAACACTCAGGGACGGATTCTACAATTAGCCAATAACTTAAGGACGAAATGAGCAATTGTCCGATATGTTATAATGTAACAAATATGACTGCATTCTTATAAATATTGAGTGCACAATTAATTATTATCTAATTCACTTTCAAATTTTTACTAAATTCGCAACCAAAGTTTGTAATATTACAAATTTGCTACCACGTACGTATACCCCTTACTTTCAACTATTGTTTGTTTGTGGATGGATGAGATTGTTATATTTTTCTTTTTCAGAAAGCTTTGTTCTCACTTAAATGTGTCCATATAAGGAAAATGGTAACATGAAAACTTGTTCATTGGAAAATACTAAGAACCAATCTCAAATGTTTATACTTACTTTGATAAAAGACCATTACTTTAACATTGTTCTTAGGAACTATTCTAATTTCATTAAAAGACCAAAAAGCCCTTCTAATTCACAGTCCACAGACGGCACAAGTCACGGAGGACTAAAAGTGTCCAACGACCAAAAAGCGTGGCTAGAATCTTACCATTTTTATTATGGAAGACTAATTATGTCAAACGTCTAATAAGTCTAGGACCAAAAGTAGAATTAACTCTTTTGAAAAGCTACCTAAAGTAGCTTATCAAAATAAGCTTTTATTTTAAGCTACTAGCTTATTTTGGGAGCATTACCAAACAGAGCTTATAGCTTATTAGTAGCTTAAAATAAGCTATAATAAGCTCCTAAATAAGCTTTGCCAAACAAAGCCATGCATATATATGGTACACTTTGCAACACTATACCGTGCATTTTGGTTAGTTTGAAGTGCAAATTGAGTTAGATGCCAAGACACTAATTGAAGCCATTAGGACCAATCTTTGTTGTATTTCTTCTTTAGCAGGATATTAGAGACCTAACTAAAAGTTTCTCAAATGTTAGCTTTGTGTTTACTAAACGGTCTGCAAATAGAGTTACCCATATGCTAGCCAAGAAACTTTAGATATTGCTAATCGTAAGGAATGGTGGAATTCACCTCCTCTGATCTATTCCTTTTGGATGTACTTGTTTTGGATTTGAATTAATGAAGAATTTTTGTTGTTTGCTTTCAAAAAAAAAAAAAAAGTGCAATGCACTTATATGGTTCATCTTTTAAAGTTTATGGTTTAGATTTTTTATTTGGTTTAGTGTATCGCTTTTTTAATTTGGTTTGGGATTCACTTTTCACTACCTAGGGTTTAATATTTACAGTTTAGGTTTAGGTTTTAGAGTTTAGGGTTTCTTTATTGGTGGTGGGGGTAATGAAGTAATTTTCTTTATTGTTTCCTTGCATGGAGTTTCTGAGGCATTATGTCCCTTAATTCTACTAGGGAGATTTATCTGGGAGGTTTTATCTTTTCTATTCAGAGCTCTCGTCTCCTCTCTTTGGTTTCCGACTGGGATTTTCCGTCCTTGGTTGTGAACTTTCGTCATGGATTCAAATTTATATTTTTTTCTCTGTTTTTTTCCTTGCACTTTGTTAGAGTATGTTTTCTATTAGGTTTATTGATGAATCTGCGATTTTAGGGGTGTACACTGTAGGTTGGGATGTACATCGTAAGACATTGGGATGTGCATCATAAGAGATTGGAATGTGCATCGTAAGATATTGTACGAACGTACACTCAGAGAATTATTAATCTTAGGAACATTTCAGAATCTTACCAACATGATGAAGTATTGAATTTTTAGTCAGTGCAATGAGATTGCACAGCACAACATAGCATATCACATTACTGTCTACAGGAAAACAAAATAAAACAGCACTTCATATAAACGTCGTCATGAAGAACATAGCTTCAAATAATTTACCGTAGATAGTAAAAGACTTGCAGCAGCAGAAGTGGAGATGCGGGGTATCGATCCCCGTACCTCTCGCATGCTAAGCGAGCGCTCTACCATCTGAGCTACATCCCCTATTATTTATTCTTGCATTGTTTATTCATCTATTATAATTACTCATAAATTCAAGGATAACCTTCCACGGTAGGTTTGCCTAATTTGATTGACATTGATCTTTCACACAAAATTTGTAACATATATATTTCCAGTTGATATGAGGATCCTCTCATGTGAGATTCTGTGAACAAATTCAAATCATCAATATACACGATATGATGAATAGAAAATTAAGTAAAAAAGAAGCAGGTCATTTTTGTAAATATTATAAATTTTTAATATTTATGAAAATGATCCCTTCATTTTTTTTCAAGTGTTAGATTTACTAAATCAATGCTTTGAATTTGTTCACATGTTCTCACCTGGATGGGGCAGGGTTCTTATGGGATTCGAACCCTATATATGATAATGTTCAAATGAGATCGATACTTTCCATGAGAACTTGCGGACTAATTTGATCCATCCATATTGAATGATAATCAATAATTAAAATATAAAAAAATAAATAAAAATGACAGATGAATTCCATAATTATTACAAAATTCAAAGTTTATAATATTTATAAAAATTGAGGCTTTTTTCTATTTATTTATTTATTAAATCAAAGAGTATAGTTTGTTCTTGCTATTACAATTGCTATTTGTGTTAGTTTCCTTCTTTTATTTAGAAAAAAAAAAGGTGGCATGACAATTTTTTTGTTGTTGAATTTGTAATGGTTTTTTTTTAGTTTGCACATGGGAATCGGAATCAGAATGAGAATCAAATACTTGGTAATGTTAATAAGTTTTGGTGAAAATATTTTGTATGTTTAGTAGTATGGTGGAATTGAAATGATTACCAATAATATTGTTGTTTGGTTATGTATGATCCTATAATGGGAATAAATGTTTTAAAAATACAAGAACAAAAAATCAAGACAATTTATTCTAATAGAAAGACATCCAAAGCACCAATATGCATGAACAAAAAAAATAAAAACAGAAATCTAAAAGCACTAATCCAAACTTAAAAATCAAAGTACCAATTAATTAGGAAGGAAAATAATGCTAAAGACCTTGTAGTCTAGTGGCACCCGATGTCCCGATTAACACTCCCACATGGATGATGGGAGTGAAGTAGCTATGAACCCTTATTTTATTAAGAAATGTGTTTTCTAATTAAGAAGGTAATCAAATCCCATAGTAGTGTTCTAGAAACCTGTCAACCAAACAATAACAAAGAAATGTGTTTTCTAATTAAGAAGGTAATCAAATCCCATAGTAGTGTTTTAGAAACCTGTCAACCAAACAATAACAATGACTTTGATTTCATTCATGATGGCTAAAACTAAGGGTATGTTGATTTCATTCATGATGGCTAAAACTAAGGGTATGTTTAGTTCATGGGTTTACACACTAGGACTGGGAATCAAAATCAGTGTTTGGTTAACAACTTTTTAGAACATAACTATGAGATTTGATTATCCCTTCAATTAAAAACCTCATTCCCTAATTAAAAACGGGTATCATTCTATCTATCTTATTGGCAGGGCCGGTTTTTTTTTTTTTTTTTTTTTTATTTGCGTGACCTTGTGCTGGTAAATAAGTGAGGCTCTATCAAAGTATAAATAAATTGCAAATTGAAGAAAAGTGATACGCGTGAATATTACGGAGTAGAATTTTTTCTTTAATAATACGTAATAGAATTTAGATCCGTCGTGAAAACCTAATTTTGAGCCAATATAATCACAAATGCATATACTAACTATTGGGCTAGGGTTGGACTAGGGGTTCCCAAAATTTTGGGCCTTGTGCGGTTGCACATCTTACACGCCCTAAAATTCAACCCTGCTTATTGGTAATATGATTTTTAAGTTTGGATTAGTGCGCTTTTAGATTCTTAATTGTTTTGATATTTTGTTCATTATGGTACTTTGGATGTCATTATATTAGAATCAATTGCCTTGATTTTTTGTTTTTGTATTTTTAAAACCTTTATTCTCATTATAAGGTCATACATAACCAAATATCAATATTGGTAATTGATAGATTAAATTGCTCCCTCTATTCAAGCGTATTCATGTGTATATGATAAATGTATCTAAATTAGAGAGAAGATGGCATGAAATTGGCTTCAAGAGCCTTTCTCATTCAATATTCTCTAGAGAGAGTTGGGAGTAATTGTATCGAATTACCAATACCGAATTCACTCTAAAACTTGCTTCTATTGCCAACCCCATACTCAAACTGAATAATAGATTTATTAGATACATTTTCTCACAGTTCCATACAACAAGGGTGATTAGTTCCAAATTTATCTTTCTGTTTTGAATTTGGTACCCTTGCCACACACCGGATTTCTGACATGCAAATTAATGCATCGTCTAAATTTGCCGCAATCGGTTATTAGGATGATGTTGATCCATGTGTTTCCCTCGTGTAGGGATTATTGGTTGGATGAGATCGTTATATGCTGAGTAAAAAAAGATAACAAAACAATTAAACACATGGCACATCACCAAAGGAAAAGATCCCAGATTAGAATATCACATACGATTTTTCCCTTCCAAACCAAAAGAAATTCTTATTTTTATTATGTGTAGGAGTGTAGGACCGTTCATGTAAGCGCACTTGGTCCGGGACGATACAAAGATCAATCGGGGCTCAACCTCTTTTTTTTTTTTTTTTTACAATCTAACATTATACTAAAACTTATAAATTGCACTTCCTAAAAAATGGAGAGAAGGTGAGAGAGATCTCAATAGAAGGCTCTTGGGTGCATATTTTCCAATGCCAAGACTCTTCACATGCAAACGTGTCAGCCACCCATCCACCACTTTTTCTTTTACTTCTCCAAACCCAATACTTTTTGCATGCTGCCATCCACCTCAAATTCTCCCTTGGCCCTAGAAGGAGGCATATAGTAATTTGGAAAATTTTACATTATGGTCTTGTTTGGTAAATAATCAGCCTATCAGCCAATAATTTTGACTTATTTAATTACGATTAGTTGTTTGACTTGGTTAAAAAATCAATATAAGCGTTTGGTTAATAAGCTTTTTGTAACTCCAAAATGCTAAAATTCAAAAAGCTACTTAAAGCAGCCTTTTTAATTAGCTTTTTGAGAAAAGAAATTATATCAAACAGCTATCAGCTAACAGCTAATATTATCAAACAACTTTCTACAATCAGCTAATGTTATCAACAAATCATACCTTCTAACCCAAACAGCCAACCCAATCAGCTAACAAACCATTTACCAAACAGGGCCTATATATATATATCTCACTATTTCTATTGCCGAACAATAGCTGCAAATTTGCCAATCTAAACAAACAAGAGATGTGAGTTTTTCTCTAGAAATGAGGAGTAAGATGCTTCATAAGGATAACATATGCAGCAATTTGTCAATTCACTACTCTGCACTACATAAAATCAATAATCCTGATAGATACAGCGCTAGAAAAGCACAAATCATGAAGAAGTTGGATGTTTAGCTGTACGAGAGACAGTTGGGAGTAATTGTAAAAGTGTTGTAGAGACTAGAGAGAATATGCTAGAGTAGAAGTGAAAGTAGCCCCACTGATGATGGGCTTAGAGCCCTTTATATAGGCACAAGACCCGAATCCGGCCCAATCGACGCGAGGATCGTATATTGCATAGTTAATAGTATACCCAAGGTATATTTGCTATCAGTAATAATTTCAATTTCACTCTACTACCAAACATGCAAAATACTTTCACTAAAATTCATTACCATTATCACGTATTTGATTTCCATTTCAATTCCTATGTGCGAACCAAACACACCTTAAGTGTTAATTATCTTTATTAAACGATGAAATGACCAAAATTCATAAGTATTGTAGCAAACAAATAATAGTTAAGAATGAATGTGTCAAAATTAAAATGATGTAACAATGTCAAATAATAGTCGAAAATAGTTACCTATTTTTTCTTAGTAAAAAATAAATTATTAATATTAATAAATACTCTTCCGTTATGGAATAGTAAAAGCAAATTAAAGAAATTAAATTATTAATAATTACACTTCACACTTCTGTTATGGAATAGTAAAAGCAATTCAATTCATTGTACGTGTCTCTACATATATATGTATATATATAGACACACACAAAGGTATAAGCAGGTAAAAATAAGGATAAAAGAGAAATAATCAATCAACTATACAATGAGTCATAAGCACATTTTGGTAACATTCTTGTTAGGAAGTATTTTAATTTCATTAACCTCTGCAATGCGTATAAGCCCATCTCCTTCTCCTGAAGATAATTATGATATACATATTGTTGAAAAGTGGAGGGAAGACGTAGATAGGTGCGCTTTTGCGATAACTGATAGTGATACTACAATTTTTAGTCATGACTATACATGGGATCGGAGACTGTTATGTCCAAGTGTGAAAAGGAAATTAATTGTAAATACTATAAGAAAGACTTGTGAGCAAGTAGTAACTAATTAGAATTTCTTGCAATAAATTAAAAAAATTTAATAAACTTACTACAAGGTATAAAGGGACTATATGCATGTACACGTGTCATTTGTATGTATTATTTATAGATATGCATGTACACGTGCCATTTGTATGTATTATTTATAGATATGACTTAATTGGTCATAAAAAGACCCTTGTATAAATATCTTTCTCAACCAATGTGGGACAAAAAGCTACATAAGTTTTTTCCTCACCCTATTTCCATTTAATGAACTCCAACTCCTCAACTCCACAATTTTGGTTCTGCAAAACAATGAAGAAAATGTCAAGAATGGGATTTGAACCCATGCCCTTTCGGACCAATACTTAAAACTCGCACCTTAGACCAACTCGACCATCTTGACTTTGAGTATAATAATTTACATTATCTATAAATATAAAGCACTTTGAGAATTTTCTTTTTCTTTTTTTTTTTTTTTTTTTTAAACTAAGAGAGTTTTATTATGAAAACCTTTCTAACTAATTCTATAATTGGAGATAGATTAATTATTTATCACTAGTTATTCTATTACTGTTTAGTTATGACTTGTTAATTCATCATTTCAACATAAATTAATTATCTCAATTGTGAAATGTTTAGATGGACACATAAATTCCGATAAATTAATTACTCCATTTTGTGTGCTTTGATTGGAATATATATGAGATCTAAATAAAAATATTTTTCTTTCGATTTCTATCATAATTAGTAATTAATTGGGTCTGTCATAATCTATATCTATACTATATATACAAGTATTATCCTCCTCCCAAAGTTTCCCGCCCAAACTTAGGGGCATTTTAGTCAAAATATTAATTTTATTAATTAATTAATTTATTGATTATTTATTAATTTATTTATTGATTATAAGGTAAACTAGATGGACAATTATTTTGGATAAATTATTGATTATATTAATTAACCATATATATTTTCATAAATTTAGCAATCTTGCATATTATTATTATTGATTATATTAGTTCCCCTCCTCCGGTTATCTCCCTCCCCGCCAATCGGAGAAGAAGATGATGAAATGGCAACAACGGGAGGAACCTGTCGTGCAATTTGGCGAGGGTCTGGATGAACAGCCCCTTGATGGTGGCGTGTTTGGGCTCAGAGGGGTCGAGGAAGGAGAGCACACGGTAGCCGCCGGTGAACTTAGTCGACGCCATGTATGTACCTGCGAAGATATCCCTCTTCTCCACCTTGGACACGTCGAACAGGATGGGAAAGCTAACCGAATCAAGCAAAACCACAACCTTTGGGTTTTTGGCTATGAACGGACCAGGTGGCATGTTGCATCTAAACACACTGGATTTATACTTCTCCTTTCTGCTTCTAAAGAACTCATCAGCGCCTTGGTTGTAGAAGAAATCGTAGCGGTCGGCGATGGGCCCCAAGAACGGTAATCCGTAGCCGCCGGGGATTTCCCGGAGGGGGAGGTTCTTAGAGTTATCGGACGTCATTTTTTGTTTAGCAGGTGACCGGCCGGCGGAGGCAGATGGAATATAATACTCTACAATGAAGAAGAAGAAGAATCACTACTTGGGAGGAATTGAAGATAACAGTAGAATTTATTGCAAGATTCAAGAAAGAAATAATGCTACAATATATTTATGCATGTTTTAATCTTGATTAAAAATTATTGTTTTTCTTTACAGTCTAATTTTATAAGAATCGTGTAAAGAATCACATGATGATAACATGTTGTGGTTCATTCATGTTTTAACTCTCCTGTCCTCGCAGATGAGAGGCGAACAACGACAACGGCGGATCTGCGACGGTGGCGAGTTCTCTTCCTTCGATTATCTCTCCCCGCCCGGTTGGAGAAGAAAATGATGAAATGGCAGGTAAAATTTTCTTCTTTTTATTATTTTCTTCTCCTTATTATTATTATTATTATTATTATTATGAGAAGAGAGGAAACAAAGAAAGAAAAGAAAAAGGAAAAAAGAAGAATGGAACGCCAGAAGAAAAAGAAAAGAAAAGGAAAATAAAAAGAAAAGGAAATGTGTGTTGATAAAGATGATGGTGATGTTTTGTTTTATTATTATTATTTTTTGTTTTATTATTATTGTTATCTTGCAATAAGAAAATTTTCATAGAAAGCCTCTGGGATGGAAGGCGCCAAGGAAAAGAAACAGGAAGAACCAGAAGAAAAATGCTACTCGTGGAAGTTATGTAGAGCACGCGACCCCAAATTAAAGCATTTTCTATCTCCTTAACTAAGTCTTCGAATTCTGTAAACTTATTAAATTTGTGAAATTCACTTCTACCATGATTCACTGCCTCTTCAAGCTTCCCAACCTGTGCAAGGAAATCAAACACTTTAGATTATTGTAGCAGCTCAACCGTAACTGAGTTATATTCTTAAAAAAAAAAAAAGGAAACAAAGAAAACTATTTAAAATAAATTAATTAATTAATTGTTTTTTTAGAAAAAACATAAACGGTTTCTCCTACACCATTTTTACTTCAACACAATTTGCTTTTTCTTTGTTTGGGTCCATTCCCATGAAGTGCTTTATTGGGATCTAAAGAAAAAAATAGGGTCATTCGGAGTAATCAAGTTTTTTTGCTTACCTATTCTGTTAAGAGTATAATAATATAATACTTCGTAGTAATAATCTAAAACTATAAATATAATTTCTCTAATATTAATAATATAATAATAATAATATTTCAAAACTCTTAATATAACTTCCTACATAAATTTTCCTATTAAATCCCTTTATAACGGTAATTACAAATATAGAATATATCTATACTATCTATACTATATATAAAAACAATATCCTCCTCCAAAATTTTCCACAATTTTAAATCAAATCACAATTAAATCGTAAATCTTTCACAATTTTAAACAATGAAACGGAAATACTTCAATATTAATATTCTACATCATCAATAGTAAAAGTAAATTAAAAATGGAAAGGAAATATTTCAATAATAATAGTCTACATCATCAATAGTAAAGGCATATTTTAAATTTTAAACAATAGTAAAGGTAAATTAAAAATGGAATGAAAATATCAGTGCATCTATTATTCTAATTGACTAATTAACTGAAAATAAAAAATAAAAAGAATAATCGACTAAAAATGAATCTATATTACTAATTGACTGAATATATAAAAGGAAATGAATATTAATAATGGACTACAAATAAAAAATATCCATAATTGACTAAAATATTTCAACAACAATATTCTACATCATCAATAGTAAAGGCATATTTTAAACAATATTAAAGGTAAATTAAAAATGGAACGGAAATATTTCAATATTGTAAAGGCATATTTTAAACAATATTAAAGGTAAATTAAAAATGGAACGGAAATATTTCAATAATAATATTCTACATTATCATCTTTTTTTTTTGAGTTCTACTGACTCTGTTACAATGTAGTATAAACTATCTCTGCCTAATGAAGCACAAACACTCAACAGTTCATCAACGCCTCCACTGAGGCTCGAACCCATTCCCTTCTATATAGGGGTGCAACCAAATGCCACTAGACCACAAGGTCATTGGCATATTTTACCATTATATATTTTTTATTGTTTTATGTAATTTCTCATCTTTCTCTTTATTGCTTAGTAATGGAGTCAAGTTACGTCCCTCAGGACAAGGAAAAGCTCTATAAGGCTCCGGTTGAGTTGTTATTTGGCCAAGGAATATCAACGTGTTGCAATCAACCAACAAACACTGGCATGCTTAATTATTCCATGACTCTAAGGTACATATTGCATTTATACACTTTTTTTACAGCATTGAATTTTAAAAATATTGGACTAATACTATAGTTTAAACACATACTATAATTTAGACTCATACTCATACTATATTGGTTGAATGCTTTATTTCAGAATACTGAATTCATGCTGTATGCTAGAGAATCATACTTCAATATACATCACAAAATTTAATCACATAATGGATTTGCTATCCACAAAATATAATCACAAAATGAATTTGTTACTCATAGAATATAAACTTATATTATTTATTTATTAATATTGGATTAATACTATAGTTTAGACTTATACTATAATTTAGACTCATACTCATAGTATATTAGTTAAATGGCTTATTTTAGAATACTGAATTTTTATTTTATTATGTTGTATGTTGTATATTAGACAATCAACTTCAGTATACATCATAGAATATAACCACATAATGGATTTGTTATCCACAGAATATAATCACATAATGAATTATTACTATTTTTTAGTATATTCATGATAGAAAAAATATAAAATTTATAAAATGTATTTATTAATTAATATTAATATTAATATTTATGGGTGATTCCCTCAGAGAATTTGTATCCGTTTACAAATTTCTAAAGAATTTGTTAAACAATTCAACAAACTCTTGAAGGAAGGGAAAATCTATAATATTCACAATTTTGTTGTGCAAACCTCTCACATGAGATTTAAGTCGTGCGAGCAAAAAGTACATTATGAAAACAAATAATGACACTTTGATTAGCGTTACAAATTAAGATGATTCTGATTTTCCCAAAGACATGTTTAAACTCAAGGATTTTGAGTGTTGAAGGCTCCCGGAGGTGTGGATAGCAACCAAGGTAATTTTTAATTACAATTTCTTTCTACCTCATGCAATAAAATTTTTTTGCCTTGATTTTTTAATAGTTATTTTCGACCAGGGCATAACACCACTGGAAGCTACATATTCGACAAATCTAGAAGTCATCTCCGTTGATGAAACTACTCCTGAGCAACTGTCTTTGAAGAGAATAAACATGGATTGTTCATCGTATTTAAAGAGTTTGAAAAAGCCTAAGATTGAACCCAAGGCATGATAGCCTTGGTTGTTTTGTTTTTGATTTACCACACAATATTTATTTGAGTTTCAGTTCTTCTTAGTTTAGCTGGACTAATTAAATGCTTAATAGATGGATTAATTAAATCATATTTTCTTAAGGGAAACTGTAAAGGAAGGAAAAACTAAAAAATGCACTAATTAACTCATGTGTTTTTTTTTTTTTTACAAAATGACAAAATTGCTATATTTCTAGACAAAAAACATATGTTCCATACAAATGATTTAAGATAACAATTGATTCCTATAACTGAGTTGCTAGAGAACAAGTACATTTGCCCAATTTATAAAAATCATAAATAATGATATATAAAATCTCCAAAGTTATAACACCGCATACGTAGATCTACACATTAGCTATTAATTTGAGCAATTATTTGCTCAAACTCAAGCAATGATAACATCAAAAAATATAGATGATCCAAAACATATCTTCAATTGCACTATATAATATTTGATGATCTAATTTAAATAATTATATATTAATCCAAATATTTTTAATATATTATAACAAATCCATTCCGTGCATCGCACGGGCAAAAATACTAGTTAATAATTAATTGAATTATTCTCTACATCACTGTATATCTATTTGGCCCTATATACCGTTACAAGTTATTTTCGAATTGTTTTGTTGTATATTCTCCGAGCTCAAATGGTCTACTTTAACTTAAATATAAACAATTGCAATAATTTCAACATAGTAATTCGTAAAGCTACAGGACCTTTGATAAATTTTATAATTTAGTAAGAATTAGATCAGAGGTATTATATTTTAGTTAGTTAATAAATTATTAAAACTAAATTAATCAATGTGTGAATAAGAAACAAATGAACTGTCAAGTCCTTGTGGTCTAATAGTACCTGACATGCACTCTTATATGGAAGGGAGAGTGTTCAAGCTTTAGTGGAGGCGAACTATATGGACTAAGTATGAAGTTATGAACAAATACTATATTGTAAAAAAAAAAAAAAGAAAAAAAAAAAAAAAAAAAACAAATGGCACATTTGCGAGCTATTGCACAAAAGTGAGGTTTACTCAATGCACGCACACACAAAAAAAATTATCTGTAGTAATAGATTATTGTGGTAGTGTCACATTTAATCATATTCTTTTAATTGTGTATAATTACATTATTGGCTTTCATTTGCTTGCTAAATTAGTCCTTCGTTTAAATTTTTTTAATAAAAATGTCAAACATATAATTTGATCATTTAAAAGTATGACTAATTGTGACAAACAAATAAAAGTCAGTGATTTAATGTGACAAAATCAGAAGACGGCAATGCCATAATAATCGATAATTAAAGATGAAATTTACTTTGAATATGTACGTTTCAATCAGTTAACTATTTTTTCTCAATGAAAAATTAAATTAATAATTGCACTTCTGTTATGGAATAGTAAAAGCAATTCAATTCATTGTACGTGTGTGTCTATATATATATATATAGAGAGAGAGGGGCAAAAACAGGTAAAATAAGGATAAAGAGAAATAATCGATCTATCTATAAAATGAGTTATAATAAGCACATTCTTGTAATATTGTTGTTAGTCAATATTTTAATTTCATTAACGTCTGCAATGAGTAAAAGCCCGTCTCCATCTCCTGAAGCTAATTCAAAAAAAGATATCGCTGAACAGTGGAGTGAAGACGTAAATATGTGCATGCTTTGGTCAAGTGATACTATGGGGTTCGATGAAGAAGATATAAATTCATTGCCGAATATTCGGTTGGGATGTGAAAAGCATTATAATTGTGTATATTATAAAAAAGACTGTTAGCAAGTAGTGACTAATTAGAACCTAATTCCTTTTTGTGTAAGTTGCTAGCTACCCTTTCTTGCAATAAATTAAAATTTGTTTGTACTTGATAATATGAAAAATGTATCCTAAGTAAAAATTTAGAAACATTTTTTTTTTGTCAAAATAGACATTTTATTCCTTGACCAGGACTTTTCATTGACTATTTTTTTTTAGACTTAAAAATTGAAAAATTTCTAGATTTTCAAGCTACATTGGTTTATGAATCCAAACCCATTAATACATGATCTATCTATAAAGCAACTTAATTGTGTGACAAAGAGTTGAGGACATTCACAATATATATATTAGCTCATACCATCATATAGAGCAAATAATAAGTGTAATTACTGCCAATTGCATACATGCGAGTTTTGTTTGCAATGACTTGTAGCGAAATAATCCTACGAAAAGATTGTTCCTTGAAAAATACAAGCACAAGGAAAAACAAAATGTAAAGGTTTTAGTATGAGTCGAGCGGGATAAAATCTACCTACGATTCTATGTTTGAGCACACGATTCTATATTTGAGCACTCAAACATTCTTCAAAATTAAATCATACATTCACCCTAAGTCAAGCTTAATTAATAGCAATTTACTCCGTAGAAATTAGGTAATTATCTCAATTGTTAAATGTTTGTGTCCATCTAAACAACATCATTGTTTCCATCTACACATTTATGTGTCCGTCTAAAGATAATTAATTTATGTTGAAATGATGAATTAACAAGTCATAACTAAACAGTAATAGAATAACTAGTGATAAATAATTAATCTATCACCAATTATAGAATTAGTTGGAAAGGTTTTCATAATAAAACTCTCAAAGTTCTTATATATATTTATAGATTAATATAAACAATTATGCTCAAAGTCAAGATGGCCGAGTTGGTCTAAGGCGCCAGTTTCAGGTACTGGTCCGAAAGGGCATGGGTTCGAATCCCATTCTTGACATTTTATTCATTACTTTACAGAACAAAAATAGAAAGATGATTGTAGCTGCGTGAACAAAAATAGAAAGATGATTATTGTGGCTTCTGTTTGGTTGTTTTTCAAAGCTGCCTTTGCCCTTTTTTGTGGTGCAACACTCCCATGACATGAATGCATTCATAGCATATTCTTCATCATGGAAAATTTGCTAAATAAGTACTCCCTCCGTCCCATTTTATGTGTCTGATTCGGTTAACGATGCTTGATTGAAGATATTTTTAATTCAATTTTTCATAATATTAAGTTTAATATTAGTATAAAAAAATTCATATATTTAGAAATTACATTAAAAGTACTATTAATAGAAATATAGACAAAAAAAAAGTTAATACCATAATTACCTAAATCATTCCCAATAATGCAAAAGTATAATTGAAATATTGTGTCTTGTTCTAAATAATCAAAAGAAGATTAATTAAACGAAAAAAAAAAACCTTAACCTAAATTTGTTTTTTAAAAAGATGGAAGAAAATTATTTTCAAGTTTCCTTATTTGTAATCTTTGATACTCAACTTTGAATGATATGTATTTAGTCGGGCTAATTATTTAATCAAAGTTCTATTTTAAATGTTATATTGTATTTTTTAATACACTATAACGTATTCGTAGTATATTTACACTCTCCATCCCCTTCTGTGTTCACAATTTTAGAAGTCTATGTTCACAATTTTAGAACCCTATATTCACAATTACAGAACTCTATATTCACAATTTTGTTATATAGATTCAAAAATTGTGTTATACTGTTGAATATAGAGTTATGAAATTTCAAAAAACCTTATAGTGGAAAAGCTTTAAAGCAATTGAGATTCATGTAGCAAAAGAGATTATAAGTAACAAAATAGCAGAGCTCTAAAATAGAACACTTTGCTTTCTCAAAAGAGCCAATAATGAATGTCTTAAACTAATGCTTTTTCCTTGTACATTTTGGTACTTTTTGTTTGTTACTCATTATATTATGGAGTTATTTTGGTCACTTATGGAATTATTGCGTGTGTTAGGTGATTTGACAAAGAGATAATGTTTTGAAGCATTTTATGAAGTATTTGATCAAGTTTTTGGTGTCACCTTAACACGAGAACACTATTGGATGACCCAAGCAATGATGTTTAGAGTTTTGGACGTTTTGGGATGGACCATAGCATGACCTACAGCCGACGAGAGCACCGAAGTGACCACCAGAGCAATCGAAGGCCTACCCGGGTAGCCACGACGTGCCCACGCCTGAGGCAACCAGGCATAATACATTGCCTGGTGGCAACGACCGTGGCCACGCTCGTGGTAACCAGGCAGATTACACTACCTGGTGGCCACTAGGCAGTATGCCCCTCATTTTTGGCCACGGGTGCAGCCACACTCATTGGTCAGCCTCTGCATTTTTTGATAGTGCGTTTTTACCCCTTTAAAAAGGGGATTTCTTCCACCCAAAAACATATCTTTTATTTCCTTTTCACTTCCTAGCTAGGGTTAGCTTAGAATAGGGTAGATTACTAGTTTTTCTTCACTTCCAAGCTCAAGAACATAGTAAATGTTGGATTCAAAAGCTTAATAAAGAAGTTTTTCTTACTCATCTCTTTCTTTTGATTTCTATTTATGCTTTCTATTAATCCTTTGATATTGTGTATCTATTTTCATATTATGAGTAGCTAAGTGTTTTGGTACTAAGATTTAGTTTGATTTCTTGCTATTGATGCCTATTGATTTGTATTGCATAAAGGAGATTATTTGGGTGTTCTAGGGTTGTTGTGTGAAATGGGTTTGATATGAAAATTGTGTATGAATGTTGGATCCCAATTATATGCTTTATTTGGTGTGTGTTTTTTGCTACGAGAGTAGAGCATGTACACTAGTCACACATTCACACACTTGATGCTCAATACGAGAGTATTTCGGGTATTAAGGAGAATTTATGCCTAGTGTTCTTGAATGGTCAACCTTGGGTTGAATTGCCATAAGAGTGGAATTCCATGTGAGATTGCAAGTCCAAATAGCTACGAGAGTGGTATTTGGACACTTTTGTGCATCTCACTTACCAATGTCTAGTGTTAATCCCCTAACCCCTAGTAGAATAATTGGCATCTTAGCTTGAATCAACCAAGTCCCGGTTCTTTGTTTTATTTGTTATTTGTTAAATCATATCAACCAAACTCATTAACGATAGGCCTACCTTCTAAAAGAGTAGTTTTAGTTTGTGCTTAACTCCACTTAACATCAATTCCTAACATTACAAGAACCATCTCCAGTGAAACGATATCTAAAATCTATATTGTTGTTGGTTTTATCAACCACAGAATGGTCGAACGGCAGACCAACACCACCGTAAGATAGATAGTAAAATCGGAAATTAGCTAAGTATTGTTTGTGATTTCAATGGGACGGCGTTTCGGCCTCCCTTTGTATTATGAAGAATTGCTTAACCTTTTTTAAGGTGATACACTCCTATTTATACATGCTAGGAGGGGTTGATTCCCCTTTTGGTAACCCTAAATTACCATACATGTTTGGAATTTTCTTTCCATATCTTGTGAAAGGGAATCGCGTCTGATCTTCTTTGCTTTTGGGAAACTTCCTAACTTGCCTTCCTTTCACCGCCTTACCGCCTGGCTTTTCTCGCCCAGCTATGGTTCTAGGGTCGGCCTGGCCGACTCTCCCACTTCGACTTCCTTAGCCTCGTATTCTTCTTCATGCTACTCTTTCCCTTCGCTCTTCCATGGCGTGACCCGCCCTCGATATAGGCTCAGGCTTAACCTCTTAACTCAGCCTCGTCCGCCTGAGGCTTGCTGTGTTTCTTGAGGTTCTACTCAATTGCAACGAAACATTTTGATTTACTCGGCCAGCCGGTCGGCTGTTTCCCTATCCTTCTATTTCATTCACCCATGAGTCCCAATATTCCTTCAACTTCTTCCTTTTCTAGCGGTTGCCCTTTCCCTTCCAGTCTCTCCTCCTCGTGTTAATCTTTCCTATTCACTCTTCCTCAAGGGTCAATCGGTCACCACTTGGTTGACCCACTACGCGCCGCCTCCCGACAGCTAATCAACTCCTCGGTCCGATCCCTTCTCCATGTGCCTTCTGACTTTGCCCTCCTTCCTTTCCGAGCACTAAGCTTCGAGCCTTGGGACTATACCCATCAACTGTGATTTGATACTTGATAAATGTGTGAAAACGGTACTTATCCATTTCCAATTTATTATATTTAATATTTTGATTTCATGTTGGATCATCTCATATAAAACAAACACTCTCATCACACAATCTTATTGGGTGAAAAACATAGAAAAAAAAAAGGTGAGATACATTAGTACATTACCATCTAAAATTAATAAATAATCAATGTCCTTGAGGATATGATAGAACTATTTCATAAAATAAAAGTACGCACAAGGCAAAGTATGATTTCACTTTTTGGTGTCAGTATAGAGGAAAATATTATGTGTACTTTTATTTTATACTCTTAAATTTTGTTCTTACACATAAAATCTTGATGTAAACACTTTTATTGGGATCCACATGAAAAATAAAATTTATCAGAACTCATCACATCAGAAAATAAAATTTGAAAATACATGTTATAGAACTCCCATATAAATGTCGATTCAGACTTTATTTAGGCAGTGAAGGGTTGTTAAATGATTGTGACACCTCACCATCTAACAGCACAATAACTAACACAAGCTGGTCAAGACATGATCATTGTTTTCTCAAAAAAAAAAAAAAAAAAAGACATGATAATTGCCGTCTTAATAATATTGCATCATAGGGGAGTGTTTGACAACTGTAATTAACATAATTAGCGTAATATGCAAACCACGTCATGACAATTACATGCTATGTTAAATAAGTACCCGCAGTTACATATAAAAACTTGAATAGTACATTTAATTTTAGCTCATGAAATGAAAATAAAGAGAATAAGATTATAAACTATTCTTCAATTATTTGTTTATTTGTTTTCAATAAAATCAAAATACATAGTAAAAGCAAACTCTACTAAAGTACGTCAAGCATTTTTCATTCATAATGTACAACTCTTGTTTTTATGTGACGAGAAAAAATCGCAGCTACGGCATAATATTCATGTGTAATACTGTAGTTCAAAAATCATATCAGAGAAATAAAGTAAACTAGAAAGAGTATGTGCAATAACTCGACAAGCTCAACCAAGAGAATGCTGATAAGAATTAAATTCGTAATTTTTAGGTTCAATCTTCACTCAATCAGTCATTCATTATGAAGAAATTAAAGAAATAAAAAATAAAAAGAAAACTCTTGAATTGTTGACTATATAAATTATTGTGAAGGTAGGGCAAAAAGATGGGCTATGTCCCTATACACATACACATGCCAAGAACCCAATAAAACAACTCCCATGTGATATTCACGAAAAATAGATGTAATGTAAAAAAGAGTAATAAGTCCAAACAGTTGCATCTGAAAGTGTAAAATGGAAGTCACTGCTCACATTTTCCAAGTGACATTTGATTATATGATTGAAATTTCCATGCCTCAATTTGGGAGTTTTGGCACAAATTCAATGCACTATTTGGGTCCTATCTTCCAAAGAAAGTTCTATTCAATGTTTTCCAAACCTCTCCCTTCCACAAAAGAAGCAAGACTGTCCCCTCTGCCCTTAAATTTAACAAACATTAAGTTTGGATTTTGTGCATGCATATTCATGTGTTTATTAATTTTTTTTTTCTAAATACTGATTAATCATTTATAGAGATACAAATATTGAGGCAAACAATAAAGTGGCTCTTATATATATGCACCATATTAAAAAAAAATCTAAATCAGACATTCTCTCAAATAAAAATCAAATTTATGAGTGGAACACAAATTGGATCTAAATTAGTCTCATATTTTTTTTATGAATTAGTCTCATATAGTATTAAAAGATTACTAAACATCATGTATGCACAAAAAAATTGATAATATCTTAGAACATTTTTATTTTTTTACTGTTGATAACTTACAATTAAGAAGTTGTACTCTTGGCCTTGATAATTTTGATGAATGTGAGATATAACTTCATTCTTGTGTAAGATATTGAATAGTATTGTAAAAGCTTCTTAATTTATATATTCACACACACACACACATATATACATACATACATGTGGGCGACAATGGCGAAGAATATGGATGGATGGATGGGCGGTGACGGTGGGAGCTCGGCGTGGCGGTCGATGGTGGCGCTGGGCGTGGCAACGGTACGAAGGATAGCAGTGAGGGCGGCGGTGGCTGGCTAACAGGGTTAGGGAGAAGAAGAATCAAGACTTGGTTGGCTCTAGAAAGTGACTTCCTCAAAAAAAAAAAAAAAAAAAAAAAAGAAATTGTTTTCCAAAAAAACAATACTATTTTTCCTTTGACTTTAGTTTTCCTTCCTTTGCCAAACATAGAAAGCCCGAAAAATAATTTATAGAAATCATTTTTTTGAATTTCCAAACACAACCTAAATGATAATTTAAGATAAGAAAGAAAGAAAAAATGTAAGCTTGCATTAAAAAAAAAAACATATTTATTAGTTAAGTATGTAACTAAGACTGACATTGCACAGCCTGCGAGATGTGTTTCGGCCGTTTGTGGGCAGCGCTTAGCATGGAATTTAACAGTTGGCATCAAATCCGTTTGCTGATTCCTTTGCTTTAATTATTATTATTATTAATCATAATAATTAATAATAAATAAAGAAATGAACCTACGTAACGACACCCCATTCACGCTTAAACTAATCAAATGGTTTTAGTCAAAGGTAAAAAGTACTAAAATCCAAAGTTTATGTCCTCCAATTACTTTTTATACTTTCTCCTATACCACTGATTTCCAGAAATCAACTTTAGGGTATTGATAAACAAAATAAACATATTTATGAAAAATGAAAATATTATTTAATTATATTAATTTTTTATTTAATAATATAATGTGTCATGTAATATACATTATTACATTTACTTTTATCTTCACCGGCTACTAAAATCTGCGCCTACTTTACTCATAAGCATCCTATGATCTAACCTACCTTGATCACCTTGATGTAATGGGACAAGATTGGTCCAAACATAGAGATCACACATATTTTGCTAGTATAAAATATACTCCTCGGTTTCATTTTACATGTCATTTCAACTTTTCTATTGCTTATTTTTATCTTCTTTTTTTGTGTTTAATAGTACTTTTAATGTAATTTCTAAATATATATATTTTATATACTAAAACTAAACCTAATATTATAAAAAAATTAAATTAAAAATAACTTCAGTTAAGTCTAGTAACTAAACCAGACAAACAAAATATGACAAAAGGAGTATTGTAAATCTATAAAACAAATAATTGAATTTTTTAATTTGAACCAATAAGTTATAATCTAAGTTAGTTTACTTGACTTCCTTGTGACCTTTTGCAGGTCAGGATCGCAAAACATAATTTAATCAATATACACTCTTAAGAAATGGTTGCATATTTTTTTTTTACCAATATAAAACTTTAAAAACTTCTAATTTCAATTCACCTTATACATATAGCAACAAAGAAATTCATGTGCTGCCAACATCTTTCTCATCATCCCCTTCACTTCTCAATTACTACATAATTAAATTAAATTACCTAAGAAAAAAAAAAACAAACCAAAAATTCTTTTCCCAAAAAAAAAAAAAAAAAGTCTACCAGAAACAAGAATCAGCAAAACTAGTGTTGTGTTTGTGAAGGCGGAGAAAAACCCTGTTTCTCCTCCAAGAAAAGAGGCCATGTTTGAGCTTCAACCAAACAATCCTCCTGAGCTTTCTGGCCGATCTGAGCCGGATCCAAATGACCCTTTTGACCCTGAAAAAAGACCCTTTTATCCTCTCCGCCACGCTCCTCTTCCTGCTGAACTGGTAGCTCCTCAAGAACAGCTGCCTCTTCTCTGTCTCTGTGTCTCTGAACATCTGCACTGATACTTGCTGCCTCAAATCCATGGCTGCGCCTATACATACATCTTTTACTTGTATGTATATATATATGTAGATAGAAAAGGAGAGAGAGAGAGAAGTGAAGTTGAAGTGGAGAGTGGGGATGAATATGGAAGTTTATATAATGGGAGTTGAACCGTTATGGGGAGTGGGGGAGTGGGGGGTGGGATTAATTGTGTTAATAAAACACACCGTACAACTGCGAAAATAAAATAAAGTAATAAAATCTGTTACTCTATATATTTGAAGATGTGGCTTTTGGTAAATGAAATATATATGGCATTCTATTTCTTTCTTGGCTTCCCATTTACAAAGTTAGTTGTCCTAACTAAAATTTATAAGAAAATAAATAATGTGTAATTTAAAGAAAAAATTGTCCTTCAAAAAATAGTTTGGTTGGGACTTGGGACCTACCGAAATTGGAATAAAGGGTAAATATGGAAAAAAAAAAAAGTTACTGATGTTGAAATTAGAAAAGTGACTACTCCGTATTATTTTAGAACATACTAAAAATGAGGGTAATTAAAATAAATAAGGTGAGAGGAGGGAGTATTTTCTATTTTTCTCTCCTTTTAGATGGCAAGGGGAACCCTACAACCCTTTTCGGTGTAGGTAAACACTGCCTTATAGTACCTTGTGACGCTAGCCAGCAAAGGACTACAAGGAAGTAAATTAGTTTATGTAACTTATAGTTCTTCGGCTCAAACTAATGGGGCAAAGGTTTGAATTTGTGACCTTGTGGTTACAAATATGGATTTCTTGACATCTTGCGCTACATGGGGTTACCCCTGCTATTTTTCTCTCTTAATTTTACTTCCTAATGCTCACTTTTTAACATGGTAATAAAACTCTCTTCATTTGTTCGTTACGTGAAGTCATTAATTATTATTATTATTATTATTATTATTATTATTATTATGAATAACTAAAAAGCTAAAAAAATTAATAAATAAAACATGATTGCCATGCATGGTAGCCTAAAGCTTTGGGTGGCAACGTTTTCAACCCTACTCAGGGACGAGGATGACTTTGATCATCCTAAACTTCATGTGTGAACCAGAGGGTGTCATCGCGGACGACAAGGAGCAATCCACACACGAGGAAGGGCAAGAGATTTAAACATTTTCAAATTTTTTTTTCAGAGAATTTTCTCATTTTTTTCATTTAGCTTTGGTATTGAATATTATGTAATTATTTTTGTATTATAAGATATAGCATGGCTCTTTTTTAGAATAACTAGTATTTCACCCGTGCGATGCACGGAATGGAAAGTATAAACATCAATGTTATAATTAAATTAATTTTCGATATGTATATGTATTAAATGTTATATTAAGCATGATAAAACATATAATGATATTAATATTATTATATTGTGACTAATTTGATTAGGAGAAATACAGTATTCGAATAATTATTTTAAAATAATAATTGTTGTTTATTATTAAGTTTGTACATAAACAATTATATTACAAATTATTGAAAACTTCTTTGTAAACAACATTAGTTGTTTGATTAGAACAACTTCCTAACTCAGTACAAAGTAAAATCTTTAGACCAGTTGGATTACTAACTCTTGAAGCGGCAACATACAATTGACCATGAACAAACACCGGCTTCTTTAATAGCAAACCCACATGAGATAGAGTTTGCCCTTGACTCTTGTTAATAGTCATTGCATATGAAAGCATCAAAGGGAATTGTCTTCTATTAAACTTAAATGGCAATCTCGGATCTGAAGGCGTCAGACTCAACCTAGGAACCAAAACCCTTGTATCAGAGTGACTGCCTGACATTATTTTAGCTTCAATAACATGTTCTGAAAGTCTGGTTACAATCAATCTAGTACCATTACACAATCCTAGAGAGTGATCAATGTTTCTTAACAACATTACTGGTGAACCAACCTTCAATGTCAAAGAATGGTTTGGAATACCTGATGCCTTAAGGCCATTTAGGAACTCAGGTGTGTGAACATCTGCCAAAACTCCACTGCCAGTATCTGTCCTGCAAACCGAATCACAGCTTAGATATGTTCGACTCTCAGCTTCGTGCAGGTTACTCATGTAATCGTTTACTGCATTCACAACATCCAATGTTGGTGCAAGGATGGCCCTACTCTCAAGAAAACTGTTATCACATGAACCATTCTGAAACATAGGAAATGTATTTTCCACAATCGTTGCAATTGGGTCTCCATTTGTTGGCAAAAGCATATCATCTGGAATCACAACCTCTGGACAATCTTCGTTCGTTGGTCCAGCTGTACCATCACCAATAGAAGCAATCCAGTATGCGAAATGTGCTACTTGTCGTTTTTCAACTGCATCTTCCATATTCTCCAATCGTAGATTTTTTGTCAACCTTAGGACAATACAACTTGACCATAGGTATGATGAATTAATTGTGGAAGACACAATATCTTGCCTCGATCCCTTTGGGATAACTGGTAAAATCTGTCTGAAATCACCACCCAACACTACCGTCTTACCGCCAAAAGTAGACATCTCACTCGATGGATTAGAGAAACGAAGCAGGTCCCGCATAGTTCTATCTAAGGCCTCGAAGCAGTGTTTGTGCATCATGGGAGCTTCATCCCAAATGATTAACTTTGTCTTTGAAATCAACTCAGCAAGATCTGTACCTGGTTTAATGTTACACGTGGAGTCCTCATTAATGTTAATTGGTATAGCAAACCTTGAGTGTGCCGTCCTACCACCTGGCAACAGAAGGGAAGCAATTCCACTTGAAGCTACATTGATAACAATTTCACCCTGAGATCGCAATGTGGCAGATAGGGTCTTCCATAAAAATGTCTTCCCTGTTCCTCCATACCCATAAACAAAAAACAATCCACCATTGCTTGATGACACATCTCCCATTATTGTATCATAAACCCCACGTTGCTCTTCAGTTAGTTGCCTAACCAACCGATCACTTTCAGTTGCCAACAGCGCACGATCATATGATAGCTCTTCAAACAACAAACGATTTCCACTTAGTCTTGCAGGAGAAGCTACTGGTGTGGGCATTGGTGGAAAGTCTTTTAATGATTTGTTGTAGACTTCCAACATTCTATCTAACTCTATTAGAGTTAAATTCTCTTTCTCATCACTTGTTAAAACCAAATCTGTAATGATATAGAAAGCAATAATAAATTTACACTATTCCTTAGAAAAAAATGGAGTAAAATCGATTAGAAGTTAGTGAAAACGTACCTGGATTTGATAATAACATGCGCTGATTGTATTGCACATCTTCGGCCAAGAAAACCAAAACCTCCTTCCAAACAATTTCAGGCCTATTAAATGAATTTGATGTCAATAATGTCACAAAAAGTTTTCTCATAGAATGAGCAGTTGACCAATGACTTGCTTCTTTAATGGCATCAATATACTCCTTATCATCATCCAATAGACCACGCGCATAACATGCATCTCTAAACGAAGTATATTGTATACCATTATACTGCTTTATTTCCTCAAAACTTCTAGGCCCACGAACTATGTTTAGAAGACATCTCAAGTAGTACAACTCTCCAGTACCCGGTGGTACATAGAAAATACGACCTATAGCAAAACCTTTCTTTCTTGGATTCCATTGTCGAAGGTCTTTTTTCCAAACAAATTTAGTTGGCATCTCAATATAAGTCAACAACTTAGCCTCAGGGAACCTTTCATTCGCTTGAAACCAACCATTAAACATACTTTGAGCAATTGTCTCCCTCATAAGTACGTTGTCCACAGGGTCATCATCTTCAAAGATTACTGTTTGGCAATCTGGTAGGTGAAAACTCAACCTCTCAACAGCGGGAGTCCTGAATTGCACTTCAAAGCTAAAGAGACGCCATGTAGCCTCACATGCTGATATGTACCTACAATCGTAGTACATGTTAATCTCATCAATTATTTCATTACCCTTAGCGTCAGATGTACTTTTATAGAACTCAGCAGTCACCCTGTCATTCCCTTTATTCACATATTTGAATAAGTATTTTATTGACCTTGACTGATTACACCATTCCATGTTCATATGAGCCCTATATCTTAGGAGCAAGTACCTATTGTGTGGTACAACGAATCTATTGTCTAATTGAATACCACTTTTCATAACAAAACGACCATCATCTCTACGCCTATATATTGGGTACCCATCTTCATCAAAAGTAGAGTAGTCGACAAACTTTTTTGGGAAATGCTTCGAACACTTTCCATTCAACATACATGGAGATTGCTTTCTTGCATGTCCGCAAGGGCCATGGACCATAAATTCTTCCACAAAGTTGTAGTATTCTGGATCAACTTCTTTTCTTGGTATCTCTGCTGCTATCATTTTGTCAATAAAAGTAGACACCGCATTCCGATCATTGTTTGCTAAAAATAGTAGAATGTGAGCATGTGGTAGGCCACGCTTTTGGAACTCAATGGTGTAAATTACTACAAAGGAAAAAAAATTATTTACAAAATTGTAATATGAGATAAATTATTTAATATTTGTCACAAAGTTACCTGCTCTAACTGGACCAAACAATTCTCCAGATCTTAGTTCCTTTATTAAATCATCCAACTTCATCTTAAAAATTCGGCACACAATGTCTGGTCTATCTTCAGCTTTCAAATCCAAATTAGCTAAGTAACGCTGAATTTCTGGCCACTTAGGATTGCAAGTAAACGTGATGAATAGATTTGGATAACCTATCCAACGACATATAGCCATAGCATCCTGGTAGTTTTGCACCATATACCTAGCACCGCCAGTGAAGCTAGATGGTAGAATAATACGTTTCCCTTGGGTGCTTGGATCAATCTCACCACGAGTTAGTGCATCTGACAACCCTTTGTAAGCTTCACACCGCAAAGACTTTTGATTGTTCCTTATGTATATAAGCCTACCAGTTTCTACCATGGTGTAAGCATCTACCAAGAATTGTTGAAACAACCTTCTCGAGAATAACAATGTAGAGAGATCTCCATGACGTGCATGCATGTGAAAAGAGAAGAATTCCCTGGCTGTAATGCGAATCCTACTATTGGATTTGTTGTTGGAGTCTTTAGATCGTTCAATATCCTCTCTATATCCATCTTCTCCATATGGAAATAAGATAGGGTATTGCAACGGTAAGTAGGATGGATGCAATTCACTAATCCTTTTCAAGAGACCCGATCTAGATTCTACCAATATGTCACGTTGACCCATTGTTGGATCCAAATCTCCGACAATGAGTGCTGCCACCTCAGAAACGGTTGGGAGGTTATATGTTCGTGCATCTTTATTACGTTTTCCAATTAGTCTCATCTTGATCTCTACCCGTGGATTTGCTTGAATATGTGACTTTGCATTGCGAAATGATTTTACTAACACATTGTTTCCATCCAAAACTTTTTTAATATCAGACACAACTTCAACATGAATGCTATCTTTGTCATTGTTCTTCCTAAAATAAAAAAAAAATAAAAACAATTATTACATTTGTAATAAATAAATTGACTAATATAAAATTTAAAACCAAGTTAAATAATTAAAATAAAAATACATACCTTACAGAAGAAATACGGTTATTAATCTCATTATCTGTGTCATGTATGTACAATTGTGCAAATTTTGCTTGTTTACCCTCGGTGGGTAGCAGGCTACCAATTGAGTGGAAATTTTGTCCGTTGATTCGAAAAATTGGTGGTGCACCACCGCAATTAATTGAGTTGTCAATCTTACCACCCATTGACGTGAAACTAAACATACTATTGTATGACCTAATGTTTTTTAGGAAACATGTCCTCTTCTCTCCGTGCTCAAAGAACAACTCATACAACTCTTTTGGAGGGGTTGACATACTCGGAAGGTTAATTTTCCCATGTGTGCAACATACACCATATTTTGGGTACGATTTCACTCTAGACTGACTAAGTCGCTCATTGTACCAAAATGTTGCACCACAGTGTTCACAAGTATATGAAGCATCACCACAATCATCATATGGCACTGCAACACATTTCAAAAATAATCAGTATTACTTTAAGTTACACTTAAACACAAATATAATGCTATATATAAAATACAAAATTATAACTTAAGTTATTTACCAGAATGAACATTATTTTCTATCACTTCATCGAAATCTTGACTTAAATCTCGGGGAATTACAACTTCTTGATTGGAATCTTGATTATTAGTTGCCCTCGGAATGTACATGCCGCATGATTTTGTATTGCCAGTACCTTTATAAGATACTCATAATATTAGTTTTAAATATTTATATAATAAAATTTTAATAAATTAAGAAGTGAAATACATACATATAGGTCCGTTCAATGTATTATCTACTATTGATACACCCGTTAACGCCAATGAACCTTTGATCTTCTTACTTCGCATGTTCCCGTTAACTGTTGTTTGATAATAACAATTATAAAGTTCATAAGAATTAAAATAAGAATTGTGTACGGAAAAGCTGTTATTATAATATAATTTGTATACTTACCATTAGTAATATCAGTAAAGGGTAGAGATTTGTTTGAACCCCTTGTAACATGAACAGAACTTGTTGGAGTATCAGCCATTGTTCCAATACATGAATCATTTGCATCTCCTGTTAATTGTTAAATTGAATTTTAAATCAAGTTGAAGTAGTATGTATACGTATTTCTCGATAATATAACTGAACTTGCCTAACTTATCAAAATACTGCTTACTTGTTAGTTGTTTGAATTTAGTGTTGCATGGAGGCCCTTTAGAAGTACGATTCACATATCTATGTTGCATTATATAATCTTTCGCCGTGTTTCGAATAGTCGTATTAACAACATTTTCATCTAATGTAATCAATATATCGTTAGATTTTGTATAGAATTTTGTGCTAAGACATAACTCAAAATAAATTAAAACTAACCGTTGGTTAAGACAGATAAAGGAGTGACCAAAGATTTTTGAAATACACCATATATGAGTAAAGGACTTTCTAAATCATTCTTCGGTGAACCTGAAAAATTGTCTACAAAATATAAACAAAAAAAAGAAATTATTAAAAACATATTTCATGAGGTGTTTTATATTGTAGGTTTAATATATGCAAGTAAAGCTATATTTTTTTAAACCGTAATATTAAAATAATTTATTTTCTCATTTACTACATAACAATTTTCGGTACAATTAAGGAAATATTAAAATAATTTATTTTCTCATTTAGTACATAACAACCTATATAGGAAAATTGGAAAACAAATTGGTATTTTAAAAAAGGAAATATTAAAAAGGAATTTTATATCTTATTTACTAAATAACAATTAAAAACACAATTAAGTATGTAATTTAATTTTCGAACAAAAAAAAAAAAGACAAACACATTAACTGGAATTAGTTGTCAAAAAAATGAATATTAAATGTATATATACTCACGTTAAAATTAATAATAATAATAATAATAATACTAATAATAATAATAATAATAATAATAATAATTTAATATATATATATTGAAATGTCTGAACGTGAGATGAGCTATCATCTACAGCAGTACAGCACCACTGCGAGTGAGATGAGCTATCATCTACAGCAGTACAGCACCACTGCGAGCCGATGTCTTTGCTCCTCCCTCTCCTTCTCCGACCACATTTTTGTCCGAGAAATTGAAACAGAACGATTGTCGACCAATCGGAGTTACAATCCTTCTATTTTTTTGAATGAAAATCGTTGTTGATGTATGATGAAGTGCGAAATTTGGGGGTTTTTGTCGATTTGTTCAGAAATCGAACTCCACTTTCGTACTTAGGGTTTCTTCGGATTAATGAATATTCTTCAATTTGCGGTCTAAGAAGCAAGATCGAATATCGAATTGCATAGATACAGCGAGCTAAGTTTTCATTCCGTATTTCCAATTTCTATTTTGAATCTTTAATGTTTTCGTGTTTTATATGGGGTTTAAAGTAGTTCCTTTATATGGGGTTTGAAATACACCATATATGAGTAAAGGACTTTCTAAATCATTCTTCGGTGAACCTGAAAAATTGTCTACAAAATATAAACAAAAAAAGAAATTATTAAAAACATATTTCATGAGGTGTTTTATATTGTAGGTTTAATATATGCAAGTAAAGCTATATTTTTTTAAACCGTAATATTAAAATAATTTATTTTCTCATTTACTACATAACAATTTTCGGTACAATTAAGGAAATATTAAAATAATTTATTTTCTCATTTAGTACATAACAACCTATATGGAGAATTGGAAAACAAATTGGTATTTTAAAAAGGAAATATTAAAAAGGAATTTTATATCTTATTTACTAAATAACAATTAAAAACACAATTAAGTATGTAATTTAATTTTCGAACAAAAAAAAAAGACAAACACATTAACTGGAATTAGTTGTCAAAAAAATGAATATTAAATGTATATATACTCACGTTAAAATTAATAATAATAATAATAATAACTAATAATAATAATATAATAATAATTTAATATATATATATGAAATGTCTGAACGTGAGATGAGCTATCATCTACAGCAGTACAGCACCACTGCGAGCCGATGTCTTTGCTCCTCCCTCTCCTTCTCCGACCACATTTTTGTCCGAGAAATTGAAACAGAACGATTGTCGACCAATCGGAGTTACAATCCTTATATTTTTTTGAATGAAAATCGTTGTTGATGTATGATGAAGTGCGAAATTTGGGGTTTTTGTCGATTTGTTCAGAAATCGAACTCCACTTTCGTACTTAGGGTTTCTTCGGATTAATGAATATTCTTCAATTTGCGGTCTAAGAAGCAGATCGAATATCGAATGCATAGATACAGCGAGCTAAGTTTTCATTCCGTATTTCCAATTTCTATTTTGAATCTTTAATGTTTTCGTGTTTTATATGGGGTTAAAGTAGTTCCTTTTGATTGTTAGTTTTCCTTTTAGTTGATTTCTGTATATTATATCCATGAGCTAACAATGATATACTTGCCCTATATCGCAGGAATTATACGGACTAAGCAATGCATGGAAGACCCTTTTACAGATCTGTTAAATTGAGGGCTCATACAGCGAGCTAAGTTTTCATTCCGTATTTCCAATTTCTATTTTGAATCTTTAATGTTTTCGTGTTTTATATGGGGTTTAAAGTAGTTCCTTTATATGGGGTTTGAAATACACCATATATGAGTAAAGGACTTTCTAAATCATTCTTCGGTGAACCTGAAAAATTGTCTACAAAATATAAACAAAAAAAAGAAATTATTAAAAACATATTTCATGAGGTGTTTTATATTGTAGGTTTAATATATGCAAGTAAAGCTATATTTTTTTAAACCGTAATATTAAAATAATTTATTTTCTCATTTACTACATAACAATTTTCGGTACAATTAAGGAAATATTAAAATAATTTATTTTCTCATTTAGTACATAACAACCTATATAGGAAATTGGAAAACAAATTGGTATTTTAAAAAGGAAATATTAAAAAGGAATTTTATATCTTATTTACTAAATAACAATTAAAAACACAATTAAGTATGTAATTTAATTTTCGAACAAAAAAAAAAGACAAACACATTAACTGGAATTAGTTGTCAAAAAAATGAATATTAAATGTATATATACTCACGTTAAAATTAATAATAATAATAATAATAACTAATAATAATAATATAATAATAATTTAATATATATATATGAAATGTCTGAACGTGAGATGAGCTATCATCTACAGCAGTACAGCACCACTGCGAGCCGATGTCTTTGCTCCTCCCTCTCCTTCTCCGACCACATTTTTGTCCGAGAAATTGAAACAGAACGATTGTCGACCAATCGGAGTTACAATCCTTATATTTTTTTGAATGAAAATCGTTGTTGATGTATGATGAAGTGCGAAATTTGGGGTTTTTGTCGATTNTTTGAAATACACCATATATGAGTAAAGGACTTTCTAAATCATTCTTCGGTGAACCTGAAAAATTGTCTACAAAATATAAACAAAAAAAAGAAATTATTAAAAACATATTTCATGAGGTGTTTTATATTGTAGGTTTAATATATGCAAGTAAAGCTATATTTTTTTAAACCGTAATATTAAAATAATTTATTTTCTCATTTACTACATAACAATTTTCGGTACAATTAAGGAAATATTAAAATAATTTATTTTCTCATTTAGTACATAACAACCTATATAGGAAAATTGGAAAACAAATTGGTATTTTAAAAAAGGAAATATTAAAAAGGAATTTTATATCTTATTTACTAAATAACAATTAAAAACACAATTAAGTATGTAATTTAATTTTCGAACAAAAAAAAAAGACAAACACATTAACTGGAATTAGTTGTCAAAAAAATGAATATTAAATGTATATATACTCACGTTAAAATTAATAATAATAATAATAATAATACTAATAATAATAATAATAATAATAATTTAATATATATATATTGAAATGTCTGAACGTGAGATGAGCTATCATCTACAGCAGTACAGCACCACTGCGAGCCGATGTCTTTGCTCCTCCCTCTCCTTCTCCGACCACATTTTTGTCCGAGAAATTGAAACAGAACGATTGTCGACCAATCGGAGTTACAATCCTTNTGCAAGTAAAGCTATATTTTTTTAAACCGTAATATTAAAATAATTTATTTTCTCATTTACTACATAACAATTTTCGGTACAATTAAGGAAATATTAAAATAATTTATTTTCTCATTTAGTACATAACAACCTATATAGGAAAATTGGAAAACAAATTGGTATTTTAAAAAAGGAAATATTAAAAAGGAATTTTATATCTTATTTACTAAATAACAATTAAAAACACAATTAAGTATGTAATTTAATTTTCGAACAAAAAAAAAAGACAAACACATTAACTGGAATTAGTTGTCAAAAAAATGAATATTAAATGTATATATACTCACGTTAAAATTAATAATAATAATAATAATAATACTAATAATAATAATAATAATAATAATTTAATATATATATATTGAAATGTCTGAACGTGAGATGAGCTATCATCTACAGCAGTACAGCACCACTGCGAGCCGATGTCTTTGCTCCTCCCTCTCCTTCTCCGACCACATTTTTGTCCGAGAAATTGAAACAGAACGATTGTCGACCAATCGGAGTTACAATCCTTATATTTTTTTGAATGAAAATCGTTGTTGATGTATGATGAAGTGCGAAATTTGGGGGTTTTTGTCGATTTGTTCAGAAATCGAACTCCACTTTCGTACTTAGGGTTTCTTCGGATTAATGAATATTCTTCAATTTGCGGTCTAAGAAGCAAGATCGAATATCGAATTGCATAGATACAGCGAGCTAAGTTTTCATTCCGTATTTCCAATTTCTATTTTGAATCTTTAATGTTTTCGTGTTTTATATGGGGTTTAAAGTAGTTCCTTTTGATTGTTAGTTTTCCTTTTAGTTGATTTCTGTATATTATATCCATGAGCTAACAATGATATACTTGCCCTATATCGCAGGAATTATACGGACTAAGCAATGCATGGAAGACCCTTTTACAGATCTGTTAAATTGAGGGGCTCTATAACTCTAATCAGGCTATCTGAACANTGCAAGTAAAGCTATATTTTTTTAAACCGTAATATTAAAATAATTTATTTTCTCATTTACTACATAACAATTTTCGGTACAATTAAGGAAATATTAAAATAATTTATTTTCTCATTTAGTACATAACAACCTATATAGGAAAATTGGAAAACAAATTGGTATTTTAAAAAAGGAAATATTAAAAAGGAATTTTATATCTTATTTACTAAATAACAATTAAAAACACAATTAAGTATGTAATTTAATTTTCGAACAAAAAAAAAAGACAAACACATTAACTGGAATTAGTTGTCAAAAAAATGAATATTAAATGTATATATACTCACGTTAAAATTAATAATAATAATAATAATAATACTAATAATAATAATAATAATAATAATTTAATATATATATATTGAAATGTCTGAACGTGAGATGAGCTATCATCTACAGCAGTACAGCACCACTGCGAGCCGATGTCTTTGCTCCTCCCTCTCCTTCTCCGACCACATTTTTGTCCGAGAAATTGAAACAGAACGATTGTCGACCAATCGGAGTTACAATCCTTATATTTTTTTGAATGAAAATCGTTGTTGATGTATGATGAAGTGCGAAATTTGGGGGTTTTTGTCGATTTGTTCAGAAATCGAACTCCACTTTCGTACTTAGGGTTTCTTCGGATTAATGAATATTCTTCAATTTGCGGTCTAAGAAGCAAGATCGAATATCGAATTGCATAGATACAGCGAGCTAAGTTTTCATTCCGTATTTCCAATTTCTATTTTGAATCTTTAATGTTTTCGTGTTTTATATGGGGTTTAAAGTAGTTCCTTTNTAACAATTAAAAACACAATTAAGTATGTAATTTAATTTTCGAACAAAAAAAAAAGACAAACACATTAACTGGAATTAGTTGTCAAAAAAATGAATATTAAATGTATATATACTCACGTTAAAATTAATAATAATAATAATAATAATACTAATAATAATAATAATAATAATAATTTAATATATATATATTGAAATGTCTGAACGTGAGATGAGCTATCATCTACAGCAGTACAGCACCACTGCGAGCCGATGTCTTTGCTCCTCCCTCTCCTTCTCCGACCACATTTTTGTCCGAGAAATTGAAACAGAACGATTGTCGACCAATCGGAGTTACAATCCTTATATTTTTTTGAATGAAAATCGTTGTTGATGTATGATGAAGTGCGAAATTTGGGGGTTTTTGTCGATTTGTTCAGAAATCGAACTCCACTTTCGTACTTAGGGTTTCTTCGGATTAATGAATATTCTTCAATTTGCGGTCTAAGAAGCAAGATCGAATATCGAATTGCATAGATACAGCGAGCTAAGTTTTCATTCCGTATTTCCAATTTCTATTTTGAATCTTTAATGTTTTCGTGTTTTATATGGGGTTTAAAGTAGTTCCTTTTGATTGTTAGTTTTCCTTTTAGTTGATTTCTGTATATTATATCCATGAGCTAACAATGATATACTTGCCCTATATCGCAGGAATTATACGGACTAAGCAATGCATGGAAGACCCTTTTACAGATCTGTTAAATTGAGGGGCTCTATAACTCTAATCAGGCTATCTGAACAAAGGCTCAGCATTACAATGAAAGCTAAGTGTTTTCTAATTTTGTGTTCTGCTAAGATTGAATACAGTGACAATAGTTTACACATAACATCATGTTTGAATTTTATTATACCAAATAAGTTAAATAAATTGAGTTTTCTGCAATGTTAAATATCATTGGGTGTGATACAGGATGTTTATATTTATGTAATGAACAATGTTTACTAACCTTTGGTAGATGATGATGGTAGCTTCCTCTTGGTACCAATGATTGTTGAACTCGATAATTGCTTCATTGGTTTGCAAGATATAGTTTGCAGAGCACAAGGGTTGTACAGACTTTGTATATTTTTGAATTTTATTTATGTCCTTATATAGTTCACAGTAACTGATAGTTAAAGTTTTGCTTGAATTAATGGGCTTTACACTTTAAACCATATTGGGTACTCAACAGTTCTCCAATGATGTCTTTACATCTTTCAAAAACTAAATGAATCATGTACCAATGCTAAGAGTAATAAAAGTAATGATACAGTGTTTAAATGTTAAAACTATTTAATGACTCATCTTTAATAGTTACTTGTATGCAAAATATTTGGTTTACACAGGTTTAGTGGAAGGCCAAGTGGTTTTAAACTACATTTCAAATTGTAGCTGAGAAGATTCATGATTTCACACTTATGTAATATGATAATCCATATTATTTATGTAATTTTTAGATGTAATTACAAATTTTAGATTGTATATGAAATGAATTTTTTAAAGAATAGGTTTTGCATTTCATATCAGTGATTATTTATAAGCTCCATGTAAAGATGTGTTCCTATCGCTCACAAGGGTGATATTTTTACAAAATATAGTAATCACTTCTTAGCAGTGATGTAATAGTTTGTTTTGTTAATACTGTTGAGATTAGTAAAAAATGAATAATTCATAAGTTCATTTTTATTTGTTGATAGAAGTGGATGCTAAGTCCAGTTCTCTTTGCCTCGTGTATGGATAAACAGAGTGATAGAAGTCTGCATGCACATCCTATATACAAAATTGTTTTGTTAACAGGTTTTCGAATATAGGTTACAAATAAATACTGTCTTGCATGTGTGGATAAACAGCGTGATAGAACTGAACAAATAATGTCTTGCATATCTTAATCGTTAGTGGATTAATGTTATAATTCACTCCAACTTACAGGAAAATGTTGATTGCACCTGGAGTTGTTGGAATCTAACTCGTTGACAGTTAGTTTTCTTATATCTCAAGTAGGTTTAACATGTAAGTTACTAAGTAACTACCGGGTGATATATTTTTTATTACTTTATATTCTAAGATTGTTGATGATTCTGTTTACAGTGACATGCACAATGAATTTGGATTTTTGGAATATAAGGCTTTCAAGGTTAGCAAACAATACTCTGCTATAGTTTCAATTTATAAAGCACTGTGTTTTAATTTGGTTTGGTTCAAAGTTATTTGCTATGAGTTGTTTCCACGCTTATTTTTACATGAGAGATATCTGATTACATGTGGATAATTTGCTTTGGTTTAAAGTTTTTTGGTTTGAGTTGTTTCCACAGTTCTTTGTACATGAGAGATATTTGACTGTGTTTTAATTTCATTTGGTTTAAATCAATTTGCTATGAGTTGAATGAGATTAGAGTAATAATCTTTATTATTTAGGAATTTTGTAATTACATAAGCAAATGAAAAAACCTATGCAATTAACTAAAGCCTAAGACTATTGTAATCTAAATACATCTGAATAAATAAGCTAAAAAATGCTTAAAGCTGTATCTAACTGTTACTCTGACATAGCTTGACCAATGTGTTTTTTTTTTCCTTCCTTTGTGACCTGCAAAATTAATTTTAGGTATCGTTAGTGGATAATAAACACCTAGTTTCTGATAGTAGGGTAAATAAATGCTCACCTTAAATATTTTGTGGCTATGAAGTGCTTTAGGTGTTTATACTCTGTTCTTTTCTTTACCTGTATTTTAAACATAGTAAAAACTAAATAAAACAGATGGGTTAGAACAGAGATATGCATCCTGCAAAAGATAGTACTCATAACATTTTATAAGGAAACATGGTCCAGTCTTAGTTGTGCCCACAAACAAAAAAAAAAACACAACATAAATGTGTCATAAGAGTACCATACAGAAATGACTACCATAGTGTCCACAAAACATTTATAACATGAATCAAAGTGTCTTTAACAATTAAATGGTATCCTCAATTGTCTTCTCCAACTTGACTTCCAAAAGCATTTTCTTTGCTGTGTTCTTGGTGGATGAAAATTCATCTAAAAGAGAGCGCTTAACCACTCCAGAGTCTAGGTCCACAACATCCTTTACAGTTGCATTGATAGCTAGTGGACTTTCAGCCTCACCTTCAGAAAGAAATTCCTGCCAAAAATCGTTGTATTAATATTAATACAGCACATGTTACCAAAAATAGGTTGATATAAGGTAAATGTAAGACAGTTTTACCTCATCTGATTCAAAGCAGTCATTTGATTCAAGCTTAGAAGTTGGATCATTGTCAAAGTTGTCAAGTAATTCCGGACAGTATGAATCAATCAATTTGGTGTCGTTAATTATCTTCATAACACCAAATGCATTATGAAGGTTATCAAACTGTTCTTTCCTCACAGCAATCTTCCATATTAGTGTCATGGAACACAAGGATAAAATCTCATTGGGTAGTAGTTGGTTTTCCTATAAGTTAGAAAGTAGATAAATTTAATAAAACTGTTCATACTTGGTTATGTAGGGACATTTAATAGGTAAGAGTGGCATACCTGTGGATATTTATCTCTCAGATCTGCAGCTGACATACCTATCAATTCCCTGCACTCACGGTCCCAGATTAGGAATGGTGCATTACCATTCCTATCAACAACCCTCACTTTAATCCTATATCTTAAGGTTCCTTCAGCCCATGTCCTATTACACTTGTAGCAGTCATAAAAGCCCTTAGTATTTAAGGTCAATTTTTTGCTGCAACCTTGCGTCTTGCATGAGTTATAACACCAGTCCAAACCACCTTCTATCCCCACTATCTTGGCAACAACCCAGTAGTCACCGTACTATATAAAAAAAATAAAATTAAAAGCAGTACAGGTAAAATGTTTTATCATATTAGAATAAGGAATATACCTGTTTCTTGTCATAGACATCAGTAATGGTACTCATAATCATAGAACCACTGTTGAATGTGTCAAGAGTATTTGCAGCAGACAGGCTAGTCATAGAACAAATACTACGCAAAGGAGTCTTCTCACCACATATTCTATAATAGGAAAAAACTGAAATTACTAATTCTTAGAGCTTATGGTAGGAGTCTTCTATGCAACTCAAAGTTTAGGATTTATCTTTTACCTCTCCCTAAATTCATGGATTTCAGGAATGTCTTCATTGATAAATATTTGAGTTGCATCATAGGAGCTTGAGATTTTAGTGTCACCAGCTTTTAAAAATAAACTGATTTAGCATTCATTATTTCACCATAGTAAAATTAATTAGTAAACAGTAAGTGATAAACACAAGCTTTTCTGGGTACTTACTGTTGTAACAACTTTTTACCCTACAGAATTGCATTAAAACAATCACATGAAGATTCACACTTTTTTTATACCAAGAGTCGACCTTATCCACATGGTCGTCCCAAACGGTGCACTTCATTTCATCACCACTGTAATTGTAAAAAGAAAACAGTGTGAAAAAAACAAAAACCTTAGGAAAAAAAACCAAAAAAATATAAGGTGTATAACTTACTTGGCATCCTCTATTAGGAAATCAATTAACCTAGAAGGTCTTCCAGCAATCACCTTTTCTATAGGTGAATAAATTTCAACAATCCTTCCAATGAAATCTTCAAAGATTGAATGTTAGCATAGCATTTAGATAAATGTATCTTGTAGAAATGATTAGTATAGAAATCAGATTCCATTACTTACCAATGAGTTCTTTTTCATCAACCTGGTCAGCAGCTTTCAAATCTTTAAAGCTTTTGAGACGAAACATATGCCTAGGAAAATTTATATTCTTGTATTGTTTGACAATCGTAGAGTAGTTAAATTTCACCATAAATTTGTTGTTACTTGTCTTATAAGTATAGAAATTAGTGACCACAAGAAAATTTTTAAGACAATAAACTTTTCCTTCCACGAACTGGTTTTGAAATTTAACCACATGCTCGCGTGGTATGTGAGCATGTAACACATTACCCTACAATGAGAAAAATAAAAGAATTCAACTACTATTATATAAATTTGCTGTATATCAAAGCTAACATATTTAGAACTGCATTTTACAGGTTAAATCTTTACCTCAATATCATGGAAGACACACTCACGACACTTCACAACTTCACTGGACCTCCGTTCCCTAACCTCGTAAGTGCGTATGCATCTCAACTTCAATGCGCAAGTCGTTCTCATTGGAGAAATCTGCGTTGCCAAGATGTACATAGGGGCCATTCTGGTAGTCTACTCTGCAGTGAAGTATTTCGATTGATTTATAATTCAAGTGCTTGAATCCACTGAGATTAGAGTCCTTTTATAGCCAAGGATTTAGAGTCCTATTAATGATTGTAATTGGATTAAACCCATAAATGCAAACTCTCCGATAACTAAGAAGTCGCATATAACAGTCGAATGAGTTTATGCCCATTAATGAATACGATCGGAAACGTAATAGACACAATCTTTTATACAAATAAATGATAGAATCGAAGAGTTTCCATTTGAAATAAACCGTGTAAACATAAATAAGCTTTAACAGATGTTATTAATAAACAATGACCTTTAACCAATCGAATTCTATGAAACGACGTCGGATGTTTTGAGCGGGAATTGGAGCCAAAAATTTTTGGCCAAAAACATCTTGCTTTTTTATATATAGGATACTCACTTTGTCATATTTTATTTGTACTTCTCTTCTTTTTAATTTTTGCAAAATAATGTTAGTTTATATATATATATATATATATATATATATATATATATATATATATATATATATATATATGCCAGTTCAAATGTGACACTCTATTTCCATACGGCTATGCGAAATGCACCACCATGTATGCACATATCCACCACCACATGTTAAAAAATGCATCCGCGTAAAATGCACAGGTGGACCATATAAATACACCGTACTATGCATTTTTAACATGTGGTGATGCATTGGTGCATACATAGTTGTGCAAGACCATACGACCGTACTATGCAAACTTGAACACTAAAATTTACATTTTTCAAAATTTTCTAGATTTGCACATTTAGTATTAAAAGATTATATTTGCAAAAATGTGAAAATGTATTGGATTTTAGAATTTATGATTGAATTTTTTATTTTATTTAGTTTAGAGGTTCACTTTTTCTTTAAATTTGTATCGAGCACAAATATTATTTATATTTTTTGATAGAGTAAAATTTACATCATCACATGTTATATTTAAAAGTATGCTCAAACAAATGCATAGGTTTACAGTTTACTTAGCGAGATTAATAAGTTTGAGAATTGATTGAATTTTGCTTTAATTTGAAAAAAAAAAAAGTTAATTATAAAATCCTATAACATTAAAAAGAAAAAGTTAATAAAAATCCACTTTTTTCTATTTAACTCCTTTTACTTTCTGAATTTAGAAACTGAAAAATTCAATGGAGCTGTTTTGGTGACGAGTAGCGTGACTACCATAAGATAAAGAGGGGAATAGAACTTTAGAAGATGTTTTACACAGCTACACTTTACTTTTTACCGGAAAAGTCATGTGACATGGCTGAGTTGTAATTTATTAGGACCTCATCCCTACAAAAAGCACACAATTTATACTCACTTCAAAAGCACACAATTTATACTCACTTCATTCGGTATCACACATTGTGCTCAGATGACATGTAGTGACTCTCCCATATGAGAGATCATGAGATCGACTGATCGAGTCTCAGTGGAGGCAAATTGACTCTTTGTGCTTCAATATGTTGAAAAAAGTATATTTGAACAGCTACTACAATGTAATATGATCAGTTGTATTAAAAAAAGGTGCTTGGCTCGGTAAAATTAGAAGAACAAGTGGAAGGACTTCAACATTAAAAGAGATAAGTTAGAGAGTAAAAATCAAACCTCAAAGACATAACGTTTAACTTTCAAGAATCCAACTCATGTTCAGTCATTTTCAAATCTACAATTTTCATGTTTCATATATTGGGCAACATGATTGAGGTTCCCTCTATTTACATCACAGACAAAGAATATCGACATCAAAAAGGAGAACAAAGGAATTATGATCGCCTATATGGATGGCTACATGTACACACTAAGTTAGCCACTGAACGATATAACAAATAACACAACTGGCACATCAAATCAAGCTAGTAGACAGCTAACGCGAGGAAATGTATACACATGTTGTCACCTCACCCCAGTTTCGGTTGCTGCAGGTACCTTTGCTGGGTAGTTAGATAGTTCAATATCTATGTCTGACAGATCATACGGGAGAGAGTTTGTGTTTGATGCATCTATAATGAACGAAGAGTTTATTGTCTCGGTTTTTGCTGTATCCATGGCAGCAGCGTCTGCGTTTTGGGGGCTAGAGCTGCCAGAAGATGAGATACTCGGCAACTGAACATCTTCCAACTTATTCCCAAACATATGCTGGTTTCTTCTAACCGAGTCCATCTCTATACCAGTCGGGACAAAAGTCCGTGCCCGGTACTTCTTTGATCCTTCTTCGCCCTCGCTATGGTTGTATAGTACGTAGTCATGGTAAGTAGGTGCAAACTGCATTGTAAAAGAACGGAAAGAATAGTTAGAAACCGAGATATTAAAGGTGCACAAAAACAAGAGTAAATGTGTTAAGCACCTGATGCACTGTGTCATGGTAAAAGTCGTTTAGTTTAAGAGCATGAGCAAGGCTTGAGCTAAAGCCAGCAGAAGCGCCGATATTTGCTCCCGCATATTCCTTGTATGGAAAGGCATAAAGGTGGCCACAAGCTGCAATAAGCATCTCAACGCAAATTATGAAATCTTGAAACTTTGCAGCTTCTTCTGTATCCTTGATAAATCCAGACTTTGCAGCAAGAAAAACCAGAACACCCTGATGAAAGGAAGTTAACCAGTCAGTGGAGCCGTTAGTTAACACAAAACCTCAATGATCACCAACACTGCTACGAAAGATATTCGTTGCAAATTTGTCAAAATTCTCACAAGAAAATGCTGCCCAGGCATGAATAAAGGAACTTCTTTTATACTAAGAAACCAGTAATATCTTAGTAAAGTAAAACAAGACTCTTAGCATCCTAGTAAAGGGTAGATTATACCTGCCAGTACGTAAGAAAAACTACAGACTTGATCATGACGAACTTTGGAACAGGATTATATGGCTGAAGTAAATCTCTGCATGCTACGTAAAATAATAGCAATGCATATAGAGCCACCGAGTATGAGATGGTATAGATAATGGTGAGATAGAGGTACGACTGCCTTGGATTGAAATTTCCATCCTCGTATTTTCCTTTTGCATATAGTACAAATGTAACCGCAACTAAGATGGGCTTGAGGATTACAAACTGTAAACACCCCTGCTTACACCTCCGTATGAAGCGCCTGCATAACTTCAATGCATCAGAAATGTGATAGACTAAAATAAACCAGAGAGACACAGACGGAATGCAATTGGAGAAAAGTAATACATAGAACTGGAGAAAACCAAGATATTTAATAACACTAAAGTTATTAACTTCACCATTACTGATTACTGAACAATAGCCATGAAAAGAAAGCAACGCATGCTATAAGATAACTAACATAAATTTCCACAAACATGCCATAACATAGCTAATAACAGAAATTTAAACAACCAATACTGTATAAGTAAAACAGAAAATACAAGTGATCTTGTATCACACTATATAGTTAGTACCATCCAGACAGAAAGTGTTTCCTTGTGTAAGAGACTCACCCATCCAATGGAATTGGAGGAAAGCAACATGTCATGAGACAACAATTAGGCTTTAGAACTCGACCACTCAAATTTAGCACAACAGCTCCTGGACCACCTACCCATGCCAAGCACAGTGATAGGAAATTATATATAACCCAGGCTTCATATCTGAAACAGAAATTAGAAAGTCAAAACATAAATTCATGATGCAATATGTTACAAGATGTACCAAGAAACTCAACAACCAAAACTAAATGAATGCAATCAACAATTGTGTCACATAAAATGGCAGTGATTGTTGGCAATGAAGAAAATAATATGATCATAATATGGTTGAAGCTGAGATGAGGTACTAAGATGGATGTGAGAGAATACAAGGGTCTTATTAGAAATGAGAATATTAAGATACACACTAAAACAGGAAAGCATAACGAAAGGGATGGAAACAATCAAGCTGCATGATTGAGTAGCAGAAGCTAGGACTAGCCGACTAGGCGATATAGAGGTAGACTTCCTTTTTTGGACATTATTCACCATGACAAGAATGTTCAAGCAGTCACAGCCAAACTGGTGTTGGAAACTGAAAACAGCTAAATAGAGAAATAGAACCCATATAGCCTACCCATACAAGTTTGGGATTAAGGCTTGGTTTAGTCTAGTTAAGCTAATTAAAGGGCACATGTAAGGGGGGGTGTTCATGGGAAGTTTTTACATATTTTTGTAACCAACCCACGTTTAGCGATTTTGCAAAAAGTAAAATCCCAACCACGCATGAAGTTGAAAAACAATACTGGTGCGGTTTTCTTGGGTTAAGACGTAGGAGTTAATATAAGCATACGCACACACACAGACAACCTCCGTCCCACTTAACTCTTACTACTTTTCCTTCTAGTCCATCCCAAAATAATGTCTGCTTTCCTAATTTAAAATACCACTAACTTTTACTTTTCCTTATTTACCCTAACTTTTTAGGTGGGTCCCAATTCATCTCTTTTTAGAAGGGCAATTTTGGAAAGAATATCATATCTTACATCTGTTTTTATTTTGTTAAAAATTGTGCCAAACACAAAATCCCCTTACACAATGAGATGGAGGCAATACTAGTTGATTTGGAAGTTTCAATAAGTTTTGGTTTAATAATTTTTATAACCATAAACAACTGGTACATTGTTGTTTATAAAAAATGTAACCCATTGTTATTAGATTTAAACAAAACCACAATTTATTGGGAATCATAATGTTACTTTAGCAATTCTATGGTTTTCTTTTAACTCATTGGGTACATGTAGCGAATGTAGACATTAACTTGCTTTCAGGGATAATTGACAAACGTTATCAAATCAGCAAATGTCAAACCCAACTTCAAGGAAGAAGCAAGGTAAATGATTTTGGTGGTATAGAGTGTCCAAAGCACCTTGACCATTTTCATCTGAGAATATATCCGATTTAACAAAATTCACTTTTATAATAACAACATCAATGATATATTATCCTGACTTGACATGTGACTCATGTCTCCTATCATTTTTCTTCACATCCATATCCTTGCTTCACAATATGCTACTTCGTAATTACCATTACAACATAAACTATTTCTATACCCGATGATATTACTTCTTTTATTAAAAGAAATCCATTCATGGAATCAATGACTAGAAATATAAAACTTGCAACACTTTTCCATCAACTCTAATGAAATGCAGACACAACATGAATAGATATAGAGGATCACAGAGTAAGGTAGAACATGTACAGCACCAGAGAAATTTATAGCCAAAAGATTTCAATATACTTACATTTCGCGTATGGAATTAAAATATATTGCATTCTTGTCCAGAACAAGTGACAGAAAAGACATCAGCGCATAAACCTACAATATAGAATGATTTTGGAATGGTTAAAACAATCAATAAAAAATTCAAATCCAATGGTAGTAATAGTTTTCTTATTATGCCATATAGAGTTACAAATTCATAGTGGTCCTTGGATATCAAAGCTCTAGTTGATATTACTGTCTATTACATTACAAAAACTGATAAGATAAATGTAATAAATAGTTTAGCTAAAAACTTATAAAAATATACAATTTCATTTAAACGACAGTTAGGTCATTATCCTTGCCAAAATGCCAGCTTCATAGAAATCCTTGCAGACAAGTGACAACAATCCTAAAGCTACTTTGATCATGCTACTAACAGAGTAACCAGAATAAAGTTGATACCAAGCAATAAAGTCTAGTGCGTCAGCAACCAAATCATGGACAATACTAAGATGACAGCATGGAGCTCTAGAATCTTTGAAGCCATGATTTATATAGTTCATGCAACACTCTCATTTCCCCATAATCTCAACATCCAGTAAAGATGATGCAATTTTTTAAAACCATAATGGTGATGGATGGTTTTAAATTATAAAAGAATTGCCTCCACCAATGGCTCAAAGGAGGCAACCAATTGGCATTTCTAATTTCCACTCTATGCCATGTAATACCATGATTGCTGTTTGCATAAATAAAAATCACTAAAAAATTAACGTTTTTACCAATTGAAGCAATTTAAGGTATAACCAGAAATATACTGAAGTAGGGTATGATAAAAGAGCTACAATCATATCCCTCAAGCAACCAGTAAGTAGATTAATCTATTATACACATGCATGATTAAACAAAACTGAGACTAAGAATGATTACACTCACGGGAACCATAAATATGATCCGCACAATATATCTCTGATAGGTAGGTTCAGTGTAATTCAAGAGGTGCCGATATATGTGGAGAATAGCCAGGGCAATGGCACCAACAGTACAAGGTAATGCAACAAGGATGTAGTATATAGGCCCCATTCCTTAAGCAGGCTACCAATCAACAACCACAGCCTTCTAAGGAACCTGAAAACATAATAAAAAAAAGGACTCATTTCTGAACTCACTATAAGAAACAATCAAGAATTCAAAAGCAAATCAAAGCAAAAAAGCCTTTATGACGCCTGAATAAATGGCTAAAGCTACACAATGAAAACCTACAAACCAAATGGAAACTTTAACTCTATTTCAACACTACAAGTAATAATCAATCGGTGTGGCTCCCTAAACAACAAGATAAGCAAGGTTCAACAACCCTAAACATTGGTAACAATTTGATTATGGGATTCAATACTAGTGTGTTGTTGAAAATTAGTTCAAAATCAGAGAATAAACGGATAGAAGTAAAACCAACTTGGTCGACGAAATCGAGTGAAGAAAAGAAGACTGCGGTTCGAGATCTGCTCTTCTGCTACTGCTGTTCCAAGAGAAGATTCCAGAACGGAAAAGAAAGCACAGAGAAAGGTGGAACGGGCAATAATGGCGGCTTGCTTAACTAAGCATGAGCACAATATTGCCGTAATGCCAAGCGACGATTTGGGCGATCCCCGAGGCCGCGTTCAATACTTTCCAGCGAAGAAGATAGTATAAATCATTTGTTATTTATGGTGTACTCCGTATTATTTTTCAACAAAATCATTTCTTTGTGGAAATAAAATATGAGAACCAAATAATGCTACAATAATTAATTAAGAAATTTTAAATATAGCGTTTTACCTATCTACCTGCCTACCATACTAATTAACAAATTGTTAATGGTATGAATAAACTTCATTTGGTAAATATCTATAAAGGATGGTGGTTGGTTTGGAAATTTACTAGACAATATTTTTTGAAAAAAAAAATGTTAAAGTGTCATCTAGCACCACGAATTATATCACATTATTCAAGCTGCACCCTGAATTTTCATATCGTATATATCGAGCCACAAACCAAAAAATAAAATTCACTTAGAACTTTTAGCAGGTTTCCTGTCTTCCTGCTGACATGGCGTAGGTTTCCCACTGATGTGGCATTTCTTTTAACCTTATGTGTCCATTTAAGCATTTACATAGCATTTACATATTAAAAATTTAAATATAAAAAAAAGAAAGAAAGAATACATTATGAAAATAAAGCATTTCTATAAATTTGAAAAATTGAAAAAATACTAAACAAAAAATTAGCCAAAAAATATAAATTCTACAAAAAAAAAATTGAAACATTGAAATTGCAAAATTGTAAAAGTATACATTATGAAAAAAAGAGAAGAAAATTATGATTATTTTATTATAATATTTTTTAAAAAATTTTAATATGTAAATGCTTACATGGACAACATAAGGTTAAAAAAATGTCACATCAGGGAAAACATGCGCCATGTCAGCAGGAAGATAGGGAAACCTGCTAAAAGTTATAGGTGAATTTTATTTTTTGGTTCGTGGCTCGATATATACAATATAAAAGTTCAGGGTGCGGTATGAATAATGGAATATAGTTCATGGTGCTAAATGACACTTTAGTCTTAAAAAAATCTAAAAATGACACAATTTTAAAATATTTTATTTTTAAATATTTGATTGAAAGTATTAAAAAAAAGTATCTTTCTATTTGGTTTTATCTTTTCAAAAAATAAACATAAATATATTCCGAAGTTATTATAATAAAAAGAAATTTCTTCTCCTAGGTTGAATTCCTAACAATAAAATGAACTTTCCAACATATTGACTTCTAAATATAGTAAAGTAGTCATTTAATGATTTTTTTTTGGTACATCTACCATCCTCCTATGATGAGGCCCTAATTAATCTTGAGGTTAGCTACGCCATGCGCATCTGCCTAGATGAGATCTTTCAAGTAATCCGGGGCTTCGAAGAATTATTTAAAAAACATGTGCTTAATTGTTGGTTTAGAGAATTTTGTAAATTTATTTAAAATTTTAATTTTAATAAACTAATATTGTTATCCTAATTTTCTTAACTTCAAATTACTTTTCACTTTTTATTTATAAACAAATAAAATTAACGTACAAGAAATATATTATTAAAAAACTCTAAATGAAATTTTTTAACTTGTATACAAAATAATAAACATTCAATACTCAAATAATGTACCTTCAAAAAAATTTATTTATTAATATATTAAAAGTGTACCTTTAGTATATTATAAGTATATCTTATATCAGTGATAAACCTTTTAATTGTATAATGATTGAGCACTATAGGTAATATAAGAGACACATGGACTCAACAAAGACATGAGACTTCTATTCAAGTTTCAAACTTATATGCCTACACTAGCAGCTCAGTTGATTTTTTGTGATAGATTGTGGGTAATGACATATGATCAAACCCTGACAACGGCAACATGAGAGTTCCACCTTATGTTGTAAACTTCTTATGGGCACAAGCAACAAGATACGGGTTCTCCCACCTAATGGATCGTTAGAGCCATCAAAACAGGCTTAGCCTGTCCTTAGGTAGGGGTGAATTTCGAAAATAGAAGCCTTTTAAAGAGTGGTTTTTTTTTTCCCTACCCGTGAGCTTGACGGGCCGCGGGCTGCCCGTCTTAAAAAAAAATTATTATTATTATTATATATACGCCCCTCTCGCCCAGTCGGCACTGCCACACTGCCGCCCGTCCGTTCGCCCCTCTCACCTCGTCCGCAGTCGGCCGTCCATACTCCACAGCAGAAGCACTAACAGGCTGACAGCACCATAGCCGATTAGCCGCATAGGTAAGAAATTAACAATTTCATATTTTCATAAGTTCATTGTCCATCTTTAATTTCATATATAAATAATTTATGTGTATATTAAAGCACTATCGCAGATTACTAGATTAGCAACATGTGTGAATGTGATGTGTATATTATATATTTTCATATACAATTTCATGTTTTCAATTAACAGCAGCATGTGTATATTATATATTTTCATATACAATTTCATATTATCAATTAACACAGAACAGCATAATGTGTATATTATATATTATAATTTTTATAGTTAATTGTTTTGGGGGCGGTCTAGCCCGTGGGCCGAAGGCGGGGCAGTTTGGGCCAGCAAAATCCAGGTCCGCCAAGGAGCGGGTTTTTTTGGCCCGCCCGCCCCCACCTGCCTGAATTGACACTCTGGCCAGTAACATAAGAATTTCCATTTCATTTTGAAATTTGAACGATCGAAATAGAATGGCGGAGCAGATGGTGAGCATGGGAATCCTAATCGACATTGTTGATGAGGAATGGATGAGAGACACTCTGCCTAATGATGGTATCCACAATTTCCCCCCTAAATTGTTTTGCTAATTTTTAGTTTTATTGATTTTAATCAGTTCGAAATGCGAATACAATCTGCTTTCTTCGGTTTGTGTTTGCAGATCTTACGCTCCCGCATGTGCTGCTTCCGCGAACCGATGATACTGAGGATGCAAGTAAGATTTTCAGTTAATTTTTAAGCTTTATTGAGGAAATAAATTATGAAGTTTCCTTTTCTTTTTGAATACTTGTTTATGCAACCTAGCCAGTGTGCTGGATAGATATTCATTATATGCGAACTGTTATATACTCAGTATTGGGAATGTTCATCTGTCTTTGAACTGGCTGTTCATATCATTCTAACTGAATGTCTATTGGGGCTATGTAGCTATGTGAGAAATATTACTAGTTGCTTGTTCGAACATTTATTAGAATGATAAAATACAGATGGTTTAAAGTCTTGGAATATCATGTATAGCAGTATAGATCACTTTGATAAGTTTTTTTCTGGTACTCATACAACATAAATGATGACCCTTTTCACTGCTCCAATAAAACTTTTTGTACTGTGTTTAAAAATGTTAGTACTTGTTATACACATTGGTGGTTGGTAGTGTTTGGTAAAGCTTATCTAATCAGATTTTTGAGATTAAAGGTAAATTATCTACTTTTACATGTTTGGCAGCTAGGATTTAGATTATAGGTTGACACAGTGTAGTATTCAAGCTAGTAAATCCATAAGAGACACTGTTAGGAGTTGATTATGGATTTTTCCCAATTTATAAGACATAATCCATTATTATAAGCTTTTCCGGATAGAGCCCTTGTTTGTTAGATGGGGACTGTTACGAAAGCAATGATTTCAGCTTATAGTTCATTTCACACAAGATACAATAAATCTTTATGCTCCTTGCAATGATACAGTTGGTGTTTATTTGAGTTGATAATGAGGTGAAGTTGTACATTATCTGTGAACTGCTATATACTCAGTATTGGAATGTTCATCTGTCTTTGAACCGGTTGTTCATATCATTCTAACTGAATGTCTATTGTCAAGTATCTTATTGTTCAAGTACCCTATAATGTTTGCTTCACACCATTCAATCTTAGATAATGTTTTCCTTATTTGCATCTCATCATACTTTCTGCCCCTTTACCATATAACTTGTTTGTGATGTAAAACAAAATTAAGAGTGATTATAAGCGTACATCATTCAACTTTAGTCTTTGGGTATGGATATGTCTCAGTCTCCTCTGAGTTTTTTGAGATTTTGTCCAGAAACCCCACTGTTTTGCTCTTGGAAATCGAAGACTGGGAGCATGTGTTGAACTTTACTTAAATATTTAGGGTTCTTTGCTTCAAAAGAAATGAAAAAAGTACAATATATCATCTGCTCTGTTTTTTCAGCAATGCCTATTGTTGAACACTTGAACTTTCAATATAAAAATATTCAATCAAATGCTACAAACTTTTTTTTTTTTCTTTTTCAGATCAAGAGACGCAACAAGTTGAACGAGATACTTGGCATGATCTTGCATTGGGAAACCAATGAGAAACCAGCGAGTCAAAGTCTCATTACCTTATCTGACTTATGGTTAAAATCATGTTGCTATGTTTTGTTTAAGAATTCATGTAAAGCCATGAAGTCATGGATGTTCCAATGATACATTGTCAGCCAAACTCTATTTTGCTGCCAATTGTCATTATTGTATGCAGTCTTTGTTCTTAACCATTGTTTGGGGATCACTTTATTTTGACGTCCTTTCTTTATTTGATCAGCTGGCTGAGATCTACCTTGTACGTGAGGTATGAAAAATAAATTGACTAATGGTTTTGTTGGACTTGTATGGAGTTGCAGGTTATATCAACTGGTCTACAATTAAGTGGTTTTGTTGGACTTAGAATGGAGTTGCAGGTATACTTGGGGTTAATTTGGTTTGGCTGAATTTGTCAAAATTATGTGCATAATGGTTTGTTATTTGTTAAGGTAGAAATTTAAAAACTCAATTTATAAGTGGTTGTCTGTTCTACCGCCTGTATTTCTCATTTGGTTAATTATTAATGCAGTCTTGATGCTTCCTTTAAAAAAAAAGGTTAGTCAAACACTCAAACATGCCAACGTTTGAAGTGTAGTGTAGGCTTGATTGTGTATAGAAAAAATTTTAAGAGCGTGTTGGGAAACCAGGAAAATAACTTTTGCAAAATGTTTTCTGAAAAATAAGTCATTTTTAAGAAAGCATTTTCATTTCCCGTGTTGGGTTGCATTCTATAAAAATTGTCCGGGTATGTTTGGCTCATTTTCTGGAAAATGAACAGAATTGTATAATTAAACATTTTAATTGTTTTGTTTAGAATAACATGTTCTATATTGGTTGTCAAAAACTCACAGGAGAGTTTTATCTTATGAGAATTTTAAATTTGGGGATATATACTTCCATGATTCATTGAATAAGATTATAGGCCTAAGTTTATCCTCTAGTAATAAGATCTAAAGGCAATTACTGGGATTCAAAAGCAAATATCTCTTAAAGAATATAAAGAGCATACCTTTGATGAGAAGCTTTCAAGATATATCAACGCCAACCTGATAGTCGTGCTTCTTGATTTCGGTCAAATTCCCGAGAGTTCGAGAAGGATCATGGTGAATGCAACTAGGTTCAGGCCAGGCAATCATAAACTTTCTTCTTCACCTCCTTGCTTGATCTTTGCCTCAACTTCCATGACAAATTGTGACCCATTCTATGAAGCTATAGATTTTGATCTCTTTGAAATCCCTTCTTTTAGATTTCACAAACAAATCTATTTGTAGCTAATAAGATATTGGGTGATAAAGTATCACCTTTGTATCATGATCTTGAAAACCCTGAAAAATAAAAAAGTTCTGAACTTAACTTTTCTGATTTTAGTAAATCGAATACTTAGCTTTACAGTCAAACAGATCACTTGGCATTCTGGGAAGGTTACACTTTGTCTTGTTGGTTGCTTTTGGAGGAGCTACTTGATTACCAGATGAAGAGATGCTATCTTTGTCGGAACTGGTGGAGTCATTCACGGTGGAGGAGCTATCGGCATCGACCGCCATGGCGATGTAGCTGTTTCACTGTCCTTTGGAGTCGTTCAGCTACTAGAGTTTCAAGTTGGTCATCCATTGTTTGCGGCTGTGAAGAAATGTGATAATGCTATAACACCAAAACCATCCAAGAAGTTTGAGGAAAGAGAATTTGTTTTTTTTTTTTATCTCTCTAGGTTTGAATAGGTTTAAAGGTTAAGAAGGTGAGAGATTAACAAGTATTTTTATTTAAATTCTATGTCAGCATTGTGGAAGGGTTACCTAGGAAAAACATGTTAAGTGAACAAAATTTTAAAAGTAAATATGTCCTATTAGATCTTATTTTAGTCTAAGGTGTGAATTGAGTAGTCATTGATAGTATATGATGCTATTTGAACCTTATGCCTACAATAAAAGAAATAAAAGAAACCTGAAATGAAAAAATTGGCTTAGTTATTCTGCCAAACACTGATGAATTTTGGGCGCAAGGTGACATATTTAAACTGATGAGTGACGGCGATGGTGAGACTTGAAGTAACCGTGAGGATAGAGTGAGAGATGGTAGGTGTATTGTGCAACGTTGATGACTAGAAGAGATTGAAAAATGACTTCCCCCTAAAAGAGGGGGGAGTCATTTTTCAAGAAAATAATGGTATTTTGCTTTGACCAAGAAGATGTTTTTCAATTTTCAAAAATGAAGAAGATGTTTTTCTTTTACTTTAATTTTTCACTAGTTACCAAACACGAACCTTAAAAATAATTTCTAGAAATCATTTTTTTGAGACCCTGAGTAAAAGATTTTGTCAAGTAATTTTTTGTTTCTAAATAAAGATTGAGTCTAATCACACTTATTTGTCTCATTTAGTCATTTAGAGTGAAAAGAGTTTAACGCATTAAAAATTGTAATGGATTTAATGTAGTAAAATTTGTAATTGAATTAATGTATTAATAAATTTACAATATGAACTGAATTTTGTATCTAAATTTTCTTCCTATTCATGTATCATAGTCTCATAGATGACAAGGAGGCTTTAATTATTTTGACTTTTGGTCCCCTCTAGTAATTTTGTCACTTTTCATCATCGACAGTAAAATTAACCAGTTTTAATTATTGACTTTTATGTCTATGTCACTTTTAACCCTCCATCTAATATTTCCTTGACACTGTTAAGACTTAAGACAAATTAGATGAAACGTGAAATTTGTATAAATTGAGGGTGGGATTCATACATGACTGATACTTGATAAAGTATTGTGTCTATGTCACTTTTAAACCCTCCATCCAATATTCCCTTGACACTACTAAGACTTAAGACCAAGGTGGAACATGAAATTTCAAATTTGTATAAATTGAAGGTGAGATTCGGATATAACTGAGACCTGATAAAATCTTAGATGATCTTAAAACATGAAATTTGTATATATATTACGAATATAAACATAAAAAGAATAAAAATCAAAATATGCAAGTATTTATATGAATATTATGAAACATATAGTAAAATTTGACGGTGATAGATGAAAAATTTGTTGCGTTTATGTATTTAGGGAGAAAAAAAGTTCTTAGAGAAAGTTAATAGTTAGGGATAAAAGTTTGTAGAGAAAGTTTAGAAGTTAGTGATAAAAAGTTCGTAGAAAAAAATAAAAAATCAAAATATACAAGCAATAATGAAGTAAAAATAATATCATTTAGAATTTTTAGAGGAAGATGGTAAAGTTTAGAAGAGAGAAAAAATTGGTAGAGTTTAGGTATGAAGAAAATATAGGATAATGAAGAAAAAATAATTTATTGAATTTAGGTATAAGGTTTATAAAGTTTAAATATAGAAAAAAAATAGAGTTTAAATAGAGAGAGAAAACCTTCAGGTAGAAAGAAAATTTTGAAATCCTGAGATTGAGTGTTGAATTTCAACTATTTATATTTGAGAAGGAAAAGTCTACAAAAGTCATAAGATTAAAAAGTTAATACAAATTTATAACTTTTTTAATACCACATGACTTTTAAAGACTCTTTAAAAGTCTTAATTAAATATCTCGCGACTTTTTTAAATACTCTTTAAAAATCTTGATTGAATACTGTCTGACTTTTAAAGACTCCCTAAAAATTTGAATTGAATACCTCCAAACTTTTAAAGTTCATAAAACTCATTAAAAGTTTCATAATGATTGAATACACCCCTTGAGGGCATGTGTATTTTAAGCATATGAGTTGACAATGGGTCAAATTAATTTCTTAAATGCATCACTAGATATGGAGCCAGGACATGCTTATCTCCCAAATTGAGACTTCTTCACAAATAGTTTGTTTGAATGGTTATTTGAGATTAATAACTATGTGGCTTACTAGTGTGCTGTCAAAGTGGGCCAAAACCCGCGGGCTGGCCCACACCCGTCCCGCGGTGGGGCGGGTTAGGGTCATGAAAAAATAGGCCCGTGAAAATGCGGGCCTAATGGGACGGGCCAAAATTAACCCGCGGACCGCGAGCTAAATAAAAAAAATTGAAAAAATAAAAGTATATATATATATATATTTCAAACACTGGGAATATATATATTACTATTTTTAAAAAAAAAGGAAGATGAAAAGCCCGCGGGGCCCGTGAACCCGCGCGGGACGGGTTAGGGTTACACAAATTTTGGCCCGCGGGTCTAACGGGTCGGCCCGCAAAAGCCCGCCAGAAATTTGGCTCGCGGTGGGGCGGGCCAGTCCAGCCCGCTTTGACAGTACTAATTAGTGTGCATTGTAAACATTTTTGCATAACATTGTATCTTGGTTACTCAATTGCCAATGCATTATTCTCATATAAATGTGCCCATTTTGCGTAACATTATATCTTGATTGTTGCAGCAAAAACAAAAACAATGTACACGAAAGAGTAAAAAAAAAAAAGTGATAAAAAAAGAAGAAAAAAAACATTTTATCTTCTTGAGCCTTTCGATTCTCTTCTAACATTTTATCTTGTTCTTTCCCAATAGCCTTCCGATTATCTTCTAACATTTTATCATGTTCTTTCCCAATAGCCTTCATATCATCCAGCTTTTCATGTAAAGCCTTGCATTCGTTATATAAGACAATATTTTCCCCTATCTTCGCTTTTACATCAAAACCCTCACCCTCACCGGGATTAGCCACGACATGAGTATTGACTATTGAATGAACAAAACCAAAAGACATAATAACATAAACAACCATTACTAAAATCAATATAAAAGAAAAAGAAGAAACAATCAACAAATCAAAGCAAAAAAGGCTTATAACTAATAATTTATATTTCAAAATACACACAATATCAAAAATGGATAATAAACAACAATTATATTGCACTAAACCTTTAAGTTGAGACCATTCGATTATACACAGCAAGCAAGAAACAAGTATGTATATACAGAATACTGAACAAAGACAATATACATACAAATACAAATAACAAATGCACACACAAATGCATATATTGTAATATACAAGTATGTATACATATATATAAGAATGCATATATATACTGTAATAAATTATGAGTAACAATCAAGCAAGATTGTTGCTAAATATATACAAATTCGATTTCATCAAGTATTTTAATCGTGAAAAATATTGCCAATTAACAAATGTTCGAATTAATTTTTTTCCAAATTTTTATTGTAATTTTGTATATGAAAAAAAGTTAGAGTTCGATTAATATATCCGGAAAATGGTTGATTTTAAGAAACAATTTACCCATACACAAGAAAAAAGAAAACATAGATAGAAAAGGGAGATTTTATACCTGATAATAAGCAGGAAAGCAGAGGTAAAAACATTGCGAGGGAAGGGAGCCCGATGGGAGAAGCTTCGGAGGAATCACGAACCTGATTATTATACCTTTTTCCGAGGGAAAAGAGAATTGGAGCGGGCCGTTTTCCTGGAAATGAAAAAATGAAAATGTTTGTAAAATTACTAAAATATGTACGTATTATACGAATATATATATTGTATAATTAGTAAATTTTTAATATTTGTTAATGATTACGATTAGGGGCGGGAGTTTCGATTTTTTATTTTTTATTTTTAAAAATAGAGCTATTCTGTTTCAAATTTTAGTTCGGTTTAGTTTAATTTCGATTCAGTTTGGAATAGTTCGGTTTCATATTGGATTTGGTTCATTTTGTGTGAACATAAATATAATATGTGCAGTCCAACTATCAGCTTAGGCTTTTAGTTGAGATGGAGCACATACTTTAATTTTTTGAATTTCAGTTCGCTTTGAGAACACATACAAACATTCCCTAGTTATTTTACGCACATATTTATTTATTTTTACTAATAATTTAAATTTGAAAATTTAAAAAAAAACAAGTCCACAATGCATATTTCAAATTTCTCAGATTAAAATAAGTCCAAACCGAACATATCTCTTCACACGCGTATGGCATCGAACAGCAACGTCACAGACTCGCAGAGAAAAATAGGCACAAAGAACAATTGTGAAAATTTGGGTTAGAGAATTGAAGATTTAGTATATATATTTGTGTAAATTTGTAAATATAAAAACAAGCTAAGTTGGTATAAATAAAATATATAATTATTTAATATGTATTAAAAAATCATTCGATTTTTCGTTTGGTTTTTAACAGAACCGAACTAAAAGTATTTAGTTTATAGAATATAGAGCAGATCGATTTTTAATAAAAAAAAAAGCAAAACTTAACCATTCAGTTCGATTCGGATAACCCGAGCCGAGATGGAATCCCTAATTAGAATTTATTAATAGTTACATAGGTATTAATATTTGTTAATGATGAAGAATATCAATAGAAAGGATGAACGACGTTAAATGCAAGGATTCAAGAAGTTGCGACTTAAGATGATGCCAAGTGTAATGGTAGTGGCACTAGTGTTGTGTGATATCATAGTATGATATGCTTTTGAGAAAAAAATAATGTAATAATTTCAAATCAAAATATAATATTTAGGGGTTAAATAATTACTTATGAGAAAGAAAGAAAAAATGTAATACTCCATACTAATCATGGATAAATTATTAAATTGTTACTTATAAAAAAAATGTGATATTTTTTATGAAAATTATAATACTTTTAAATCAAAATGTATAATATTATGAGTTGAAAAGTTACTTATGATAAAGATTATTATACTTATGAAAAGTTATTTATGATATGGCCTCATAAGAGATTTTGCATTATTATTATTATTATTATTATTATTATTATTATTATTATGATTATTATAACAATCAATTTAGTATATGTTAATAAAATAGATTCTTGTGAAAAAGATTTTACAAAAGCAAATATCTTTTACTCCTTCATGTTGTTTTGATTTATGAAACAATTCAGTAGTTCATGATCTAGTTTAGAAGTCACCTATGAAATTGTACTAAAGGTAGATTGAGTCTGTACTAGTTTTTAGATATAGTTTATAGTAACAGATAATGAAGATTGAAGACCGATGGATGAACCAGTTGATAAGACAAGTCCAGAAGATAGTTCAAATGGAAATAGTTAATTTTGAATAATATTATGATTGAGAAATTGGAAAAATGAAATAACATAGCAGATAAATGGATACTTTTCCCCAAACTTTTAACTCTGGGAAAAAAAAAATCCAAATGTGTTGTTGAGATTAGCTTGTTTTTCAACTCATTTGTTTTACCCATGTACACAACTCAATTCATAATTTGCAGTTTGTATTATTATATTGCACTCAATATAATATGTTACAGACCTGATTCAATCAATCCCCAAGAACTAATGCAAACAGACTCAACATTTCAGATTTTCTTTCTTGAAACACACTCTTTAAACTATTTGAATCTTACTTGGGTTGCACCTTAGTATACACAAACAGACTTTCATCATTGTAAGGATGTTCAGACCCTTTACTCACTCCTGAATAGGTCTCTGAAGTTGAAGCAGATTCAGCATGAGGGTTTAGCCCCAACATTTCCATGATGCTCTCAATCTCTTTCACCACTTCCCTCATTGTTGGCCTTTTCAGTGTCTCGTCTTCGACGCACCTAAACGCTAGATCGACCAGCTTCTCTATGCTGGTAGGTGTCACGCTTGAGCGAATGGCCGGGTCAAGAACACCAAGAAGGCCATACATGTCTTTAGTCTTATCCATTGCTTCCTTCACTTCTCGAACAATGTACTTTCCTTTCTCGATAGGAGGCCTTGCGGTTATAATCTCAAGCAACACCACCCCGAAACTATAAACATCGCTCTTCTCTGTCAGTTGATTCGTCATGTAATATTCGGGATCCATGTACCCCTACTCAAAGAAGCCAACAAATTAGTCCAGAAAAAAAAAATGTCCCTTAATGACCATTAGTAGTTCTAAAGAGTATGAAGTGTTTGGCCATTGGCTGTTAGCTAATAGCTGATTATGTTAGTTAGTTTGATCAGCTGATAGTATTAGCTGGTTATAGAACAGGTGTTTGGTAAATTAGTTTAAAGGAACAATGTTTTGAATGTTGGATAACAATAAACTTCACTTTCACTTACCATAGTTCCTTTAATTTGAGTGGTAACATGAGTCATCTCGTGCTCGCTCAGTGACTTGGAGAGACCGAAATCTGCAACTTTAGCATTCAAGCGCTCATCGAGCAGAATATTATTTGTTTTGACGTCACGGTGGATGATGGGCGGGTTTACAAGGTCATGCAGATACTGCAGCCCACTGGCTGCTCCGAGAGCTATCCTAAGTCTCTTCATCCAGTCTAACTTGATTCCAGACTTCCCTATAAATGTATTACTTGTGAGATGTGAACTTCACAGACTTGTATGTAACCGTAGGATCGGAGTTGGCGTACCTGACAGACTTTCTTTCAACGTGCCATTCGGTATGAATTCATAGATCAGCATCTGTTCGTCTTCTTCAAAACAAAACCCAACAAGGCCAACGACATTCTTGTGATGAACCCTCGAGAGAAGCTCAATCTCAGATTTGAACTCGGGGGCGCCTTGCTTAGATCCCTGCTGGGATCTTTTGATGGCAACCAGTTGTCCATTAGAAAGAGTTCCTCTATATACCTACAATATTAAAAGATCAAAAACCATAATCTAAAGTTTAGCTGTTTTTAGTGTGACAAGGGAAACCTGCAGCCACTACCCGAGAGTTTCCACTGTCCTATGACCCCCTAGCCAGCAAAGGACCACAACCAGCCTAAGCTGCCTATAGCTGATAGGCTCAAACCAAGAAGGCTAATAGACTGCTCCTGTTGGCATAACCTCTATAAAGTATAATCTAAAGGGGATGAGAAATGAAACCTAACCTTCCCATAACCTCCAGATCCAATAGTATTGGCTTCTGAGAAGTTATTTGTGCATTTTGCAAGCTCTTCAAATGAGAAACACTTTGCTCCCTGTAGCTGGGGGGCACCAACACTGCTTTTGGATTTATCCCAGGAAACTGTATTTATAAGGAACAATGGTGATAAACTACACAAACATCATATCGCACGAGTAACATTAAGTCGTTTCATCGTTATTTCCTCATCTTACCGAAAGGATCATTCTTTTTAACCGCTTCTTGAGCTCTTCTCTTTTGGCAGAAAGCATAAACTCCGATTATAAGTGATAATATCACAAGGACTGAACCACCAACTGCTGCTCCAATTATAATTCCTGTACTCAAAGACTTGCTCGATCCCGAGGGCTCACTACCTAATGGATACCATAGAGACATAAACAAGTAATAAGACGAATATAATGTGAATGACAATATGATGAGATATTTAAACTGCATATATCATAAGTAATCCCGTCACGTACCATCAATGGAATTATAGCTATTAGGAATAAAGAAGTACGGTCCAAACGATTCAGGTGGGATGAAAGTCTGATAGCTAAACACAAACCCAATAGCAGAAACTCCTGTCTGGTTGAAATGATTTTGGCCATTTGGGAAAACTTGCACGTACAATTGAAGATAAAAATTATCCGAGTCTTTTGTTGGATTGCTCAGGGAAACTGAATCCACCGGGAGGTGTTGAGATTTGAAATCATCCATCATAGACTTTTCAAGTGTAAGAAATTTACTCAAGTCTGTCAAGTTGGAGAAGTTAGGGGCCCTAAAATACAGATATCCAGTGTAAGGATAAGCACAAGCACAAGTAGGACTGGATATTTGGCCCGAGCTGCACGGGGTAGGCAAGCAATTCGTTGGTCGAGTTGAATAAGTGGAATTAGAATCAGACTTTCGGGGAACGACACAATAAGTTTCATTGTTTACTTCGTGACAGATTGGATTGCCTACGAGGCTGCGAAACAGGAAAGGCAAAACAGTTGTGTAATTATAACACAATAATACTAGTTTTGTAAAGTAAAAATTCATAGAACACTGCCACTTCTGTGCCTGGCTTACTTAATCTGAAATTGATATAGCCGTCCCGGTGAAAATATGTCTATAAAATTACTCTCCAGATCGATTAGTTGCAACTGGCTGCTGTAGTCGGGGCCAATACTCAGTGTGCCATTAAGTCTGTTATTCCTCATGTTGCTGTTATTAAAAAGCAAAAAACTTTTCTGTCGTTAAATTGCATATAACACGAGACTAAACTTATATGTATTCCTCATGATGCTGCTATAAAAAAAAAATCCGGGCACATCGAGTGCATTTGCTAAAAAAACAAGAGAAAACTCACACGTTCTGCAATTGATCAAGGTCGAAAAGTGATTCTGGAATAAGTCCTTGTAGTCGGGTACCTTCCAATACTCTGCTAGTACGATGTCCATGAATAAGGTTCCGAAAACAAGCAATATAAAAGAAATAAAGAAATCCGCTATCTTTAAAGAAATGGAGACGAAAACACATATACGGAGAGAGTGTGAGAGCGAAAGAATACAGTACAATGTTCTAAGATCCTGCAAAGTTGAGAACCATGACGGGAAATCTGTTGGAATGAACGAGTTATTGCTCATATCTCTGCAAATTAATTTGCCTGCTGTTATTAACAATAACAAAATAATCATGAAATTAATAGTATTCACATTTCCAGGATTGAATGGACATAGAAGCATACATATAGTGGATGGCATTCAAGCCAGTGAGGTTGGGGAAGGGGCCGCTCAATTTATTGTTTGACAAGTGCCTGCAGACACAAATTTTCGAAAAGAAAAAAAAATCAGTCATAGCTTGATTAGTGAATTCTTAGAACAACGATAAAGAATAGATCACAAGTTTACAGGTATCTATCTGCTTACAGTTCATCGAGGGATGTGAGGTTGTTAAGGTTTGACGGGACAGGTCCGCTCAACAAATTCCCGTTAAGGTTGCTATTGCAAACACAAATTTTTCAGTTCAAATTAGGTAGCAAATGCATATAGTTTGCATTCGATAACTTAAATAGAAGATGGAAATACTTACACGAATGTCAAATTCTGAACAAGCCCCAATGTTTCCGGGATTCTTCCTGTGAATTGATTTTGCTCAAACAACCTGCTCAAATTGAATAAAAAATATACGGGTTTGATTAGTATAATCTATGTGAAAACTTAAAAGAGATAATATAATGTCAGCTGAGTGGAACTTACAAATGCTTCAATTTCATTCTCGAGCTAAAAAGCTGAGGTGGAATCTCACCCGAGATATGGTTCCTTCCAAAATGACTACAATAGAGTGGATATAATTGAAGATCAAAGCAAGCAAGACTAATAAACATTGAATAAAACGAACGAAACGTACAAGTGTCCTATTTCGAAAAGCATATCAAGGCCAGGCGTGTTCCCGTTAGAGACAGGAATACTTCCAGTAAGCTTATTGTCAGCCAAATCCAGCCAAAAGAGTTTCGACAATTTACCCAAGGAAGGCGGGATTGGCCCATCGAACTTGTTTAAATTCAGTGATCTGCATAAAAAGGAACGGGAGGCTTTAGGTAAGAAGTGATTCACTGAAACTGATCACCATATCACATTCAGCTTTAAATCCTTACAGATATTTCAGCTCGCTCAAAGATCCTATCGTGTCGGGAATTTCTCCAGAAAACCCACAAGCATCAAGGTTTCTGTTAATACGGACACGAACCATTAGTTTACAATAGTGTCAACAAAAATCGTATTTACTACAATATTCCAATTTATCTTACAGATTAGACAACTTCTTTAAGTTTCCAATTTCTGGAGGAAGAGGTCCTGTCAAATCTTTGTTGTTTGATAGATCCCTATAAGAAGTAGCCGAGAATTAAAAACTAGCGAACGGATCAAATGAATGGAGAAACGAGAAATCTAAGACTTACAGAGTCTGCAATTCAGATAGGCCCCCAATGTCTCCAGGCAGCTGACCACTCAGATTCATGCTTGATAAAGTTCTAAAGTTGAAATTTTAACACATCAATCTTAAAAGTATATGGAATGGAGTAATGAGGATGAGGCAAAACTGGAGAAAGCTTACAATTGAACCACCTTTGGACCACTGCAAACAATTCCATTCCAGTGATCACCGCAAGGATCCGATCCTCGCCAATTCGAAGGTAGGTTCCCCCACCCTTCTTGGAGGGACTTTATAGCAACATCTGCATCAAAGAGAAGTCAGTTTCTTGGCCACCACAAATTGAACAGCAAACACTACATGGGGTTCAAATCCATATCTAGGTACATGACAAAATTAGGCAAATTAATCAGAAAACAACAAAGGGCTTGAAGCACAACTGGAAATGATAGGAATGAAACTCATGTTGCCCGTATAGGCAACTCAACTGGTTCCTGGGTGGTAGATTGTGGGAGGACACTGGATCGAGCCCTGCTAGCCGCAGTGTAGGAGCTAGGAGTTACGCCCAATATGGTAGGCTCCTTGTTAGCACCAAGTATTGGTCCTCCCACCTAATAGGCTGCTAAATCACAGTGATTTAGCCCTGCACAATCCTGTCGGGCTGGGGTGTGAGGCCTTGCGGGCGAGTGAATTTCGCCTTTCGTGGGCAAGGAATGAAACTCATGTTGCCCGCACGGGCAACTTAGTTAGTTTTTGGGTGGTAGATTGTAGGCAAGAATACAAGATCCCCTTGTAGCCACAGTGTAGGAGTTATACCCAATGTGGTGCGCTCTTTGTGGGCGTCAAGTACTGATCCTCCCACCTAATGAGCCACTAAGTCACGGTGATTTACCCATCCACTATCCGGAGCGAGCGAATTTCGTCTTTTATGGGCAAAGAATGAAACTCATGTAGTCATGTAGACCAATTCTCTTCTCTGATTAATGAAAGTTGACACCTGATATTCTACTAATTAATAACTGAGATTTCTGAACTTTTCAACTAGCCAGAATATATACATGAATTTCAATTCACACCCACACAACTGACACAAGCATTCAAGATGAGATTGTTCAAGAAATTGATTATATATTCCACTTCTAAATCCCACTAGATAGTATTACTGGCAAGCTATTTCATTTCCTGGGCATGGACATCATATGAGTGAACTAGAAAGAGACATCTTAGCTAGAAGCATAAACCTAAATTAGAAAAAGCATAATTAAAGACAGACAGAGAAACTGAGAAACAAATAACTTACAATCATTATTATCTGTAAAAGCCGCTATAACCAAGAATTGGATAAACACAGGCACCAACAGCAGCTGGATTCTTGGGAACATTATTGTTTTTATCAAATGCCCATACCTCTACTTCAACAATCAAAATAAACAATAATAACTCAAACCATGTAATTTATCACTTCTCTGAGCATCGTTCTTTATGGGGCAAACTAAAGTTGTTTTGTATTCTGTTTTCCAAGTTGACGGATTGGAATATGCTGTCAACTCAGTATTAATGATACAGTTTTTCTCATTGGACTAAATACATGCACTGAGTTGATTAGTTAGTTATATCTTTCAATGAATTTAATAATTGAATTTCTAAGTAATTATGGTTCAGTAATTTGCCACGACTCCCTTTAATATTTCTCTTAATATAATGGCCAACTATCATTCCACACGTTCACATGCTAATTAATTAGTTTTCAATTCACACATTTGCAGTCCAACTTAGACCATTTTCTTAACAGAGTAATACTATATGTACTTTTAGTTTTTATTCCATTTTTTAATTCTTGCATATATGGCATGAACTAGTTCATAAATATAGTAAAAGCTACCAATTTATATTTTTTTTTAGTTCTCTTTTATTAATAAAATCATGATACGTGAGTATGTGACTATATTTGGCAAGATTTGTTAGAGCATTCTTAATGCATAGTTCGGCTTTTTGAGGCCAAGTGAATTAAAAAATAAATAAATAAATAATTCAGGTTGGTGACTTTCCTTACGCACTCCGCTAGCGCACTAATTTTCCTCTCTTTTTAGAGGTTTGAAACCTATGCAAAAATTCAACTTAACATTAGAACCATTTTTTTTTTCTATATCTCCTCTCCAACAAAGCAACATCATCAATATTGATTTTTTTTTGTCAAATTCTTTTGCGAAATAGGAGAAAGGAGGAGGAGGAGAAGAGTGAAAAAAAAAACAATTCTCTTTTTTCTCTCTCTTATCTTCTCTCCCCCCTACCTATTAAAAAAAATCTCTCCTAAAACTTATTAGGGTTGCTTTAAGTCCACATGTCACATAATTTTTCCTCTAAATAAGCAAAAAATTCAATAAAATTCTTGATTGGACATGCTAGTCAAACAAAAAACATTACCCATTAATATATGTGTTTTGTTTGTTAAAGACTTGTCTACTAAGTAGTCAACCATCAGTACGTCCATCAATATTATGCATGCAATGCCAATGCCTGTGTCTATGACATGACATGTATTACCTTTGCAAGTTGGCAGCACGCCAACCCTGCCCCCACAAATGATAAACCCAATTATTAAGTTTCTAAGGTAAAAATATTCAAAAAGAATATATTCTTAACAGAGAATATGAAAACCAATTTATATTATTATAAACAAGTCTAGTCTCCTGGCGTCACGCACGGTTATTCGCGTTAAAGGGTGACGTATCTGGTCTCTCCCTCAGTCTCTCGCTCCGGATTAGCGTTGGAGTGACGCATACGGTATAGCCTCGTCTTTTCATTCGTTTCACATTTTATAGGGCAATTTTTTTGCTAAATGTATAGGGTCTTTCTCTCCGTCCGTTTAAGGGTCCGGGGTCCATTCATGTTCGCTCCAAGAGGCACAGGAGCTTGCCGAGGGGGAATTGTCACTTATAGGAATTGAACCCGGATTCTCCCGAAATTCCTCCCCACAAAGAGAGCTCACTTGCCACTTGAGCTACCCCACTGGGTTATTTTATAGGGCACTTTGAACATTCACAACAGTGATTATTTTAGAATTATTGGTACAGTACATGCCTATAGTTGGAGGAGAGACACTAAGAAAGAGAAGAAAAATAACCTCCTACAAAATTAAGTTATTGGTACAGTAATTCCATACCAAAAAAATAATGGCTTGTTGCGCCCTGATAGTCTGTTTTTAAATTTTTTTTTTAATTAGATTTGTTTAATTTTTTTCCTCACTTCCCATTTTCTCTTTCATAATTACACTTACAAAAACATTTCAAAAACTGCAACAACAAAAAAAAAAAAAAAGGAATGGGTGTATAAAGACTAAAATGTCATTGTATAATTAATAATAATATAATAATCATAAGAAAAATATAATGGTAATTTATCATGGAATTACAATTTCACAAAGTGTGAAATTGCAATTCATAAAGGGACCTACGAATTGTAATTTCATGGTTGGAGGGAATTCAATGGAATTACATTTCCTTCCAACCAAATCATGAAATTGCAATTCCATGGAATTTTGTAAGAATAGAATTGCAATTTCATCCTACCAAACACTCATTAGGGTTACATAATGGTTATTAGACTATCATCATCCTAACAAGTGAATCACTTTCAAGATGATGTGAAGGTAATGTAAAATTTTTATTTTTTGTTTTTTGTTTTATTTTATTAGCTTATGTGGCTTGCAAGCTTGCTATAATAGCAAATTTGCAATTGACTTTTATTTTTTATTATTATATTTATAATATAAAATGCAAGTTTGACCACTTTTGAATGTGTGAGAGTATTGTAGGAATGTAGAGAAATTAATAAAGAATTTACAATTTTGATGATTTGAAAGTGAGAGAGTATTGCAGGGATAAGGATATTTAGTGTCGAAATCAAGAGCATTAATATGGAGATAATACAACAACATCCTGATTATGCCATCTGATATTGATGTAAATCTATCCCTTTGTCTAATTGATGACTTTAAAAAAATCAAATTAAAACTTATATTGGATTACATGTTATTTTTGACAAATCATATCTTACATTTTAAAGCTTATCTTGCAAGATAGATTTTGATATGGGTTTAATTTTAGTACGGAGTAATTTTTTTAAATATACTACATATTTATTTTTATTAGACTCATTACAATGAACATGTATCAAGAATCTATCATTCTAAATAAACATTGATCTACAATATAAGTATTTGTAATTTTTGTTACTGGGGCGTTTGGGTGAAATGAGGTAATTCAGAAGAAATGAAATGCAATTTCATGAAAATTATTTATATTAAATGTAACAATAACTTTTATTATTCAAATTTTTTTTTTAAATAAAAAAATTACTATTGTCAACAACATATATAAATGGCTATGTGATGTGAATGTACTCATTTTCCCATACTTTTCTCTTATCGTTAATTGGAATGATTTTTGGACTTAATGTAATAATGATACATGCAGCAGAAGCATTACTATACAATGAAATAATAACACATCATAAGAAACAAATATACGAAGTCTAGATTGACAATATTTATAGTATGAACCAGGTCCACCTTGCAAGGTGGACCTGGTTCACAGAATAGTTTTTCATACACCATTACGCATTGTAGAAAATGCCCAATATAGGTTGGCATAATTTCAAGGTCCAAGAGAAACTGATGAGAAAGAGAATTAAAATGTCATAATTTACAGCAATAGAGAAATTATGCTATGCTATGCTACCTCCCTTTGATGCAATTCCAATCATTTACAACAAAGCATACACTATCTAAGCATTTACTTCAAACATCATGTTCCTTTCTACCCACTAGCCTCGAAAAAACAAGACAATACCACTAATTGTACAAAGGGAACCTTGAGAATACAATGCTAGTTGCACAAGCATACTCTTCCAAGTTCAAGAACTGGAAATAACATTAATATCAGCGATGAGTGGCTGGTCGGGGCTTTGGTGGTAGGTATAAAGAATCGCCGCACTCGATTGGAGTATGCATAAGTGGATTCCATCTGTCAAACACCAGTCGGCCACCCCTGCCAATTCGTCCACGCAAATTTAATGAGCGTCCTAGTATGCCATTGGCCATTGATGAATCTGTTGGTGGCTTAATGCCTGCAGCTGCCAGTTTCTCGGGATCCAGAGGTTTTGTGAACAGCAGAACTGGCTCATTAGGATCCTGCATTTACCATGTTATCAGAAATGGCAGTTCCATAATATGGTTGGTTATCTAACACAATGTCTGAAATGGCGAAACCTTAATTCCATATCCCCTATTCAACATCTGGTTACCTATATGTATATATATCCCATACTAAAGTAAAACCAAAAAGGCGAAATTTTTTCCATGCATGACTATACTCAGGGAGGTGCCAGAAGGGAAATGGAAAGGAGCAAGTTAAAAGAGGAGCAAGCAAGCACCAATTTTTGGAGCCATCCATATGGGGTCTGGCGTCGTTTGAAGTCCCGTCTTACGTTTCCAGTGGAAACTGCCACCATCTTTGAGTCTGTGAAAGGCATAGATTGTACCATAGAAGGCCGAGCATATGGACGGCCAACAGCAACATCATCCGAGTCAACAAACTCATCCTCACTTGAACCAACCTTGCTTTGAAAGGAATGAAATCCTGGTAGGGCGAAGCTATCTTCAAGAAGCTCAGTTTCATTCTGTATACAACAATCAATTAGTAAACTATTCAAAAGCCAGTTGTATCAATGGATCATTTACTCAGAAGAAATTCTCACATTGAGACAAATAAAATCTCCAACTAGTGAGACGCAAAGGAATGTATTATTGTACAAATCCAGCATCAGATCATGCCACAAACTTCTAGAATTTTAGATATAGCTAGTCTATTTTCAAGGTGACAGGAATAGTGATGATACGTTGTGGGCAGAGTTTCCTACTAACAATATATTTAAATGCACGCATCAAGAAGAAACTAATTGAACTTTCTGATACAAGAAACTTTTCACTGCCAGCTAAATGCTCTACTTAATGCACTGGAAATGATAGTCAAGCCAAGAAAACAAACCACTTACCCTTAATAAGCATAAATGGGATTGAATTCATTTCTCAATGATCATATTATACAGTTTACCTTCATTTCATGCTGTAAATGTAAAACAGGAATAATGTAGAAAACCAGATGAAGCCTCCACCATACCTTATGTTTCATTTGAAGTCTCTGAAGGCTAATTTCACTCTCCATAACTTCTCTCTTTTTCTCTTCTCTCTGCACACAAATCACATAAAATGTTTAAGCACAGCTACTGGACGTAGACATATATTTAAACAAAACTGAGACATTTTCCCTTTCTTTGGGTTTAAGTTAAATTGTAACACAATTTATCTGAGATTTCTCTTTCTAACAATTAAGAAAAACTTACCTTGACGAGAGCCTCAAGAATGGTCTTTGCTTGTTCAAGGTTGCGTCTAACCTGAAGATGGAAGTAGTGTATTCATTAATTTCAAATAGTAAATATAACAATTGAGGCAAGGTAATAGTTATGCATAACCATGTAAAATATTATAGCTCTACATTAATTGGTGACTATGCCAATACTGTTTGAAAACTTCCATTGAAACCCCCAACCAGCCTATAATACCAAAGAAAATACATGGCAGAAATTTGGTACATGGGAGAATGAAGACTTGCCAAGAGTCTCTAATATTACACCAACCACCAGTTGTTAGCCACCTTAGGAACACCATCCAAGATCTGAAGCAATACTGACAATTGGCAGGAACACCTCAATCTCTTACTCTCACCTTAATGCAACACAAGTTCGTTTTATTTCATCTAAGGATCAAATAGTGGAAATACTCACCAAAGCGTGTTGTCTCTCACCTCACAGCTACGTGCCATTTGTGGTGGGAATTTTTAAGGAATCTATGTAATATACTTAACTATTACTTGTATAACTAATAGTTACTGGTTTAGTGGTTTGGGTTTAAGTCATATAGCTTTAGTCTCCTGTTTGTATACTACATAAATTGCATATCTATATAAGATGATAAGGCATGTTCCTTGTACAATAATACATGCAATTCATATATATAACGCCAAACTTCTGTCTCTTAGAGTTCTCATTCCACCATACATTATTGGCAAAGCTATAGCAACAAATTCAAAGTTTCCCACCAATAAAATATGTTCAACTAAAATTCCAAAAAAGATTTTTTCATCTCCTAATAACACAAACATCCACAAAGAAAGGCATCAACAGTGGGATTGACAATTATAAATGATAACCAGTATCATTAGTTGGGCATAAAACTCGAGGTTGAATTAGATAACATTTGTAGGAGTTGAAATGCAGGCAAGCAACATGACTAGGTGAATGATACTTGGAAGGGTTGTTTGCTTGTGAAGGATATTATCATGCAGAAACAACATAAATGAAGAGTGTCTGGAGTTTGACCAAGTGCAGTTTGAGGCATCAAATGAACAATCATGCAGTGAAGGGAAGGGCCACAACAACAGAATAAACATTCTCGGTTTTTATATTGACTAAGAAGTAATATCAAGTGAAAGAAGGAAGACCAAAATCACAAACTGATAGCTTAAATTGTCCATAAGCTCACCTGGCGAAGCTTTTCAAATGATTGAACATTGTTTTCCCTCCTTTGCATCTGGGGAAAGTAAGCAAAATACAAACACCATCAGTACAACAGTAAAGCCTCAGAATTTTAAAATAAAACAACAGAAAACTCACAACAAAGAAATAAGACAATGCCATTCCAGTCACATACCCTTCTTGTGTGGAGTCTGTGAGCCTTTTCCCTAGGCCTAAATACATTATATGGGTTGGTATCATTAACAGGTGGAGGTGGCTGCAAAAATAGTTTTCAGTAGACAATCAGATTTGGTTAAAGAAAAAATTCAAGTAAAAAAAGGAAGCCTAATAATATGACTATATGAACTGTAACAACTATTTAATAGCTAATATTGGGTTCATCAATGACCTGTAAGCGCCGAAGAATGGGCTTCTGCCAATGTTCCCGCTGATGGACAACAAAATGGAAAAAGCCAAAAAAAGGAGATTAATGCATTAGAATTCATCTTTCAAAATGGATATTAAAAAAGAAAATAGAAACAAATCTTAACACGGATTTTATGAACTCTGAGCAGAAATATAACTTCTATATCATCTACACACTAAGCACTAGCCCATATTGAGAATGATGAGAAAACAAATAGATTGTCACAAAATAATGGAAATGAAAAAGAATCATAACACTGATTTTATGCTCTCTATTAGCAGAAATATAACTTCAATATCATCTACTTGTCAAGTACAGGTACATTTTGAGAATGATGAGAAAACAAATAGATCGTCACATAATGATAGAAATTAAAAAGTAAAATGGAAAAGAATACTACAACAATTTTATGAACTCTTTGAGCACATACATAACTTCCATTTCATCTACTCATCAAGAACTACTCCATCCCAACATAAACAACTTTTTTACAAGCTTCTAAAGGAACAGACTGAACTACTGAAGTGGGTGCACAACCCATTATATACATTCAAAGAAACTGCTCTACAAAACTATATATCATCCCCACCTAAAACTGGACATTTTTATATCCGAAAAGAAAGACCCTGTCACCCAAACTTGTTCACATGAAAGGATAAAAATAAAATAAATGAGTTAAAGAAAAACAAATAACTTCAAAAGAAAAAAGCCCAGACACTTCAAAATCCATGAAGAATTTCAAAGCAATCTACTTGTAAATCAATTCAATGCACAGCTGATTTCTTTAAACAGCTCACTGTGCACCAGCTTGGTGCTTCCTTTTTGTTAAAAAGATAGAAAAAATGTTCAAACCTGCATAATCGATAGAAATTTGATGGGGATAGGAGATGTTTGCTAGCAGACGTAGCAGTTATCTTTTCAGTGAATTATATAAAAATAATAATGATAATAAAAAACCTATACAGTATGAAATATAAAATTCATTGGATTATGAAACTCTAATGCCACAGAATTCATACCTTTTCTTTCCAGTAGCTATATATAGACTGAAAAACTCCATATGTTGTGGAAATAGATTGCAAAGCCTAGCATTAAAATAAACAAAGACAAACTATAAGATCGCTTACAAATAAGTTTCCTTTCAGAATCATTAAGAAAAATGAAAATTAATTGGCAAGGGTGAACAGCTAATGCTAAGCAGGTTTCTAGAGACTAAGATGGAAACAGTTAAGCAACAGTCTAGAGACTGTACTGACAAAAGGAATGCCAAAAAAAAAAAAAAAAAAAAAAAAAAAAAAAAAAAGTTAACTGAGAAGTATTTCCAGCAAGTACGTCCAAACTGGATAAGTTAACCAACAAACAAGTATTTCTTAAGTATATCAAGTTGCAGATTAGTCTTAAAGCTAATTTAAAAAGGGTGATTTCGCATTTACTAGATACAACTAAACTGGATATCAACAAATAAGATTTTCACCTCAATGGCAGCATCAAAACTGAGAAGCACGGGGATATGTGATACAAGAGTTGGTGTAATTACTCCTGCTCTTTCCCGAGCCTTGTGATCTAAAACTTCCAATTTATACAGGATTATCTCAAGTCTGAATCCAGAAATAAGTGACATTAGGGTAAGTTTTGGAAGAAACTACAGATACCCAAAGCAACAGTATTCAAATTAAAGGGAATACACATACAGAAATAGGAAAAGAAAATACACAAAACAACCGAATTGTGAATATGAAAACAATAGAATTTATTTGTGGCAAGGCATACAAGGCTGTCAAAACACTTTATCAGAAACACATCCATTATTGGTTTGTGGCAAGATATAGGTCCAGTAAAGAGGAACTACTCACTAAATCAAAGACGAAATCAAAAGGTCACATGACAGTTGACTAACAGGATAGTCAAGGCAGTATCCCCTAATATAAGGGTGTCTGGAAACTAGGAAAATGTCTTCTGGAAAATGAGTCAGTTTCAAGAAAACATTTCAATTTCTAGTGTTCAGATGCATTCTAGAACACTGTCTTGGTGTGTTTGGTTCATTTTCCGAAAAATGAGCAGAATTGTATAATTAAACATTTTAATTGCTTTGTACTTTTGTTTAAAAATATAACAACATTTATAAAAATAATGCTAATACAATATTACTAATTAGTATAATCCAATAACAACTAAACTAAGCAGTACAAGCCATTTCTAAGTTTCAAACAGTATGTATATGATTTCAATCCTCATTCAATTTCTCTCAGATCTTCTTCAATTTCAGTAATCATTGTCGGCCGGAGTTTAAAGATCAAACCAGTCTTCTTCTTCTTCTCGGCCTGGTTGGATGCAGAGAGACACATAACTCTTTCGCCACCGCCTTCCTTTTCCTGCTCGGCAAAGCTTCTACATATTTGGGTCTCAGCAAATGCGAACTCAGCCAGTCACATCCACCTGCGCACCGGCTTCAGGAAGAACTCCTCCGCTTCTTCCTCCAAGCACTAGCCGATTTTGGGCACATGGTGACAGGCTGAAACTGATGAGTGACGGCGATGGTGAGACTTGAAGTAACTGTCAGGATAGAGTGAGAGACGGCAGGTGTATTGTGCAGTGTAGATGACCGGAGGAGATTGGAAAATGACTTCCCTCGAAAAAGAGGAGAAGTCATTTTCCAGAAAAACAAGGGTATTTTGCTTTGGCCAGGAAGATTATTTCCTTTGACTCTAATTTTCCATATGTTACCAAACACTGGAAACCCGGAAAACGGGTTTCCAAACACACCCTAATACACAATTCACGGAATTAACCAAAATCCAAAATCAGCAAGATCTGCCCCCATAAAAATACATGATCATAACAGTGAGGAGCCACATTAAATTGAGTGAGGCCCCCTCAACCTTTGAAAAATCTTCAAGACAGCCATAAAGTAGATAGGCATTTCCAGTTGCACCCATAACTAAAAGTTATGATGCCCATTAAAAATAAAGAATGTAGTAATAAAATGTTGGATAGAGAAGTTTAAGATTCTGGTATAACAGTAACCCATAACCATATGTCCTGGCTCTAATTCTCGTCAAATGCTTAATGTTAGTTGGAACAACTGAACAAGGGTCAAGGGGAAGAGCTCCAGCATCTAAAAGTTCAGGCATTAAGAATCACCTTGATAGAATTATTGAACTGTGATAATATTGACAAGTATGATATTGAAATTCTATACGATGTCTAGGCGGCTCATTTGTTAGGATTGCCACAAGTAGGGTAGTATTCAGTTTGTAGGCTCAACATTATATCAGGGTTCTTAATTCTCAAACAAGATAATGTCTCCTATTATCAATACCAATGCCTATAGTATGGGCTCACCAGTTCATGACAAAACCCAACTATTTATAATTGTACTTGGGATGGTCAGATGGCATACATCTTCCTTTCCCATCCTGCATGTAGGACCCCATCTATATGATATGTTTTAGTATCATGCCAGATATTGAGTTAGCCTTTACAAACAGAGGCAAAGGAGCAGTATTAAGAACAGATGAAAGCTACAATAGCATTGTGATATGGGATCAAAGAATAACATTATTCACAAGTGAACTACAATAGCAACAAGTGTAACAGGAGCTCAATAGATGAACATAAGACATCAAGGACTCAAGGAGATTATTACTTTTCAGCAGGAAGGATCTTCCTTTCTTTATTGAACTCATGAAGCCAATCTTCATCTTCATTGTCAAGATCATACTCCACAAACTCTCCAATTTCAGCCCGAGCTATAATTATTTTAAAATAATTCATTAAATTGCTAGTAACTGAGAATGCTTATAATTTTCAAGCTGTGTGTAATCTACAAACCTCCCCTTGCATGTATATATGATGTTGGCTGAGTGAAAGTGCGAGAATAGTCTCTTTCATATGTATCTACAATTACATACTCTGGAGTAGGAATTTCAGAAGCCAATTTCTTGGCAGAAACTTGCTGCACCTAAGGCACAAAAACTATTTCAGCAGTCAGTTCAACCACACATAGACACATTTATCTTTGGCCAGTACTTTGTCCATTCTTGTAAATGAAAATGCTAAACAAAAGCAAAACCCATACATATACTACAACGTATAACACAAGACAAAATTGGACTTGCAAAACTAATTTTCAGTGAAGGGAATCCACCTCCGGGTCTGGAGCTTCAGCTGCAAGCCGGAGAAATTGGGAGTTGCGGGTATTGGTAGGTGTGTCGATATCATCCTCGAAATCCTTTACAGATTTTACAATGGGCAGCTTCTTGTTAAAGTCAAGGGGACGGGGTCTAATTGATAGTCTACTCATTTTAAGCTCACCCTGAGCTCAGCTCAGCTCATCTCCAATACAAATATAAACCTAACTTCCCTTCTCTCTCAATCTCTGCCACTGGCCACTCTTCAGGCTGCAGAAAAAAGCACCTAACACTGAAAGCAGAGGAAAAACAGCAGAGTCCAGATAAAAAAGAATGAGAAAATAATTATAAACGAATGTTGAACAGCATAATTCGAGTCGAGGACATAGAACCACGCAAAGGCCAAGCCTAGCAAGGACGAGTCGACTCGCACGAGCCAACCCGGGCTGCTGAAGAACGAAGGGGGTAATATGGGAAGATTGAGGAGGGATTTTGGATGGAGGATAACCTTTGGCCTTAAGGGGCTTCAACAATTTCCGTCCAGTGGTTGGTGTTAGAGCAGAACAGGTCGGTTTTAGGCGCGGAATGGAAGTTAGGGTTTTCGCCGGAAAGAAGAGAGGGGGAGGTGCCGCCGTGAAAATTTGAGACTTCGGGGAGGAGGGAAGGCGGGTAATGTAATATTGGGCTTCAACAATTTAAGTATCTATTTAAAAAAAAAATTTATAAATAGAATAAGTAAACAGTATGATAAATGAACCAATAGTTATACGGTTATACCGTGGACCCGTATCCATTTATGTAATAATGAATGTTCACAATTTACATAGTGGATGTTCACAATTTGAATTATAAACATTCAGTATGTAAATTGTTTTTTAATTTGAAAACTCAATATGTAAATTATAAACATTCAATTATAAATTATAAACAATCAGTAAGTAAATTGTATATTTTGAACACAACTTCACTGTACAAGGTGGACGCGTATTCACATAATAATTTGTCCTAATTCGCCTGATCGGATCCAATTATGTATTTCAAAAATGTTATGGTCTCCAAGTGGAGTTAATTTTAGCAATGGTCCTCCGACTATGTTGATTTTCCAAAATTAGTCTCCGACTTATAATTTAGACAATTTAAGTCCCTTACTTTCAAATTCTTTCCAATGTTGGTCCTTTAGTCAAATTTTGGTTAAGTTGAAGTCAAATAAATGGGTAAAAATTGTCCGTTCACATATATAGTATATTATTACTCGTATTTCTCCTATCATATACGCTATATATATGAATATAATATTAGTCGAAGAGACTTCGAATGAGATTATATTCATATATACAACGTATAGGACAGGAGAAATACGAATAATAATACACTAAACGTGTGAACGGACAATTTTACCCTTCATTTGACCTCAACTTAACCAAAATTTGACGAAAGGACCAACATTTGAAAGAATTTGAAAGTCAAGGGACCTAAATTGTCCAAATTAAAAGTTGGAGACTAATTTTGAAAATCAACATAGTCGGAGGACCATTGCTGGAATTAACTCTCTCCAATTGATACCTAAATCAATAAAATTGGAATATTTTTAAGATTAGATACTATAATTTGATATATTTGTCACATGATACAAATATTTTTATTTTTTCTATTAAATTTTCAAGCTTTTGGATATAATTGACAAAAATAATAATAATAATAAAGGTTTGTGTTTTTTCATCAAACTAGTATAGTATCCATGCGATGCACGGGAAAAAATTTATTGAATTTATTGTCCAATTGTATGCAATAATAATAATTTAATTTATTATATTTAGAGAATATAAAATAAAAATATAAAAATTAGATTGAAATTGTGAATGGAACCAAAATATATATATATACGCCAATGGTAAACAATAAATACTCAAATAGAACTTATATTATTAATAAAAACAAACTTTTCCAAAATTACAAATTATTAAAAAATTCATGATATACAACATTAGTGGTTGATGTAGAAGTTGTCCTTGAGTCATTGGCAATCAATATTTTAAGACCATCTGGATTGTTAATCCGAGATGCAGCGACGGCTACAACTGGCCATGAACAAAAACAAATTTCTTTAGTAATAATCCTACATGTGACAATGTTTTACCCTGAATTTTGTTAATAGTCATTGCATATGATAACATCAATTGAAATTGTTTTTGTTGAAACTTGAATGACAACCTTGGATCGGATGGTGACATGGACATTCGTGGAATCAAAATTTTTGATCCTTTGTTAGCACCAGTCATTATCTCAGCCTCAATGATACGGTATGCTAACTAAGTGATTATTAGTCTAGTACCATTGCACAAACCAATACTATGGTCAATATTTCTCATCAACATAACCGGTGAACCAATTTTCAAAGTCAATGTATGGTTTGGTAAACCTGAAACTCTAATCCCGTTCAAGAATTCAGGGGTGTGTACATCACCAAGTATGCCATTATTTGCATCGGCTCTGCACACCGTGTCACAACTAAAATATGTTACACTCTCAAAAGTATGCAGCGCACTCATGTATTCATTTACTGAGTTGACGACATTTATTTTGAAAATCAATTTCTCATTCACCTAATATTTGCTTTTAGCTGTACAATATATCAATTTCTTCGTATTGCTACGAAAAGCCCGAATATACATTTACCTTATCCAAATCATAAGTGGACCATACATATATATATGTACCACAAAATAGCCTCTTGAAATACCATTTTATGTTATTTTTCCCAAAAATTTATCCACTTTGTTTAGTGAGACATCTAATTATTTTATAGAGTAAATTGCACTTTTGGTCCTGTGACTATTAGGGTCTTATTAATTTGAGTACGCGACTTTTAAAACTAACAAATTAGTCCATTAACTATGCTTTTTTTAACAGATTTGGTTCTCCGGGCTAAATCACCGGTCAAATTTGGCCGAAAAATCATAACCCAATTTTAATTATTTATAAGTGAGGGCATAAAGGTCATTTTACAAGGTGGTCTTCTTCTTCCTTGCCAAGCTCGCCGGCGATGCTAGAATTTCCAACGCTTCCCCTATTCTCGGCCGACCAGTAGCAGCCTCAGCAGCACGGTGGAGTCCTCCAGCGGACCTCGCCCGCCCTCCGATCGTAATAAACAACCGCCGCCGCCGCGTCTCAAGGTTTCGGTTCCTCCGCTACCAGACGATTGCCACAGCGATTGCGATTCGTCATCATCCGTGGTGGACGATCAGGACCAAACCACGTCGTCATTCTTCCCCAAACAGCCCCTCTCCTTCGATCTCAACCTGCCTCCTCCTCCTTTGGACGAATTCGTCGCCGACGAGTTAAAGGTCACCGCCCTGCACCTTTGATTCTATTGACGGTGATGTTATCCCTAATTTATCTTACATTCTTGATGATGATGATGAAAAATGACCTCCGCCGCACCACCACCGCCACCGCCGCCGCCATTTCCACTTAATCCATCATTTCCTCCACCTCCAACTGCAAAGGAAGCTGCAGAGCCAGAGACACTCCGCACCTCCCATCGAACAGGCTGTAAGTCCCCCGATTTCAAGCTATTTCTCAACGAAATCGATCCGAACCGGCTCGGATCCCCTCCGTTTCTGAGCTGCGCGCGAGCAATCCAACTCAGCAGCACAATCTGACTTGCCCGATTTGTAGCGAAACGGCGCCAGAAGTGACAAACCGACAGCACAGAGTTCGAGTTCACGGATTTGGATAGCGCTACCAGAGACATTGTTGCCGGCGCCGCGAGCAATGTTGACTCCATTGTCGAGCGAGTAATGAGCTCAGAGAAGAAGAAACTCGGTATGTATATGAGTGTGGTAGGTGCGCATTTGTGGTTGTGGCTGAAGACTGGCTATAATATGTTGATTTTGGGAAATAATATTTACAATATAAAATGACCATTATGCCCTCACTAAATTGTCACCGGAGAGGGTTACAATTTTCCGGCCTAATTTGGCCTCTGATTTGGCCGGAAGGACCAAATTCGTTAAAAAAAGCATAGTTAAAGGATCAATTCGTTACTTTTAAAAGTCAAGTGTTGAAATTAATAGAGGTGCTATAGTCAGAGGACCAAAAGTGCAATTTACTCTTATTTTATATAACATATATGAGATGGAAATGGAGTCACAATTAAGTTGAATTTTACATGGGATATACATATTTTGTGGCGGATATTTGTATCCAACAATGGCATATGTCAATCTTTTGAATGAAGTAATCTTCAACTTAACCCGATTAATTACTTTTTTTAAACATATACTTTTAATTAATGGCGCCAATTATATTGAAATTGTAAGGACTTGAATGAAATAATAATCTTTTAACTTAATCTGACTCATTACCATTCTCAAAACATATAAATTTGATGGATGATGCTAATTACGTTGAAGTTGTGAAGACTTTAATAATAATAATTGATAGGACCAATTAGTTCTAGATCTCATTCTGCATTTGTATGTATGAATGTGTATGAACATTGTTTGAAGCATGGAGAGAAGATGACAGAAAATGGCTTCAAAGAGCCTTCTTTATTTAGTGTTTATAGAGAGAGAGTGTGTGTATAGAGGGAAGAGAGAGCCAAAAATCCCTTCACTTGAGAGTCTAATGGCCTTTATATAGGCATAAGATATTTGACTACTTAACTTTAACCCGACCACACGACTCTAACTCGCATCTGGACTGATCTATGATCGTATTGTATAGTACATCATATGCCCGGGGTATATTTCCTATCAACAACAACAACAACAATAATAATAATAATAAGAGTTAATTCAATTTTTTATCCTAAATTTATAGGTGGAAGTTCAATTTTAGTAACATCCGCATTTGATTCTAGTATTATTGTAGTATGACCATTTTTGTCATCTGTTAATAAAATCATTTAAATGACGTTAAATACAAATACATTTTCATATTTTTTTTTACAAAGTGGGTTGACCTGATATATATATATATATATATATATATATATATATATATATATATATATATATATATATAATCTCTATTGAAGACCTAAATACCTTTGTATATAAGGAAATTTAAACAATTTTGTTGATACATGACAAAAAATAATCATGCCATAATAATACTAGACTAAAACAGAATGTTTTTAAAAAGTAGATGACACCAATAAATATTACTAAAAATGGAATTTAACTCTAATAATAATTAAAAGTTCTTAGCTTGTAAGTTTAATTTGACAAGAAAATTTAAATATTAAATTTAAATGCTAACTTGTGATTTTTAGAAAATATAAATTTTTTTCTATAATTACAAACAAAAAAGAAATCTCCAATCAATTATTTCTTCCTTTTCCCTCAAATAATTTATACATAATCCAAACTAGTACGAAAAGAAAAGAAAGTAATTATCACAAGAAAGCATAGAAAGTAGTTATCACAAGAAAGCTTACTCCCAATTGAGAGGCTAATGGGTTGGAATAAGTCAATCTTTGTACATTACTCTAATTGCACCACAAAATGTGTGCCTACTAGTGCGTTACTCACCTTTCCAACTATACAAATTTGGATGTTTCAATGATCAAGAAAACATTATTATTATTATTATTATTATTATTATTATTATTAAAAAGAAATGCTTTTTTACCCTGTTAAATTTTTTCTCTATTTTTTTCTAATGTGACTTTCATTCATTGACGGTTCATGAATTAGATGACTCACACTAGTTAAGAGCAACATCATTTGTTTAGATTTGTAGTACACTAGTTAAGAGCAACATCATTTGTTTAGATTTGTAGTGAGTTTTTACAATAACGACAAGGAAAGATAGTGAAAAAGAAAAAAAAAAAAAGATGGCTAACAGTTTACGCACCCAAATAGTGCATGCACTACATGCGCCATCTGGGCATGGCACAGTGATGAGCATGCGCAATTTGCGTGTTGTTTCTCTCATATTGCTCAAGCCATGGAGTCCACAAAAAATTAAAATTACAGGAAAAAAAAACTTGAAACAAATCCTCCTCTCTATTTATTCAAAAATCACAACCAACTTTTTTCATATGAAAAAATCATTAAAAATCAATAAATGGGTTGCTCTAATAGAAAATTTAGTTGTTTAATCAAACATGACATGTAGGAGAGAAAGCTTGGAGAATAAATATGGAGAATATGAGTATATAGCATTATTGTTGTTATTATTATTATTATTATTATTATTATTATTATTATTATTGAATAAAACTTACTTTATAACTCCAAAACACGGAATCATTATAATTAGTATTGCCGACAATCAATTTCACTATGATCCACTTCTTCTCACTGTTAACATATTGACCCTCTTTTGTTTAAATATTACACTCATGACCCCTGGGATGCTGAAACATCTTAGGAGGCATTTGGCTTGAATATATGAATCCAAATTTATGTTTAAATTAAAATAAATTATTCAATACTCAAATTAATTTTAATAAAAGTAACATTTCCATTTGATAGTAAATTAAAATCAAAATTTTAAAATTTCAATTTTTTTTAAAGTTATGACAAAAATAAATGATTTTTCACAACAATGTAAGAGCAACCTTATTTATTGAGATTTTTTGTGGGTTTTTAGGTTGTCATTTGTCAAGTAGGAGAGATAAGAGAAGGAAATGCGAGAAAAAGAAAAGGAAGATAAATAAAACAAAGTTTGACAAATGAAAGAAAAAAATAAAATAAAAATGAAGTTTGATGCGCCCAACTTGATGCATGGTGTGCACGCACCCTGCTGGACGCTTATGTACACCTCACACACATTAGGAGAATTTTTTTTATGGAGATAAGAACCCAATCTCTTCTTCTAAATATTCTCTCTCATCTTTCTCTCTCCTCCACATATGCATTAAAACTTGGAAATATCACATTTGTTAAAACTTGTGAATTTTAGTTGGTTTTTACAGACTAAAAAATCAAATGTGAGTTTTTAACTCAGTTCTTATATTGTGGACCGCAGTCCACAATGCATTGTGGACCACGATCCACGATATAATTTGCGTTTTTAACTAGTGTGGGAAGGGTTATTATTATTATTATTTTTTTTTATTTTTTTTGTGGTCTCCATTGCTGATAAAATCAAAGGAGAATAACATAGGTAGGTGCATGTTTCACGCACCTGCCGGCTGCCGCGCGCCTAGCTGGTGCGTGGAATGCATGCACCACTAGGAGCATAAATATGCAATGTTTAATTTTTATTTTTTTCTTTTGAGCGGCGTTTTTTTTTTTTTATTTTCTTTACTCCCTCTCTCCTCCTAACTCTCTTTTTTACATGGAATGATAAAACCCAAAAAAAAAAAAAAAAACTAGTACTAGATAAAGCACATTGGGGCTCAGTTAGAAATAGTGAAAATCTCAAGGATCCATTTGAAATTATCCCAATCATTAATAATCAAATACTAATTAAATTAATACCCTGAAACGACAATAATGCTGGAAACAATCCAACTATCGAAGTAAATAATTGGCACCGACAGGCGTCTCCCCCTGCTACTACTATAGTCCACATCAGTCTCCCTTCTTGCACATAAAGCTCCCAACTTTAAGCTCCAAGAACCACAGATCAAGCATCCCCAGATCCACATTTATCATCTTCATTCAATTTCTCAATCGCACTTTATTCTTCCATTTTCGGAGCTGAGCAATCCGAAATGAGTATGTACGGTAGGGACCCGTGGGGCGGCCCGCTGGAGATCCACGCCAACGATTCCGCCACCGACGACGACCGGAGCCGGAACCTGCAGGACTTGGACCGGGCGGCGCTGTCGAGGTCGCTGGACGAGACGCAGCAGAGCTGGCTGCTGGGCCCCACGGAGCAGAAGAAGAAGAGGTATGTTGATCTGGGCTGCATAATTGTCAGCCGGAAGGTCTTCAAGTGGACTGTCGGCAGCGTCCTCGCCGCCGCCGTTTTGGTCGGATTGATTGTCCTGATCGTCAAGACGGTGCCTCGCCACCGACGCCCCAATCCGCCGCCGGATAATTACACGCTTGCCCTCCACAAGGCCCTCATGTTCTTCAATGCTCAGCGCTGTAAGTGTGCCCTAACTATACTCAATCAATTTCATAAATAACTAAACAAATATATATATATATTTATTTATCTCCGTGTATGTATGTGTGTATACACTATACTTGCCTCTTTGAGTGATTGATTTGTTAATTCAGTTAGTTGATTTGAATTACTGACTTATAGAGTTATAGTTGGATGTTAGGGTGTACCTTTCTGGCTTTAAATTAAAGTTTTGATTGATCCTTAATAGGAAATTTTCAATTTTGTTTGTTTTATTTTCTGTATTCCAAATGAGTGGAAACAGGATCGAACCCGGTGTTGGGTCATTGCCGAAAAAGATTGAGAAAGTAACAGATACTACTCGTAAAGAAATTAAAATAAAAACAATTTTTGTATTGTGTTTATTATAATGATATATATATATGGTAACTTCAATTTGGTAAGCATGATTTGACTAAAAGATTAGTATTTCCTTATGTTGTTATGATTATGATATCATGGGCCTGGCTGTCATTTTTTTTTTAATGCAACTTGTACCAAGGGGAAATGAAAAGCTCATCTTCATTGCTATTTTCATCTAATCAGCTGGTCTTTTTATATTAGTCAATTTTTGGATTCATTCTAATTCCTGGTATTGGTGTTTGCAGCTGGAAAACTACCGAAGCACAATAATGTGTCGTGGAGGGGTAATTCATGTATGCGGGATGGCAAGTCTGACGATGCGACGATATTTAAGGATTTGGTTGGTGGCTATTATGACGCAGGAGACGCAATCAAGTTTAATTTCCCGCAATCTTTTGCCCTTACCATGTTGAGTTGGAGTGTGATTGAATACAGTGCAAAATATGAAGCTGCGGGAGAGCTGAACCATGTGAAAGATATAATTAAGTGGGGGACTGATTACCTCCTCAAGACCTTCAATTCCTCTGCTGATACTATTGATCGGGTTGTTGCCCAGGTAAGTCCTATTCGGTTTGGCCAATGCATTTATACGGATTATACCAATCAGACCTGAATTACAAAGATCCAAACAGTGCGAAAGTACTTGAACTGAGCAATCTCACCGAAGGATTTTGTATGTTTTTCTGCTAGGTTGGATCGGGGGTTACTGCAGATGGAAGCACAACTCCTAACGATCACTATTGTTGGATGCGTCCCGAGGACATTGACTATGACCGGCCTGTGTTTGAATGCCACAGTTGCTCTGATCTTGCTGCCGAGATGGCTGCTGCACTCGCATCTGCATCCATTGTGTTTAAGGACAACAAAGCCTATTCACAGAAGCTTGTCCATGGCGCTCGAACTCTCTTTAAGTTTTCTAGGGATCAGCGCGGGAGATACAGTGCCGGTGGTACTGAAGCTGCAATTTTCTATAATTCCACTAATTATTACGATGAGTTTGTCTGGGGTGCAACGTGGCTGTATTACGCCACCGGAAATTCTTCCTATCTTCAGCTTGCCACAACTCCGGGTATAGCTAAACACGCAGGGGCTTTCTGGGGAGGCAAATATTATGGTGTGATGAGCTGGGATAGCAAGCTTCCTGGAGCTCAAGTAAGTAGATAAGTCCCGCCCCGTCCCCTTAAATCCTGCTTCCATTAAAACGATCTTTAGTGAAGTATGAAATGATTTTGTAATCATTTAAAGCTATTCCTTATGTGATTGTCATTTTGTTCTCCACTGAAGCAATGTTCTTAAATGTGTTCTTAGGTGCTTCTGAGCCGTTTGAGATTATTTTTGAGCCCGGGATATCCTTATGAAGAAATCTTGAGTACATTCCATAACCAGACTAGCATAGTCATGTGCTCCTACTTGCCATTATTCACATCTTTTAACTTCACAAAAGGTAATTAATTTTACAATTTTTTTTCCTAATGTGTTGATAAATTACTGTTTGTTCAATCTAAATTTTGGATGCATATAACTTTAAAATTTGTGGGGTGTTGCAGGAGGCTTGATACAGCTGAACTATGGAGCACCTCAGCCTCTTCAGTATGTAGCCAATGCAGCGTTTTTGGCCGCCTTGTTTAGTGATTATCTAGCAGCTGCTGATGCTCCTGGATGGTATTGTGGACCCAATTTCTACTCGGTTGATGTCCTGCGTAATTTTGCTGAATCACAGGTAAAATGTTCCTTCCCAAATTCCCGTCTTTCATCCCAATTGGCCGTTGTTATACCATAGACCAAGGTGGGGTGTTATACCATGGACCAGCCGACCAGGGTCCACCTTGCATTGTCGACCCTAGTCCAAAACAACATTCATATGTACTTGCAGTTAACATATTATATATCTACAATTAACATATTATGTGTTTGCAGTTATTAAATTATGTACCTGTAGTTTAACATATTATGTAGTTTCATTTTATTTATATGTGCATAATTTGTTAGCTGGAGGTACATAATAATTAAGTGTTGGTACATAATTTGTTACCTTTTGTTTGAGTTCTCTTTTCTTTCACACAACCCCTCATGGACTTGGTACTATGGCCTTATTAACTTCAAAACATAATTTAAATGGGAAATGGTTAAAAGAGGACAAAAAAGTATTATGTTCTATGTAAATAAAGAGTCCTGATAGCTCAATTTGTTTAAGCTGTTACTCAGAATCACACTTGTTTGACTTCTCAGATTGACTACATTCTTGGCAAAAACCCGAGAAAGATGAGTTATGTTGTGGGCTTTGGCAATCACTATCCAAAACACGTCCACCATCGCGGTGCATCAATCCCTAAAAACAAGGTCAGGTACAACTGCAAAGGAGGATGGAAATGGAGGGATTCCAAGAAGCCAAATCCAAACATCCTTGTCGGAGCCATGGTTGCCGGTCCAGATGTGCACGATGGTTTCCACGATGTCCGCACCAACTACAACTACACAGAGCCGACGCTTGCTGGCAATGCCGGACTGGTGGCCGCCCTCGTTGCTCTATCGGGCGAAAGGAGCACTAGAATTGACAAAAACACAATATTTTCCGCAGTGCCTCCTATGTTCCCCACCCCGCCGCCCCCTCCGGCCCCTTGGAAACCTTGATCGCCAAGGGTTACACTTCCATTTTTTTTTTCCATGTGTGACTATAGGTTGATCTGATCATGGCCGCGTTGCAACATCACGAAGAAGATCTTATAGACAAAGACGATGACACCCGGCGTGGATTCTTGGCTCAACTTCAACTTGAAAGAGGGGAGACTCCTGAAGGAATGCAGAGTGTGTTATTTGTTTGTGTGAATGTGTCATGTCCAGAGTATATATGTAATGTTATAACAAATTTAGTGATGTATTCTTTAAAATTTGATAAGGGACTTTGAACAACAAAGTTTTGAATTTGTTTTAGAATAAATTCTTACAATTTGCATGTCCACCAAGTTTGTGTCCCAAAATTAAATATACATTGAGGGTAGGGGGGCAATTCACATATGCCCCGGGCTCGGGTACCCAATCTTACTCGACTCTTTAGGTTAGCAATCATTGTTGTGTGAATTATATTATTAAATAATGTACATTTAGATATAAATAATGTACTTCAAGTATATTAAAAATGTACAGTATATTATTTTATATAGGAATAAGGTAAAAATTGACTATTAAATATAACTTGAAAATGCAATTAGGTCACTGAACTAAAAAAATACAATTAGACTGTTAGATAAATAAGGGAGTGTTAGAGGGTTGAGGGAGCAGTTAGATCTTTCCTCTTTACCTTGTTTTCTTCTTTTTGAATTGTGTGGTAGTAGTTTGTTTTCTGTGTATATAAATAGGTAGGAACTCTGTACAATGAAGAGATGAAATACACTGATAGTTTGCCTTCCCTTCCCACATTTAACATGGTATCAGAGCCAAATAAGTGAGAGTGAGTGCCTCGGCTGGGGTTGTGAAGCAGGGGCGACGCCGGAGAGAGGATTCCGACCGCCGCTGAGGTCTGCCGGCGCGTGAGGATGTTTCTGACGACGTCGCCAGAAGGTTTTTGCACCAGTGGTCTCGCCTCGTCGTGCGACTCGTGCTGAGTCCAGAATGGTATGGTGTGTTGAAGATTTTTGATGTGGTTGTCTTTTGGTTAAAAAGGTACGCAGTAGTAACTTTTAAATCTGGGAGAAGTTTTAATTGTTTGTAGGTTGAGGCTAAATGGCACAAGAAAGGAATACTACTATATTTACTACCCCATCTAAGTTAATTGATCTTATTTTGGCTTCAGTTGGGTCTAATTTTCCTGAATGGAAATTTCCGATTAGGATAAATGTAAATTGTATGGGAAAGGGTGACCAACTGACCATCTAGATAAAGTATGTCCTGAAGGTGATACAGAATGGACAAATACTTATAAAGCTTTATTGTCAAGAATAATTAACTGCATTGACAGAAAGATTATTTTGTCTAAGCAACATTGCAAGACTATAAAAGAGGTTTGGGAATTGGTAACCAACTGGTTTAGTGGAACAAGTAATTTGAGAAAATTATATCAACTGTCTCAGGAGGTATATCGTTCAAGTCAGAAAGGGCTTGAACTTAGAGACTATTACTATGATTTTAAGAGTCAGTGTGTTACTTTGTGTGCTGCTATGCCATTAACAACTGATTTGGATGAAATGAAAAAGCAACATGACAGATTACTTTTTTTAGTTGGATTTGTGGATTAGATAAAGAATATGACGTCCTTAAGTCCCAACTGTTGGGGAATAAGGACTTAGAGTCTTTGGATCATGTATTTTCCATGCTTCAAAATGCATCGGTAAGTACTAGTTCAACTGAGCTCCATGAGAAGAATGTTTTTATGTCACAAGGAGGTGGTATTGATCCAAATACCCTCATATCACACTAAGGGAATACTAGTGAGAGTTATGGCCGAGGAGGAGGTAATAATCGCTACTGAGGACGTGGGGGTTCTTGGAGAGGACGTGGAGGGCGGAGGCCCACAGGTTTGTTTTAACTATGGAGATTCGGGACACTTTCGAAATCAGTGTCCTAAGCCACCAAGGCAACAAATGGTTGCTAGTACTGCTTCCGCGTCAGAAGGTCATGTGGTAGTATTGACAGATGAAGAATTTGCTAAGTACAACCAAATGAAGATTTCCTCTTCCTCGCATTCTCCGCCTAGTGAAGTGGCTTCCTCCGCAACGTTTGTCCAAATAGGTAATCTAGTTGCTTGTGTTTCTTCTACATCTCGACAGTGGGTCATTGACTCATAAGCTTCTGAGCATATGACAGGTAATTCTAGTGTTCTTTCTACATATCTACCCATCACTTCTGGTCATACTGTTACTCTAGTAGATGGATCTGTAGCCATTGTCTTGGATAAGGGTAGTACGACTGCAACTCCTTCTTTACCCCTTACTTCTATGTTATATCTCCCAAAGTTCCCTTTCAGTTTGCTTTCTATTAGCCAAATTACTCGTGACCTGAATTGTTTTGTTGTGTTCTTTCCTGGCTACTGTCTATTCCAGGATTTTTTGACGAGGATGATTATTGGTAAGGGGAAGGAGGTTGGCGGCTTATATGTCTTAGAGGAATCTACGTCACTTGATGATAAACCTACAGGCTTGGCGAGCATTGTTTCCCCCTTCAGCTGCACTGTCGGTATGGTCATCCGTTTCTGTCAACCTTAAAGAAGATGTGTCCTGGTTTAGAGTCTGTGAATGTTTTGCAATGTGAGTCATGTGAGTTTGCAAAATATCATCATGTCCCTTATATTCCTCGGGTAAATAATATAGTAGACTCCTTATTTGAATTAGTTCATTATGATGTGTGGGGGGCGTGTCGGGTCACGTCAAAAAATGGTTTAAGGTATTTTGTAACTTCTGTTGATGATTTCTCTAGATGTTCGTGGTTGTATCTTATGAAATGACAATGCCCTAGAATACCTCCTTAAGTCGTTTTCCAGCTTTATGAGTCAAAACGGTATTATACATCAAACCTCGTGTAGTTACACACCCCAACAGAATGGTGTTGCAGAGAGAAAGAACCGTCATTAGTTGAAAATTGCCCGTGCTCTTTTGTTTCAGATGAAAGTACCTAAAGTGTTTTGGGCAGATGCTGTTCACACTGCTTGTTTCTACATTAACAGGATGCATTCCTCTATACTCCAAGGTCGAGTCCCATATTCATTCGTGTATCCGTCCAAGTCTTTGTTTTCCTTATCCCCCAAAGTTTTCGGATATACATGTTTTGTGTAGGATGTTCGTCCACTAAGGGGAAAACTTGATCCTAAATCACTTAAGTGTGTGGCAGTAGTTTGTTTCCTGTGTATATAAATAGGTAGGAACTCTGTACATTGAAGAGATGAAATACGCGGACAGTTTGCCGTCTCTTCCCACATTTAACATAGACCATTAAACCTTCTAAATACATGCAATTTCACCTGATAGCAGGTTATCATTCATTTCACCATGTTGCTGGCTTACATGGAGGGTGAGTTGGCATATTTAAATAATCCGGCCACCCCCTTCCTCCTCTGCTCCTTCGTCTCCATCAACCTTCGTCTTCAATCGGAGATAAAGAGCCTGTCTTAGTCTCCAACCGGAGATGAAGAAGGAGGCGGGGAAGGGGGTGGTCACCGGCCACCCCAACGTTTTTTTTTTCATTTTTTTAAGAATTTATTATTAAAAATAATTTAAAAATGCCAACTCACTATCCACATAAGCAGGTAATCTGATGAAATGGATGGTAACCTACTATTAAGTGAAATTGCATACATTTGGATTTTGGAGTGTTCAGTGGTCCAATTGCATTTTTTTTCCGTTGAGTGGCCTAATTGCATTTTAAGACTACGTTTAGACGGTTCAATGGCCAATTTGCACCTTACTCCTTTTATATAATGTACATTCAGTATTTGAATAATGATAAAAATATACATTTTATTTATTTATTTATATATATATATTTTGTTATAATCTGCACAACACTACGTTGAAAATATCTACACAATAATTTGCCTAAGGTTAAGGTTGGATGTAAAATAATTTCGTTAGTGGTGAGCGGATTTAAATTTTTAATTGTAATTGTCAACTATATGGGATAAGTCAATTACACATTGAGAATATAAAAAATTTCATATTGTCAATCACCTTGTGCTCAAATGGCATGTAGTGACTTTCCAATATGGCAGGTCATGAGATTGAGCCTCAGTGGAGGTGGTATTGATTTTTTGTGCTTCAACGAGTTGAGAAAGTATAGGTGAACAGAATATAATAGAATCAGTTGTATTTAAAAAAAAATTACTAGTATTTTTACTTGTGCGTTCCACGGAATGGATTTGTTATAATATTTTAAGAATAATTGTAACAATATATAATTATATAAATTATAACAACGAATATTATATAGTGCAGTTGATGAAATGGATATGTTATCCATGCTTGAATTCGAGCAAATAATTGCCCAATTACCTGTGTGATGTACGAATAAATTTTTTTATTATATATTTAGATAATATAATTAAAGATGAAATTATAAACAATTCTAATATTTGAAAGTGTATATTTATTTGATTACTAGTTTTATACGCGCATTGCGAATGGGTTAATGCCCAATGTTTATATTTAAATAAATATTTGAAAGTATATGAATGCAATATTATATATGAGAAGTTTATACATGGATAATTGAATGTCAAATTTTTTTATTTAAATATCTAACTCAAAGTATATGAATCCAAGATAATATAGAAAATTAATTATAATTATTACTAAAATAAATGTTTGCAACCTTGTAAAATCGATAGTCTAAATATTTGGTCTAAAAATGATAGTCTAAATAAATACTACTTTTAATTTGAATTTTTTTAAGTGTTCTTAATTCTCTTTTGAGTAATATTGTCATTGTCTTCATCTTTACTATTTGTTCTCTTCCTTTTTGTTGGTAGTGTGTTATTTGCAATTCGGATATTGTTGGTAGCATAGATGACAATGTCATGCAATGAGATTATGGTATAGGAGCTATGGTCTATGGACTTTCCTTTAGGTGTTCTACTTGGGGTTCATTGGTTCAACCATTATTGTTGAATGAATGATTGTGGATAAAGAAATTCCTAGTTTAAGAAAAAAGATTAAATTAATTAATAAAAATTTGAAAATTTAAAATATTATGTATTCCAAAGATATTAAAAATATAGTTTCTCGCTTCAATTTGCTGGGTAATGGGTTATTTGAGTACTTTCATTGTCAACAAATCCCCCAAGTAGTTAATATGATTGGTTTCAAACTATTCTTTTTTATTTTTTTCATGGTATTAAAGAAATACATACATATCATTTTTTGGTGTAACTACTAATTTATTTAATTCAATAAGAGTAAAATAGAGTTATTCCGCTTCAATTTGTTGGGTTATTATTTGAGTACTCTCTTTGTCAACCAATCCCCAAGTAGTTAATATAATTAGCTTCAAATTATTTTAAAAAAAATTTCATAGTATTAATAAAATACTTGGTAAATAAATATATAACATTATTTTGTACTATAACTTTGATATTTAATTACAAGATATTGTAAAAATAAGATAATGGACAATGTAATGAATATCAATTGATAAATTGGAATGTAAAGAATCTTTGAATGAGAGAAAATAAAGACAATATAACTAATGATATTATTTCTCTTATTTAATTTAATTTTTTGATAATGAATAATTTTTTCAAATAAAGGTATTGTAGACACATAATTCTAAATTAAAGAAATACATATGTATCATTTTTTGTTGTAGCTACTAATTTATTTAATTTAATAAGAGTAAAATAGAGTGATAAACTTAATTATGTCAAATTTGATTGAAATGAGGTTCAAACCTAAGATCTTTCTTATAGAAATTAATGGGTAAGTTAAAAGTTAATGGAATATTAACTGAGAAGAGAATATTTAACGGAAAACTTAACGGATAATCTTAAATTAAGTAATCTCTATTAATAATATTAATCTGAATTATCTTAACCATCTATTTGATTAAATAATTAATCTGAACCATCCATTTGATTAAATAATTTGACCGCCATTTTTTCTACCCATTTTAGCCCTAACTCTTTTTGGCTCTTATTAGTATAGTAGATAAGATTAGTGCAAAAGTATCACTCAATTAATTGACTAATATATGACTTTTTTGTCCGCAATTATCTTAAAAAATCAATATGTAATATGATTTATGTAATTATTATATTATTACTAAAATAAATATGGAATAAAAAGAGAAATAATTTAATTGTAATTATTATAAAAAAATAAAGCCAACGACCCATGTTTAGCTTAATTATCATAATAATTATTAGACAATTATACTAATATTTGTGTAATTATACTTTTATATTATACCTTAAGTATATTACTTTTTGCTATATCGCCTTTACTTTTTTTTGCCTCCTCCATATATGAATAAATTGTAATTATTATTTAAAAAAAATCTAACAACACATGTTTAATTGTAATTATATAAGTTGCCACATTTATTAAGCTATTATTTACCATAATAATTATTAAATTTTACCATAATAATTATTAGATATATATATATATATATAATAATAATAATAATAATAATAATAATAATAATAATAATAATAGTAGAAGTGTCTGACCAAATTTTCCCGCTCAAAATAAATGTTATTTTAGTAAAACCATACTCAAAGTTATTTTAGTAAAATCATTAATTTTATTAATTAGTTAATTACCATATATATTTTCATAAAATTACCAATCAATTTTTATTACAAAATATATATGCTCTAGTAGTTTTGGTTTTGTGTGAATTCTTGCTGGTGGACTCCACTGCACTTCTTGGAGAGAACGACCACCATCTATGACGATTATACTTCCGATCTGTCGTCTACAACAGCACGACTTATACATAGTCTGAGACTCACTAGCAGTGTCTCCGCCTGGCGTCGTCGATCGTGTGTTAAGAGATGGCAGGATCATAATCCAAAACCATTAATATAAGTTCCTAATTAAAAATTTCAATTAAATTCGTTTATAATGGTAATTACAAATATAGGATTAGGAAAAATGATTAGCAAGATTGATACTAGCTAATCAATTTTCTAATATAATTTCTCTAATATAATTTTCCTATCATATTTTAATTAATTGATATTTTTTCCTAATATATCTTACCTAAAAGGCTTCCTCCCTTTTTATTTTTATTTTTTTTTATTTTTTTTATAACACTGATTAATATGTTAATTAGTTTATTAGGGTAATCTATATATGTAATTACCATATATTATTTACCATCTAAATAATCTATGGTAATTACCAACCGTATTTAACATTTGAATTTATTATGGTAAAATATCAATTACCCGTGCACTTTCTTCGATTACTTTTGAATAAAATCTTAAAAATCATGGCAATTAAGAAATTAATAATTTTTGTAATATAAATTTTATCTAACCAGTTAAGAAAATTGATAATACACATATTACGTCCATAATTAAAGGAGATTAAAAAATTATGATAATTATTTCAATTCACAAATTATTACGCCCATACAATTATTAATTATACAAATTATTCCAATTATTACACATATAAAAATATATGCTAATAGTTAGTTTTGAATAAAATCTTAATAATTATGGTAATTAAGAAATTAATTCACACATTATACTTTTATTAAATTCTTTTATACTTTTCATAATATAGATTTTATCTAATCAATTAAGAAAATTAATGGTACACATATTACGAACATAATTAAAGAAAATTAAACATACACATATTACATACATAATTAAATGAAATTAAACATACACATATTACATCCATAATTAAACGAAATTATACATATACATATTATTTTATTAAAAATAATATCGACTCCTTAATTACCATAATTATTCAGATTATTACATTGAAATCATAATTGGCATAATAATAATTAAGAAAATATAGACTCTCCTTTAGAAAAAAAAGAATAATATATACTCTTTAATTACCACATACTAATAATAAAAAACGACCTTATTCATATTGGAATTTATTATAAATTTTCCTGCTCATATAAGAAATTAAACATATAATTTTCAAGTAAATATATTAAAAACTAATATACAAATCTTATAATTTCAAATAAGTATACATTTTCAAATATTAGAATTGTTTATAATTGCATCATTAAATTTCCGTGCAATGCACGGGTAAAACACTAGTCTTATAATTTCAAATAAATGTACACTTGCAAATATTAGGATTGTTTATAATTTCATCATCAATTTAAATATATATATATATATATATATATATATATATATATATATATATATATATATAAAGTTCATTCGTGCATCGCACGGGTAATTTACTAGTAAGTATATATGTCACATGTGTATTTTATATTTTATCAATTATTTTGGGATGTTTCTTTCTATATAGAAAATATTATAAACCATTATGCACACTATTAAATATTTTACAAAGTCAAATCCTTTATGTTATATTAAACAAATCTTGTATGTTTGCTAATAAGGTGGATAGTGTATATATATGGTGAATAATAAAAATAAGAACCACAAAATGGTTCTCACGAGTTAATTGAAAAAAAAAAAAAATTTACCCATAAAATTGTCATCACAAGTTACATAATTAAACTCTCAAATATTACAATTATTTATATCTTTACTTTTAATTTTATTATTTAAATATATAAATTACCCGTGTGATGCACAGATTAATTTTTTATTATATATTTAAATAATAAAATTAAAGGTGAAGTTATAAATAATTAAAATAGTTATAATAATAATAATAATAATAATAATAATAATAATAATGTTACAGTACACTAAGTTTTAAAATATATATAATAGTTTTCCTTTACATTGATTTTTAGTTTTTCTATATATTCATTAACTAACAAAATGATTTTTTTGATTATAAAAACAATTTCATTACCATTTAAATACTATGTATATAATATTTTTATACTATTAATTATCATTATAATGATAATTTTTAAAATATTTTATTTATTACAAATATTAATATTTTGAAAGATTTGCGTATATTCCTTAATTAAAAATAATAATTTTTTGATGATAAAGATAATTTTATTACCAGCCAAAGACCTTGTGATCTAGTGGCATCCAGTGTCTCGATTTACACTCCCACATGGTGATGGGAGTGGTTCGAGCCTCAGTGGAGGTAACTGTAGGTTGAGAAAGTGTACAATACTACATTGTAGCAGAGTCTGTAGTACTCAAAAAATAATTTTATTACCATTTAAATACTCTATAATTACTTTCAATTCCTTCATTTCTTATTCTCCATTATTAGCTTAGTTACAATTAGTTCCTTATTTTACTTAATTTCTTAATTCTATTATTAACTTAATTATAATTAATTTCTTAATTAGTATAATAATAAAAGGAAGGAAACGACTACCTAATAATAATATTATAGTACACTAAGTTTACAATGATTTTTACCTTTTCCGAACATTCATTAACTAAAATAATAATTTTTTGATTATAAAGATAATTTTATTACCATTTAAATACTCTGTATAAAATATTTTTGATACTATTAATTATCATTATAATTATAATGATAATTTCAAATATATTTTATTTATTATAAATATTACTTATATTTTGGAAGATTTACGTATATTCATTAAGTAAAATATGATTTTTTTTGTTATAAAGATAATTTTATTATCATTTAAATACTCTGTAATTACTTTCAATTTCTTAATTTCTTATTCTCTATTATAAAATATGATTTGATGCTAGAGGACTAAAATTGGTCATGCCACAATAATACTAGGATCAAATGAGGATGTTCTAATAAAAAATTACTAAAAGTGGATTGTCACCTATAAATCTAGGACCAAAATGGATTGAAGTTCTTTGTACCTGATTGAGGTCCAACCATTGCTACCTCGACTATATAAGCCAATCCTTCTCTCAGGTATTAACATCTACAGCAAACACATGGCATTAATCAAGTCAACCCTACTACCCGAGCATCAGCATATATAGAAATGGTATTTGAATCTTTAATATCACATGAGATTTTCATAGAGAAGAAAAGATTCCAACTCAAACAAGTTAATCAACACTAACCAGGATCAAGCTTTCTAAGATGGGGATTCAAAAGGCTCTGGCTTTTCACAGATTCTTGATTATATCCACAAAACAGAAGGATAAATATTAATTAAGCTAGTAAATCATAAAGAGAAAATGAAAGTTGGAAATGTTCAAAGAGTTACAACTTAAATATGTTCGTCCTTTTGCAATATTCATGTCGCACATGTACTGATTAATTTGATCGACGATATCTAAAGTCGGCGAGCGGATCATTGACCTTCCAGCTGCGACTCATCAAGCGTGCCGTATCTTGAGTTTGAAATTTTAAAAAATCACTTTTAATGTAATCAAAACATTGAGTCGTGTTTAAAAAAAAAAGCATTGAGTCATAACAATATTGACACTGAAATTTTAATTTTATAATCTACATGTATATATTCTGTGATTTTTTCCATAAAATTAGTTTTGATAGCCAAATTGTAAAACATATTGATTTTACCAATCACTAAATTTCAAAATGTTTCAGATTCCTAGGTATATATAAGTAAAACTCACATCTAAAGCCTACTTTTTTTTGTCAATAATTCATACATATAAAGCAAGTCTCTGACTATTGTGAGAAGTTAGTAACCTTGAGTCTAACATACAACATAAAGCATTGCGTGATAGTGGGTAGTAACTTTGAGGTAAGACCATTCAAGCATATAAGCATGTTTCGAGCTTGTTTCTATGCTCAAAATTCAAATCATCATACTGGCATCATGCAATAAACAAAAATATATCAGAATGTATGAATCATATATCTAAACTGTTAATCCAAACTTCACCCTAGATTACCAAATGGAGTGTATGGCTTTTTGGAATGATGCCATCCAAACTGTTGAAATGCGATGTCCATAACCATTGATTGACAGGCTACTCATGCTTCATATTTCATCAAAGTATCCGTTTCTTATGATATTACGATTTATAACATATAAGAATCGACAAATAAACTATAGTATGAGTCTTTCTTGCATGCAACAAATATCACAAAAATTTCATGTTCTAAAATAAAGTGTATAAATGCAATATGTAGATAATTTGCATTGCATTGTATATCATTAATTTAATTACTTGTCGGTTAGTTATTGCAAGATCTTGAGGTACACTTATATTTTGATATTCAGTAAGTATAACTATATTAGAGAAAAATTTACATGGGAGTAATAGGATAATTAGTTGAGTGATTGTTGGTTGACCGTAGAGCGTTGATATTCTCTGGACAAATAACTGTTGAAAAAAAGAATAAAATGACATTTTAGTGACTATATTGTGGTACAAATATATGTGGGGTCCACTTTCGATTTGGGTCGGGTCAAAGTAGATTCCGGTTCTTCGTAGTTAGACGAAAAGATTGATATATTGTACGCTCAAAACGTATAGCGGGTGAATGAGAAATAAGTTTTCAAAGTTGACCAATTTGAGTTAGAAAAAAGGATAGAAAAAGCTCTCAAGTAGCTTTTGTCCCACATTGGTTTGTGAAGTAGGTTTGCACAACTACTTATACAAGAGTCTTTTTGAGGCTTATTGAATTGTATAGCATAGAGGTTCTCTCGCGCGCGCAGGGGGGTGCAAATCAAATCCTAAAATGAACTTGAAAAGGCTTGACTCGTGTGCGCCAACACCTGGGAAATATATGTACTACATTATTACGATTAGTAATTTTAATGGGAAGTTAAAGTTGTATTATAACGATTAGTAATTTTAATGGGAAGTTAAAGTTGAGGATATTGGCAGGGAAATATATGTACTATATTATTACGATTAGTAATTTTAATGGGAGGTTAAAGTTGAGGATATTGGCAAGGAAATATATGTCCTGTATTATTACGATTAGTAATTTTAATCAAGAATTCTATTACAAATAGGAACGTAGAGAAGAATATATTTTATTAGAAATTGTATTACCATATTTTAATGTACAATTTTATTACGGATATGAATTGTATTACTATATTTTACAATATTACGCAATCCTTAATAGTATAGGAGTGTTTTGGGCAGAAAGTTAAAGTTGATGATAATAGTATAGATTAATAGTATAGATTGCATTGCATGGAAAATATATATGAACTGTATTATTACGATTAGTAATTTTAATCAAGAATTTTATAACGAATAGGAACGTAGGGTAAAATATATTTTATTAAAAATTGTATTACCATATTTAAATGTACAAATTTATTACGAATAGGAATTGTATTAATTACCATATTTTTACAATATTACGCAATCCTTAATAGTATAGGAGTGTTTTGGGCGGGAAGTTAAAGTTGATGATATTGTTTTTATTAATAGTATAGATTTTTCATAATGTTAAGTTTATTAGTAGTATATATATCATTTATAAATTTTAAAACTACATTATATTAAAAATACTATTAAACACAAAAAAAAAATTAAATTAAAAAATAAGCAAAGAACAAAGAGTTGGTTTGATCAATAATACGGAGTAATAAATAAGACATGTAACATGTGACAAATAGAGTACAAATCTAGAGCGCATGTGGGAAGCATGTATAGTACCCAACAAGCAAACGCGTGTTTTTGACGCATTTGCTAGGCGTTTTTGAGTGGTAACCATTTTAGACTATTTGTATCCTTGTAATACTCTCTCATTTTAAAAATTTGATCAACTTTCACATTATCAGATTTACAATTTCCTAACTATTTTCTATACATTCTTACAATTTCAATTAATTTTCAAAAGTGAAACTCGTTTTCACATCACATTCAATTATAATTAAACTATAACAAAAAATTAAAAAAAAAATAAAAAAATTGGAAGGCTTGCAAACTTTCATATCTTGAAAGCTTCAAGCTAAGCCAAGTGTGATAAATTTTTTTTTTATTTTTTTTTTACAACAAAAGCCACATAAGCTTGCAAGTTGGTGAATTACATAAATGAATTTAGCCTCGTTTTATTTTTAAAAACTTACAACCACCCAATTAACCTGATATAGAGACCTACAAAAATAAAATAAAATAAAATAAAAATTCCAAAAAATTTCAACCACTATAGTTGCTCTAAACCCCAAATATGTTCTTTCATGTCTTGAGCTTGTCAAAGATGGAAGGAGTTAGTGGCAAATCGTCCTGCTCTTCAATGTCTCCACTAATACCAAATGGATCTGCTCTTAATTCGCTGTCTTTGGTCAAACTTTTGAAGATGATGAAAGGATTAGCAGCAAATTTTCTCTTCAATGCTTCTAGAGAATGTGCTCCTCTTTTATTTTTTTTTATTTTTTAAAAATATCAAATAAGTAACTGAATTTGTTAATTTTTTTTTACATTTGAATCATTAAACTTAAAAAGTGTATAATCGAACCATCAAACAAGAAAAATATGTGTAATTGAAATATTTTTTTAAAAAAAATTTCCAGTGAAATTCGATCATATTGCTGGCATGATATGTAATAAGAGTTGTCATTTCTTTTGTCATACTAATAGGAATGAAAGATCGAAATGTTTTCAACTCAGAATTCATTTTCAAAAATCCAAAAAATATTTCAATTATACATATTTTACATGTTTAATGATTTCATTACATACTTTTTTAAGTTTTATGACCTATTTAACACTTTTTTCTTTAATTTTTTCCGTCACATTTTAAAAGAGCATTTTTGGTCATAGATTTATAGATGTCAGTCTACTTTTAATCATTTTTATTAGAGCATCCACATTTGGTCTTAGTATTATTGTGGCATGATCATTTTTAGTCCTCTATCAACAAAACAGTTTTAATGTTGTTAAATATAAAGTCATTTCGGTCTTCTCTTACAATTTTTTTTTAAAATAAGCATACAAATATAACGGGGTCAATTCACTTTGTATGAAAATTATTGAAATGTCTTTGTATTTAATGACATTTCAATAATTTTGTTGACGGAAGACCAAAAATAATCATGTCACAATAATACTAGGACTAAATGTGGATATTTTAATTAAAAATAATTAAAAATGAACTGACATCTATAAATCTAAGACCAAAAATTGAATTAAGAGTTTATTATCGAAATGGTCCCTCGACTATTGCGAAATTACCAATTTGGTCCTCAACAAATTTTCGTGCCCAACTAAGTCCATCGACTTTGAAAATTTTAACCAATTTGGTCCTCCGTTTATTTTGCCGTTAAAATCGGGACCAAATTGATAATTTTGCTATAATCAATGGACTAAATTGGTAATTTTGCTATAGTCAAGGGACCAAATTGGTAATTTTGCTATAGTCAAGGGACCAAATTGGTAATTAATTTTTCACTGAAATGGTCCCTTGACTATATCAAAATTACCAATTTAGTCCCGATTTTAACGGCAAAATAAACGGAGGATTAAATTGGTTAGAATTTTCAAAATCGAGAGACTTAATTGGGCACAAAAAATTGTTGAGGACCAAATTAATAATTTTGCAATAGTCGATGGACCATTTCGGTAATAGAATCTTGAATTAATTCCATTTGGAAAAAGTGTCAAATAGGCCACTGAACTTATCGCTTTTGTGCAATTAGGTCATTGAACTTAAAAAGTGTGCAATTCAACTATCAAACAAGTAAAATTTGTGCAATTGGACCATTTTTACAAAAATTTTTTGGTAAAATCCAATTATATTACTAACGTATATGTATTAAGAGTGGCATTTTCTTCTACCATACTAGTTGAGAGTCAATATTGAAATGTTTTTAACTCAAATTGAATTAAAAAGTTTTGTAAAAATGGTCCAATTGCACAAATTTTTCTTGTTTGATGGTTGAATTGCACACTTTTTAAGTTCAATGGCCCAATTGCACAAAAACAATAAGTTCAGTGGCCTATTTGACACTTTTTCCATTCCATTTTAAAACTTTCATTTCCTCTATTCTTTATTTATTACTAAGAGGACATCAATCAATGGATGATGTACAAGTGTTGTCTTGTTATTAATCACTGTGCTCTTCAACCGCAAATTGGAATTGACGTGTCACGTATTCCGGCCAGAAAATGGGAATTTTTTATTTATTTTATATTTTGTTAATTTGTTATAATAATATATATTTTATATTCTTTTTATTTTGATCCCGGTTTTAATTTGTATAGCACACGCGTTGACTATTTTATTTTTTTAATTCATCTTAATAAAATTAAATTTATCTCTTAATACTCACATTTTAACATGAAATTATTTGATTTAATTTTGTATATTTAAGTATAAAATGAATTCTTTTTAAATTTATGATAGTGAATTAAATTTTTAAATAATTAATAAATATAATTTGCAATATATGATTATATTTTGGCGATTCAAGACGAAAATTTGTAACACTTATAATTAAAGATGTCTTGGCGAATCACGTGGATGGTCCAAGCGCATGTTGGAATGAGATGTTTGAACCTCTGTGAGATGTTATCGATGACGCAAGGACATCTAGATTGCGTGTTATTACTGAAGGGTGCTAGAGTTAGCCACTTGGTTTGTCCCTCCTCATTAATTAAAAAAAAAAGACTTATAATTGGTATGACCGTATCTGAGCATGTCTAACATGTGCGACCGCACATGGACCCCAATTTTTTGGGGCCTCATATTAAAAAAAATAAAATTATATGTATATATAGTTTACAAAAATTTAGGCTAAATGTATGAAGATTAGACCAATTTGTGACAAGATAGAATTGAGCCTAATTGACAATTGCTTTTAAAAATTCAATATATATAAATTAAACCCAATATTAGGACTCTATGTATTTGAGTCAGATTATGACTCCCTATTCTAGGCTTCTTGTGATTTTCCTATTCTAGTCTGCCTGAGATTCTCTCATTATATATATCCCTGTAAGTTGTAGCTTTGAACCTATCTCATTCAATACAATTCATTCAGCTCTCATCTAATATCAGTTAGCTAGGTTAAATGTGACAAATTGAACAATTCGGTAATTTCGTAGATCTGATTCTTCAATTATTCTTGATCACACAAACTCTCAAGTCTTAAGTTCTTCAATTCTCTTATCAGGTAATTACGTATTTTTTATAATTTTTGTTTATTGTTTTAAAAATTTGTTTCTTGATTAATTATTTATTCAAAGTTTATAAATAAATTCTTTTTTTTTCCTTAGGATTTTATAATTTTTTTTTGAGAATCTTAGGATTTTATAATTATGTCTTATAGAAAATGAGCTTTTGGAAGAAGTTGATATCAAAAGTTTGATTGATAATTTTACGTCTAAATGTGCATAACGCATGTCACTTTTTAAATAAAATTTTATATGTATTTTTATACAATATTTATATTTTGATATAACTTTTTGAACAATTATTATTTATATATAGAAATTACTCGAAGAAATGACTCAATCTAAGATATGACACAACGCCCTAATTTTTATTGAAACGACCCCGATAAGTGGTATATATGTGTAGAGCATAAATTATAATTTTTCCTATTAAGAATTAATTAATGTTAGGATAGGAAGGTTAATAGTTAAATTTAACAAAAAAAAAAAAGCCCAAAATATTGCCCATAAATTTGTCTAGAACAGAGAATATTGTAAAAGTCAAGTCAAGCTGGCTGCTGGCGCGTATTTCAGTTCACGCAAGGTTCCTTTTATGTCCGTGTTAGTTCATTTAAAAAAAAATGGAAAAAGCAAAGACCAAAGATAAAGATTAAATAAATGAAAAATAATATTATAGTAATACCTTTACCAAAGAAATTTCAAAGAAAATCATAATTCTCAAGCTATAGCGTAGCACCCTTTATGATTTCTCCCAACTAACGGTTTAATTTTTTACACGAAAGTTCTGAAACCCAACAAACTCGAACAACTTCTCCCTGCTGTTCACCATACCTTTCACCTTCTACTGCTGTACGAGTTCTTCAATTTCTCTCTCTATACTGGTGAGTTTACATTCATGGATGTGTTGTATTTTTTTTTTTAATCTTGTTCTTGTGGTAAAGTTTTGTTTGATGGGAATTGGATGATGTTTCTTGCTTCTGCTTCTTTTTCTGAGATTTTTTTTTTTGTGTGAATTGGAAGTTGAAGAAAACATGATTCTTGAGTTTTTAGATATGGGTTTGGGATTTTTTGCGATTTCTCTGGTGTTTTAGTTTAAATTTGAGGTCAAGGTGGAGGTTTTAGGATTGATTAACAGATAGACCTTTAAAATTACATAGCATATCAGAAGTTGGAACATGGGTTTCAGTAATATTAGCTCAGATGTAATGAAAAATTTTATGCTCCCCTTAATGATAAGAAATTCAAGACTTTGCAGACCATAGAATTGAGGGTGGGTGGGTAGTGGGGGGGGGGGGTTCCATTTTGTGTACTTTGAACCTGCAGATATACGATTATAGGTTGCCCTTAAGGAAAGGTTTCTTCTTGATGTGTCTTTGTAGATGGTACTGATTTTGGATTAAATATTCTTGATTTTGGATTAAATAGATTTTCTTTCACCTTAAGGAATTGAAGCCCTTAGTTGACTGTGGATCAAAAACTTGGCTTAGCTACATAGAAGAAGTGACTTAGCAAGTTGGTTCAAATTTTAAGTTTTTGAAGGTTCTGATTTTTTTCTTTATATTCTTTACTTTTCATCTCAGAGTCATTAACCCAGTTTTGAGTGGAAGTCTTGGAACATATGCATCATCTTTTCGATCTCTTTTCGTTTCAAGAAAGTGACGTTAATGGATTCCATATCTGCATTTTCATTTAATTTGCAGGTTTCTGGTGTCAAATAGGAGATGCCAGATTCAGCTGAGGATTTAGAAAGAAAGCACTCAAATAGTGGGAGCCAAGTAAAAGATGACAGTGAATATGTCAGGCTAGTTGTAAATGATGAACCAAGAATTACGGAACCATATATATTGCAATCACCCGTGGAAACCAGAAAAAGAGCCATAAAATGGTGGTCCAAGGCACTAATGTGGTGCTTTATATGTATAGTAGCTCTCTTAATCTTCATAAAGTGGGGAGTTCCTTTTCTATTCGAGAAGGTGCGTCATTTCGTTAATTCATTTAACTCATTCCTGTGTCCTAGTTTAGTTTTGTATCAAATTTTTCGTGATGAAATTAGTTGTTTTCATCTTGAAACTTCTTGACTTCTCTACGTTACTTTCTTATTGAAGTTTTATCTTGACATCTTCCTAGCTTCAACTTAATGCAATGCTACGTTATTGTTGAAGACTTATCTTGATTTCTTCTTCTTAACTCCAACTGAAGATTACTAAACCTTTTACCCATCATTTTTTTTCCACATAGGTACTGATTCCAATCTTACGATGGGAATCCACAGCATTTGGCCGTCCAGTGCTGGCACTTATCCTCGTAGCTTCTCTGGCGTTATTCCCAGTCTTCCTGATTCCTTCTGGCCCTTCTATGTGGTTAGCTGGAATGATCTTTGGATATGGTCTTGGCTTTGTCATAATCATGGTTGGAACAACCATTGGCATGCTCCTTCCTTACTTGATTGGCTTGCTCTTCCGAGACAGGATCCATGTAAGATGCCATAAAACCCGCTTAGTTGATGCAGGACCATATTCTTGCCTGTTTATTTTTGTTTTAACGTTTGATTTATTGCTTCTGTAGCAATGGCTAAAAAAATGGCCTCAGCAAGCCGCTGTTATTAGATTGGCTGGAGAGGGGAGTTCGTGGCACCAATTTCAAGTCGTTGCATTGTTTCGAATTTCGCCTTTTCCGTATACCATCTTTAATTATGCTGTAGTTGTAACCAGCATGAGATTCTGGCCGTATTTGTGGGGGTCAATTGCAGGAATGATTCCCGAAGCCTTCCTCTACATCTACAGGTAACTCTCTCCCCTACAGCAGTTTATATTGTGCTCACCGGCTCACCCGACATGGTACTGTGAAACAAAAGCGTCTACCATTACGCCAAAAGTTATAGCTAGTAGTGAAGGCTCAACTTTATTTCCTTATATATATTGCCACATTTTCGAGAGGCAGGATGCTGGGCTTGGCCCTTCAGCCTCCGTCCAACAATTCCCCCTAGCCACCTGGTGCTAGACTTGGCCCCTCAGTCCTTCACCCAACACATAATTAGAGTTAATACTTGATTTGGTCCCTCGACCATTAGGATTTCACCACTTTAGTCCTCGACGTCCAAATTTGTTCAGTTTTATCCCTAACTATGCAATTTTTACATAAATAGTCCTTTGTCCGAACCAAAATAGTCTTGATTAGGACCATTTTGGTTAACAATTACATAGTTGCAAAGTGGTGAAATCCTAATAGTCGAGTGACCAAATCGGGTATTAACTCCACATAATTACAAGTCACTTTCCTTACAGTGATAGTTTACTTGAATAAGAAATGAGCATCATTAACAATTTTGATAAACATGGTATACAATTATGATGAAGATCCTCATAGTTTAGTACCCCGCCTCTATGCACAATGCAAGTCACTCCCGGCTTAGTGATTGATAGTTTTCGTCTCAACTTTCTTTGTATTTGTCTGCAGTGGCCGTCTTATAAGGACATTTGCTGACGTCAAATATGGAAACCATCATCTAACTCCCGTGGAGATCATCGCGAATGTTATCTCCTTCATTGTCGCAATCATCACCACAGTCGTTTTTACAGTATACGCTAAGAGAAAGCTGAATGAGCAGGCGACATTGGGTGCCCAAGGCTCGACCTCCAGCCACGACAAATTCGAGATGCAAAAACTTCCCCCAGAAAAGCCTAAGCATGGTTATATCTCATCCTTGTAGTATAAGGGGCTAAAGGGTCTCTTAGACCCTTGATTTTGGTTAGAATAACACTGCTGTATATAATTCTGAGGCTGTTGTAAGAGTATTGAAGCCCTTTGTGTGTAACTTGAACAATGATAAAGAACAAATGGAAAAGTGATTGTGTTTCATAAGATGGGATATCTGTAACGAACAGGTATTCTTTTGTATTGTTTGGTCATGAAATTTAATTGCTAAATTTGTGTATAGTTGTGTTTCAAACATCAAATACTATTGTTTAGAATTATACAACACAGAACACATCTCGACTTTTTACTCGATGTTTACTTATGTGATATGACCATTAATGTTAAATGGTGAATTTTTTTAATTTCATTTTTCACTCTATTAATGAATAACACATGATGATAATATTACATGATAGTGAAATCATTAACCTTTTCTATTTGTTTGAATCATATCTAGCAAACTTTTGAAATACTATTGTAATTTGAACAATAAAACCATTAACAACATATTTGTTGGTAGAGGGGAATTACAGTTAATTTTTCACTTAAATTCAAAAAGTGAAAAACCTCATTATTTAGTGAGAAGGAATTGCCAATCCTACCTTTCCCTAATGGCATCTTCAATGGAGGAGATTAAAAGATGAGAAAGGAAGAGAAAAGAGAGAAAACAAATGGAGGGAGGAAATATTAATCTCCAGAGACATGTTGTCTCTAGAGAAAAAGGAGACGATGTGTGGCACGGAGAGCCACATAGACGCGCAATGGTGGGGGATATGTATGTCTATATAAAAAAAAAAAATCTAAATTCAGCCTCAATGGTTATTTAGCCGATGAGGTTGGATTGAATTCAAGAAATGTCGTTGTGTGCATGTGTTTTTTTTAATCACTATATATATCCTTCAATATATATCCATCAAATGTACAATACACTTACATTTTTTTCAACATTTTAAATTTATATTTCATAGAGATATGTTTTATTTAATTATGAGTTTAATTGCTTGAATTAAATTTATAAATTATATTTTATAAAATTAAAATATATTTTATTTTGTAATTTATTACATTATATTTATAATCAAAATTATAAATTATAATTATAAAGTTAAATTTATAAATTAAAATTATAAATTATAGAAAAGTAAATAAAATAAAGTTACAATTATTAAATATAGAAAAGTAAATAAAATAATAAATGATGTGTAGGAGAGGGAGAAGGAGTAGGATCCACAAAATGGCGAGAAGGATTCAGAATAGATTATAAGTTGATATGAAGGAGTTGGGCCCACATAATAGAAAGAAAAATAGAGAATCATTGTGGATACGCTAAGAATTTCAAATCCGTAATATGTGGGAAAAAAATTTGGGTTGTGAGGACAAAATTATCCTCCCTAATAACTCTACCCCTTTCCCTTGGAATTGAAATTTCATTAGCATTTTGATATTTATACTAATTTCTTTTCAATTCCTATGTAATCAAACATTAGCATAGAATTTCATATGAATTTGTTCCTGCCAAGGCACCAATAATTTTTTTTTTTTAATTTCTACATTATTCCAACATTATTCCTCTCACATGAAATTGTAATTTTTTTGACTTAATTTCCTCATTGCAACCAAATGGCTTGTTAGTATCATAAAACAAATTTGTTTTTCTTTCATTTTCACCCAATGAATAAATAACGCGTGATAGATGTATTACTCACTACTCAGTAGTGAAATCCTTAACCTCTTCAATTTTTTTGAATTACCTAGTGAAAGAGTAATCAGGCAAGCAACATTTGACTCGGACCACCAACACTGACCTGAATGCAACAAATGGTCACTCGTTACATAAAGACAACACATTGATGGGATGATAATTACTCCAACGGCTCTCCATTATTACAACCCAACACTCAATGCAGCTCACCATTACCAGCACTCAATGCAGCTCACTATTACTAGCACTCCGTTACACTCACTAGAGGAAGAGCCGTTGCAGCCATAGTATAAGTAGCGGACTTGTGGTAGAGGATGGGGGGACTTTTGGTTTATGATACACAACACTACTACACTGCACTCAAATCACTCACTCTCACTTTGTACACAGATCTACATTGTGGCATTGTTACTCACTTGTCTATTGTATTGAAACACTTTTACTCAAACTATTCTTACTCACTTATCAAATATACCCGGTAACAATATTTATCGTCACCTAGCTAAGTTTTGAAGTTAGTTGTGAATTGATGAGCAATAAAACCATAACAAGACATTTGGTAGACAAGAATTGAAATCTATTTGCCCGCATAGCAACTCAGTTGGTCACAAGTGTGAAGTTTTAGAACAATGACTCCGGGTCGAGTTTCACTAACGACAGTGTGGGAGCAACCTCTCTAAATGAGGGGCTCCTTGTGCGCAGTAAACAATGGTTTAGTCTCTATGTTTGATAGGGATTATTCCCCGGTCAGAATCTTTGACCAGGACCTTTAATCGGTCTACCTGACCTTCCCGATCACCTCTATCCAGTTAAGCGTGAGTTGGGATGAAGGTGAGTCATGTATAATAGTTCGAGAGGGTTGAATCGAGCTGCGGTTCTTGGGTCTTACCGAATGGGGGGCCTCGTTTCTTATCCTTCTTACATGTGACCCACTGGCAGAGGGCCTAGCTACAACCCAGTGCATGCCCGCCACGCGGCGCTCATGCCGCACGGCCGGTACCTGTCCCCCTGACACCCTATATAAACATCATTTAATGGTAAGTAGGGGGACTTTGGCTATTTTTGAGAGAATAGTCAAGTAGCCCGGAGATCTCGTACCCACTGTCACGTTAGCCAGACTGCCCTTAGGGTATAAACTTAGCGTATTTACTCTATCAATGTTTATCTGAGTTACCAAGATTTATATCCTCCCATATGCTCTCCATATGCCCTGTTGGGTTGGGGCGAGAGGGAACCCGTGGGGAATTGAAGATTCAATCTTTTAGAAACAAGAATTGCAATCCATTTTCACATAATTCCCCCTCCCCCTGCACCACCATCAATGGGATTTTAATTCCACAAGTCGTAGGAATAAAAGTTATAGTGGTTGGACAAACATATACTTCTTCTCTAAGTTCGAGTAATTGAACGAATACTCCATAGTATTTTAGTTATTATATTACTTATTATTACTAGTATTTTCTATGCGTAATGCGTAAAAATAGATTTCCAATGTTAATACTATATAATAGTAATAGTAATATTGTAAACCATTTCTCATGACCTCCAATATGAGAGAGTCACTACATGCCATACGATCAGATTATGTTATAAGTCTTATAACTGAGATTCTTAGTAATTTTATTCCCACATATCAAGCAATAAATTTTGAATTGAATTTTATTTATCTCTTGTCAAATTACTTCTATAATTCCCTTCTTACTATCAACCATACAGTCATGTCCCTTTTCGTATTTTCTTGAGTTCATTAAATAAATAGTAAGGACATTATATCTTAGTTTAAATAGTAAGGACACATCCCAAGGTAAAACATATCTTAGTTGCGACACTGTAACCCCTCGTATTTTCCGATAAGTTTGAGGTTCGAAAAATAGGTCTTTAAGTTATGACATTTAAGAGAAGACGGTTTGATGCTCGAAATAATTTTTTTTTAAGGATTAGTTATCGATAGGCTGCGAACTACGCACCGGTCACGAACCGAGAAAATTTTAAGGATATAGATTCAGTTCGAATTTTCTAGAATTGGGATTATTAAATATCATGCGATTAAGCCTGAATTTCTAGTTAGTTCAAGAAAAATTTCAAATGGACTGTAAGGGATAAATTGTTACGGACTCTGTACCTAAATTTAGCGGGATACCGAAAAATTCCCAAAATTGGTGATTTGCGACGGGAATATTTTTACGATAATTTTGGTATTAGAATTTTCCCGAATTAAGTTATAATCCTCCGGACATTCATCTGGATTAAGCATAAACTGACCAATTAGATTTGATATCTTCATAAGGGATCCATGGGGTGATGACATGTGGCAAATCCAATCCTAGACTAAGATTTGGCCATTTAATGTAACATTAATGAGGTATGGAGGCTTTGTACTTGATTGCTTGGTCTTCAAGAACAATATCAAACAAGATCATCTCATCTCTCCCCTACTCTCCATTTCATTTTCGTGTAACACACTAGGAAGAAGAAGAAAATTATTTTAGCTTAGTCTTCCATTGTGATCCAAGAACACTTAGGCATTTCTTCAACTCCAAGAGCTCTACTATAGGTAAGAACTTCGGTTTTGTTCGGTTCGATTCCTTCTAAGACTTAAGCTTTAACTTAAGTGTTAATATTAGTGCATGAAAAATATGTAAGAATAAAACTGAAACATATAGGATCTAACCTCCAGCCATAGTTGATGTTGTAGTTTGAATCATTCTGAACTATTTGAACTGCTTGCTTAAATGAACTGATTTTTCTCTCACTTCTACTCTATACTCTCTGGATGGTGTATGAGACTGAATGTTTTGAGCAGTGAGAGGTGAAGGACCTTAAATAGCTGCAAACCATTATTGCAGCAGAAACCCCAAATGTCTTCCTACAGTAGTACTGTTTGCACCACAAATGTTTTGTCTCCCAAATGAAAATGACAGGTTTGGAATATGTCAGATGAAAACCCTATTTTATGTTTTATTAGACAAAACTTTTCATCTCCTTATTAGACAAAACCTTTCAAAATATTGTTATTATGGTGATGTTTTAGGGACTTTGGATTCAAGGAAAGATCTAACGCTTCTACGGTTTTAGAAATCTTCTATTGAGGTAATGAATTCCCTTAAGTTGGAATTAGTCACTTGAATTTGGATAATTGATTTTGGTTGAAATATGGTGTTTTTGGAGCTTTGGGGATATTTTTGTATACATGTTCATAGCTTGGATATGCTTGTATATGTTGTATTTATGTCCATATAGGTTTATACTTGTGAAAATAGTGAAAGGAAATCAGGGTAGATTCTGGCAGCAACTTCCATGATTTACTTGGAAAAATTGGTAAGGTATTTTGACTCCATTTTTTGTAGATATGTAGTTCAACAAGTGTAGAACCTACATATAAAATTTCATAATGATCGGAGTAGTATAAGTATAGTTTTCGGAATTTTTCCCAAAACTGGACGGAGAGAAAAATATTTCGGACCAAGGGCAAAAAGGGAATTTTCTGTGTTTATTCGTGGATCAAAGTGACCAAAACTTTTGACGGACATCAAGTACTATAAGTTGGGGTTCTACCATAAAAATTTCAAGTGAAAAAGAGTTCGGGAACTATTTTTACCGGCTCAATCTTTCGGACTGCGCCAAGCTGAAATTTTCTGAATTATGCTTAGTATGATTATGGATGTGTTAGTGATAATTGTGAGGTAGTTAGTGAGTTAATGGTGATCAGGTGATGCTAAGGACATGGATTAATGATAGAGATTAAATGATAATCTCATGATTTTTGGGTTATGGTTAGGCAATGACCTTACCTATTAGAATTTATATATATTTGGATGTACGATATCCTCAAGTTATGATCTAATGGTGTTGATCATAGTGGAAGTTGTTGAGGACGATAGTTAAGGATGTTGGTTGATTTTAAGTGTGAGATGGACATATGAAGTGTATCCAAAAATGTTTATGAAAACTTACGTTGAAAAACGTATGCTATTTTGATATAAAGGTTGTCAAAACCTTATTGTTTGAGAAAATGATGTTTGAAAATCCTTCAGGAGCTAAAGAGGTAGCCGATATCAAATATTGGACTCATTTGTGAAATATGTCCAAAAGAAATGATTTAAGAAAGAAAAACTGAAGGAAGGAAAATGTTTTCAAACCCTTAGTTTCTGGAATAAGGTGGGGACCTACGGGAAGGCTTAAATGCCACGGCCCGGGGTTGGAATAAGGGAGGACCTACGGGAGGGCTGGAGTGCCATGGCCCTAGGTTGGGATAAGGAGACCTACGGGAAGGCTGGAAATGCCATGGCCCGAGGTTTGTATGATCAATTCATACTACAGAGCGAAGTCTATTCGCTGAGAAGAGATGGAGTTATGAAAAAAAGAAAGCCTCGTGCTTACTCAGGGGAAACTAAGTGAATTTTTGACTATGAAAATTATTGTTACTCTGGGCTGCAGTTCAGATTATTATGAGCATTAGAGCTGCGGTTCTATTTGCAAATGATGAAATTCTTGGAAATGAAAGTTTTGCAAACTTGTCTGAAAGGACATGAAAATGATTTTTTTAAACTTCTAAACTAAAAATGTTTTCAAACCTTTGTCTACTTTTAAGTGACAAATGGATTTTCTTACTTAGCCGTCGTGCTAACTACACTTCATTGTGTCCTTTATTAGATGCAGATTAGTGTGGACTCTAGTAGCCCGATGAGCTCTAAACAAGATGGGAGTGGATGTCGATGTTGTAAGTTTAGCCTTAACGTTTGGGTATAGGAGAGATACCTGAGCGTGGCGGTAACACCGAGTTTTCTGCTGGTTAGACGCTTCCGCAATGTATTATAATATTAGGATTTTGTAATAAATCCCAGATGTGAAAATTGGGGTGTTACAGACACGGTCTGCAAATCAGAATCAAATAATGGTATTTTAGGGGATGCACATACTACTGAGTTCTTGAATGGTATACGAGCTTCTGGTGTACAAAATCATGTTTTAACATTGAAAGTTGGTTCACCGATCATGTTGCTAAGAAATATAGATCACACTCTAGGTCTTTGCAATGGTACTAGATTGATGGTGACAAAACTAGTAGAGCATGTGGTTGAAGCCAAGATAATGGCTGGTAGTAATGCGGGTACTAAGGTTTTGATAGCTAGAATGTCAATGACGCCTTCAGACCCAAGACTACCATTTAAATTCCAACGCAAGCAATTCCCAGTTATGTTGTCATATGCAATGACCATCACAAAAGTTAAGGACAAACTTTGTCACATGTAGGATTGTTATTGAAGAAACCAGTATTTGTACATGGTCAGTTGTATGTTGCTGCCTCCAGAGTAACAAATCCCAATGGGTTGAAGTCTTGAAGATCTTAATTTGTGATGAAATTGGTAATAATTGTACTACCACTAATAAAGTAATAATGTGGTTTACAAAGAAGTTTTTAATAATCTTTAATTACAACATAATTTGCCAATTTATTATTTTGTTGCTTTGTAATAATACATATAAAACACTACTATTTATTAATAACATTTAATATTACAATTACATAATATACTTTCCAAACTTTAGAACATTTTTTCATTTTAACTTCAAATAATTTATAGTTCGTGCATCGCACAGGTGACATACTAGTTAAATAAATAGTAAGGACATTATAATTTGAAGAGTTTCATAAAATTACTTCTATAATTCCCTTCTTACTATCAAACATATAGTCATGTCCCATTTCGTATTTTCTTTTGAGTTCATTAAATAAATAGTAAGGACATTATAATTTGAAGAGTTAATTCTACGAGAGGTCTCTTGTGCAATTCTAAATTTAGTTTCAAATTATCATTTTTGTCATTTAACATCACAGATTATTATTTTTTAGACATTTTTAATTTTTCTCATGACCTTTTCATACTTTTAGTAAGGACATTTTTGTCTTTTCATATTTTTCTTTTGTTATTTTTTAAGGTTTTAACCGATTTAATTAGTTTAGGACTTTACTAAAACTGATTAAAAGATATGGTTACTAAAAAATAAGAGGTTACCTAAAGTCCTAAAACAATTAAACTGGTTGAAATAAAAAAATAACAAAAGAAAAATATGAAAAGACAAAAATGTCCTTACTAAAATAGAAAAAATTATGAGAATAACTAATAGTGTTTAAAAAAAAATAATAGTCTGAGATATTAAATGGTAAAAATAATAATCTGAAACTAAATTTTAAATTGTCATCAAAGATAAGGAATTTCCGGTGGAAATAACTCTAATTTGAATTTTGAATAACATTCCTAGTCTTGGAGTCTTTCATTTGCCGCGTGATTGAAAGTTCCGGAGGTTGGCGTTGGCGGTGTGCCGTTGAAAACATGGGTGAGAAAATGACTAATCAATATTGTGTTCACAACGTAACGTATTACGTATGTATGTTAAATTTTTAGATGATTCATAATAATTTTTTTTTTTTTAACTTAGTTTCAACCAAATGGTCTATAGGACTATAGGTGTGAATTGTGATGAGTTTAATTTTAAAAATTTTGCGTTGATTCTATTATTTAAACTTTAAATCAAATTATCCTAAAAAAAAAACTTTAAATCAAAGTTTTGAATTGTTTATGTTGTATTTAAATAAAATAGAAAATAAATTATCTTTAAGATAATGTTTAGTAGTTGCCGACTCTGCGGCATGATTTTCATGCGAGCCGAACTCTATATATATAGTTGTGTTCAAATGAGAATCACTCCCCATGTGAGAAAACAAAGAATGTAAAGCAGAAAATGAAAACTGAAAAATTAAAAAACAAAAAACAGAAAAAAAGTTTTCTGTTAGTAAACAGACCTAAATTGTTTTTACTATTGCTAGATATTACAGTTAGACATTATTATCAAATGATATAAAAATATCAAATTTTAAAATATAACAGTTGGCAAATTTTGACCAACAAACCATTTTTAAAAAATATAATATATAGGCTGCAATAAAAACGAGTATTCCTTTACATGTAACCCCACAATCCATCATAACTTGTTCGGTCAACGCCTTCCCAAATCGAAGGAGAAAATAATTAATTTGTTCGCATGAGCAATTCAACTGGTCATGTAGGTGAAACTTAAGAGAAATGATCAGGGATCAAGTCTCACAAGTAGCAGTGTGTGAGCAATCTCTCAAAGTGAGAGTGACTTCTTGTATACAATGAGCAAATGTCTAACCTCTGTATTCAGTTGAATTACTATCTTCTCATATGCTTTGTTAGGTTGGGGTATGGTAAGTCCTTGGGGTTGAGAATTCAAGCTTTTGGAGAAAGGAGAAAATAATTAATTACACCAATTTCGGATTTCAGCGGCTTAATAATATTCATCGTTATTTTGGCTTTATAAAATAGTATAAGAGTCAATTCTATATATGGTTCATTGACTATATATTGATACCTACCAATTTTTATCTTCCATATTTGATTGGATCATAAATGATCTCACCATTGACGTTGATCCATTTTTATGTTCGACTTTCAATTTAAACATTACTATTGATTTTGTTCCAAATTTTGCCATCCAATTAAATATTAAATATCTATATAGAAACATTAAATTTATGGGTAATAATGTAAAAATTGACTTGATGTTTAGATGGACAAATTAGGTTCATAAAAAACATTGGGTTTATCATTGGTGTAGATGTGAAAAACTAAACTTTTATATTTTTTTTTTGAAAGAAAACTTTTATATTATTACTCTTTAATTTAATGTTTATTAATTGAATATTTAATTGGTCAAACTTTAAACAATTGTGATCAAATTAAAAATCGGGATAAAAATTTAATAAATGTCAATAGTAAAAAGATTATGTATGGTTCAATTAAAGGTCATAATAAAAATTAATAAATGTCAATAGTCAAGATACCATTTCTGGAAGGAAAATACTAAAGGAGGGGTTTTATTCAAAATTTTTATAAATTTTTAATGACTTTAAAAGTTTGGTGGTATTTGGTTTAGACTTTTAAATCTTTTTTAAAATTTAAATTTAAATTTTTAGTTTTTAAAATTAAAAATGACATTAATTTAAAATTTTGATTAAAAGTTGAACGGGACTGGAATCCTGGTCGAAGATGGGAACTATTTTTAATTCTCCGCCGAAAATGCCATCCCTAGTCTAGTCTCGCTCCCTCCCTAAAACCCCAAGTCCCCAAGCACAGTAACATCTTTACATTTCGTCTTTTGATTTTCATACTAGAAACAGGTAGAGAAGGGGGAAGCCGCCAAGTCTCCTCCATCTTCGCCGGCGTAAGCCAACCCTAGCCGTAGCCTTTACTGCCATGCCGACTTTCACAAGTATCGCGCTAGAGAATCTACTCGAACCACGCGTTCGAGATTCGTACAAGAAGCCCTTGGATTCCAACCAAATTGCGACTACACTTAGCAACCGCGGTGAAGAGGAGGAGAGGGTAGACGGGGCGGAGAACGCGAAGCCTCAAGCTCCGAATCACATATACATATCTCCGGCTCTGTACATAACTCCGGAACCGGCTCCCATTCCCGACACGCTCTCCGCGTCGATTTCGCCCTCGCCGTACGTGGCCAATCGCAAGCGGCGCAGCGGAGGGGGTTTGGCGAGCCGGAAAATCGACGGATTTGAGGTTTCCGGGAGGAAGGGAGGGGAGCAGGGGGAGAAGAAGGGCGACGAAGTCGAATACGAAGAGAGTGATTTGACTTTTCAGTGCATTGGTGATGTGGACGCGGAATTGGCGGAGGATGATTTGTTTGGGACTACGGAGGTGGGTGGAGATAGAATCGAGGGGCTCGAGGCGAGAAACGAAGAGTGTTTGGATCCGAAGTGTGATGTGTCGATTTTCGGAAGTGCGAGTGAGGCGAGAGGACTTGATTGCCAGAGCTTTGCGTCTGCTCAAGGAGACTTTTTTGATGCAAGTGAAGGTAAACTGTTCTTTTTCCTAAGAAATTTGTAACTATTAGAAATTTTATGTTTTATAGTACTGAAACTTATTGGCGTGTTTATTTATGCTTTTCTGGGTATTGTACATATATAGATATCGATCTACCCTTTACATAGCTTCTTTTGTATGTAATTCTATCTAGTTTTTGATAATTATGAACATGTTTTTATGTCAATTGCAGTTTGGTGAAATTGATAAATTGAAACTGGTAGATTGGTTTAAGAATGCAAATTGTTAATTTGTTGCAAAGTCTCAAATGCATGGGTGGTATGCAGTATTGCAAAATTTTCTTCACCTGTGTTATTCTCAGAGAGATTCATGTTTTATCATTATGCACTTTATGTTTATGTGAATTTTTAAAAAATCCAACAAGGTGAATGGAACTTCCAAGATCAGATAATCGAGTATGTGAAATCATTTGACACTAACAATTTATTGTTAATTGCTTAATTACTTGAGCCTCTAGACAAAATTAAACTGACATGCTTTGAAATAGCTATAAGCCTTTAAGATAAATGTTATTCTTGTCTACATCAATAATAATAATATGTTGTTAATTGTTATACTCAGAGTTCTCTGATGGGTCTGTTTCAAGTGTACCTTCCTTTATCATTGCTATGGAATCGGAACTGCAAACCACAAAGCTCCAACTCCTCCAGGAAATTGATAAAAGAAAGGCTGCTGAAGATGATCTTAATATGATGTGCAGCCAGTGGCAGAGAATCAGTAACGTTCTATCCGAGGCAGGCTTAACGCTCCCTTTGCCATCAGCTGTCATTGGTGGTATGCAGATTGAGCCTGCAGCAATTGAGAACCTTTTGCAGGAAGTAATTGTTGCTAGATTTGTTGCTGAAGCAATTGGAAAAGGTCAATCACGTGCTGAAGCTGAGCTAGCTACAGAGGCAATCCTTGAATCAAAAAACCAGGAAATCTCTCGGCTGCGAGATAGGTTATTGTATTATGAGACTGCTAATCGGGAAATGTCAGAGAGGAATCAGGAAATCATTGGTATGCTGCTTTGCTTCTCCTTGCTTTTAGTAGTTGCCTGCTTTGCAGTTTCAGATCATGCACTGCTGTATGTGCAGGATATATGTGTGTGTTTGTGTGTGTTTGTATTTTGTGTGTGTATGCATGTATGTCAGTATGCATTTATGTAGGTATCTTACAGAGAGAGCGGAGGGGAGAGGGGTGGGGAAGAGAGGAAGAGCTTTTATGGGGCTTGTTGGTTATAGATTACAAAATGGACTTAGTGACTTACAATGCACTATTTCTTTTAGTGCCTACTGTCTTGTATTAATGATGGACAGCCTACTGATATCAATGTGTAGCATTAATTTCTTTGATGGTGTACATACCATCTTTTTCATTCTAAGAATATATCACTTACAATAATAATATAGAGATAACCAGGCTGCCCATCTAGTGCTTCCCAACTTTTGGGATTCATGTTTTTTGGCATACAATTTGGTAGTTTGCAGACTGAAAGCTTTGAATAGAGTCAAATGGGTAAGTAGAAATGTGATATCCATAAACATTGTTGTAGTCTCCTTACTCTATTTTAATTTCTTTTCAAAGTATTTGTGGTTAAGCAAGAATGTTGTGTTTTGTTGAGAACTGCGGGGATGCAAGTATCAGCACATATGACAGATTTGAAGGAGAGGGCTGGGTATTGTGGTTGTGTATAATGGAACCGTGTAGCTGAAAGTTGGGATGTTGACTTATCATCATTGATTTTAATGTGTTTCAAAAAAAATTATTGATTTTAATGTGATAGCAGATTAGCAGGCTTTAATTTATTATGCCTGTATTGCCCATTGGATATTCAGAATCAATTAATTTTTTACTGCTGTAAACCATGCAGATGCAGCAAGAAAGCAAAGACAACGGAGGAGGACTCAACAGAAGTGGCTATGGAGTTGTGTGGGACTTTCTGCCATCATTGGCATTTCTGTGGCTGCCTACTCTTACCTGCCGCAACTAAGTAACAACCAACTAACATCAAGTGCTGGAGATTCAACAGCAGTTGATACTCACCTAAGCTCTTAGCAATTTCGTTTAGGCAAGTCCGCCAATCTGCTGCTGGTGCTGCTTTTCGAGTGCTGTTCGCAATTGGTGTATATTAGACAGTGAGGAAATATGGCAGTTTGCTCCGCTAATAACTTATACCCATCGGTTTCAGTTTTCTATTTTTTTTCATTCAATTTACCGATAACTCACCTATTTTTTTAGCCGTTCTAGGCGCCTGACAGGCTTTAGTGAATATTCTGGTATTGCCAATACTTGGTCTCACAAAATGCACTTGTAGGATGTTTGTGTCAACTTCAGCTTCACTAATTAAGCTCTCATGACTTGTAGTTGGTTTTTGGTTTCTGCAAATAGTTTATGAAAGATGAAAGGTTTATTCATGTAATTTGATGCCTTGACGCATCCTTTTTACGGAGTATTTGGATTCAAATTGAGAAAAATATATTTGTGCCATAAAAGAAATGAGTAGGAAATGCATCCGTTCGTATGAGTGTTTGTAGAGTACTAGAGTTGTAAACAAGGATGACTCTTCAAGAAAATGAGGTTGAAATGTGTTTGTTTGATTCATGATTATGATTTTTTTTCCTTATAAAAGATGAAATTCTCGTTTTGATAGAGGCATAAATCAGTGTCTGGTGCCCAAACATTGTGGTAGGAATTTGTTATCCATTTTAGTACTTTTGTCACAGTTAATCATTAATTGCAAAATTGACTATTTTTAATCATCAATTACATCTAAAGATTTTGTCAAGTCTAACTGATTACTTAGAGTTTTTCGCACTTTTGATCCCACGACTATAATATCACTTTTAGGTTTTTACTACGACTTTCAAACCTTTCATTCTCGATCCACGACTATTGATTTTTTAGTTAAAATGGTCTTTTCAACTTATTATTTGGCCAAAAGTCACCGGAGCTTGAATTCAACACTTTCAGAATGGTTCAACTTGACCTTCAATCTCAACTTCATCTGGTTCCACTTGTTTTGCTTCAAACTATACATGATGGTTCTGTAACCAAACCTACTTGTTTTGGAATTACAGTTGGGTTATGTATTGCTAGTGTAAGATCATCAAAGTTAAATGAACTTAAAGCCATCTCAAAATCAATCTCTTTCTTAAGTTAAAATATCATGTGTTTCTGCTAGAATTGGGATGTAAACACTTGGCTCAATAGTCTGGTCCACTAGTGGCTCTGTAGTGTTCTTAGATGTCACCCTTCTGCTTGGATTATTCTACAAAAGGGTAAAATAAAATGAATTGGAGGATAATACAATGAACTAAACACAACTTTAAGGTACAATAAACTGAAAAAAAAAAAAACAGAAAAATCTTTACCATTTGCTCAGCATTGTGCTCAATAGTGATGTTCTCATCTGGTTGTGGCCTACTGGATCTCACCCTTCTCCTTGGATTATTCTTCAAAAAGGTAAAATGAAATGAATTGGACCATACAATGAACTAAAAAAACCTTAAGATACAATAAACTGAAAAAACTTTACCATTTTCTCATAATTGTGCTCAACAGTGATGTTCTCAACTGGTTTTGGCCTCTTGGATCTCACCCTTCTCCTTGGATTATTCTACAAAAAGGTAATATCAATCCATGAAACTACTAAAGTGAATACAATTAGATAAATACTATTAAGTAAGAAAACTGTACCAATTTTTCTGCCAAAGATGGATCATTAGGACATCTCCTACTATTGTATCCAGACTATCTGCAATTGGAGCAATGTAATTTGATTTGAGACCTTGCCACTCTTTCCCCATCCTTTGTGATCTCATTCTGACTCTCACCTGCTGATTTTTTCTTTAATTTTTGTGGCCTCCGTGCTCTGGCAGTGTACAAAGGAGGTAGGAGTGGATCTCTTTCACTTAATGGCCAATCATCTCAGCCAGCCATTGGCCTGATACATCCTTCATAGATCTTCAGATACGTTTCTTTAGTATAACAGGGATAGATGTAGTCATTTATAAGGCCCTTCCCATGCTTAAGCCATATTGCACAAACAACATGTTCACATGGAATACTAGTGAGCTCCCACTTTCTACATGAACAGGTTCTTCTTTCCAAATCTACTCTACGTTGTGCCTCATACATACCTCCAATCTCAAATAAGTATGTGTCACATTGATATCCTGTATAACCAGCTGCTTTTTTTTCTCAATAACCTTAATCTTCTCCACAATCCTAGGGCAAATACTTTCAGTCCACTTAGACACCTTTTCCCTACTAGCAAATAGCTTGGTCATAAGTTGTTTTATGATTAATTCAAGGCACAAAATGATAGGTTGTTTTCTTGCATCAATAATCAGAACATTAAAACTTTCACAGATATTGTTCACCAACATATCACAATGAGAAGTACTTGTGAAATGTGACCTACTCCATTCTGTGGGACTCTTATCAGATAACCAAACATAAGCATCCTCATCCAATTGTCTAAGTTTTCTAATGGCATTTGTATACTTGGGCACAGTTATTGCTCTGGCACACTCCCATAGTGCATCCTTCAAAGCATTTCCTTGAAATCTTGCAACCTTTATATTCCCATGAAGGTGTCTAACACAAAATATAAATTTAGAGATTATATTAATCATACAAGATTTAAATTTAAATTTTGTATGTTATGAAAATAGATACTTGACCAAATATATAAAAGTCAAACTATATTATTATATTGTATATTTAACATCTTTTTAATTTTTTCTATTCTTTAAATTTAAATTCATAATAACAAAAATTTTTATATATTGATTGAAAATATAAAAAGATCCTATATTTATTTTAGTAATAATATAATATAATTACATAAGTCATATTACATATCGATCTTTTAAAGATAATTGTAGACAAACAAGTCATATATTATTCAATTAATTGAGTAATACTTTAATCTTATAATCAAATAAATGTACACGTCCAATATTAGAATTTTTTTTTATAGTTTCATCTTTATTTTTATTATTTAAATATATAATAAAAAATATATCCATGCATCGCACAGGTAATTGGTCAATTATTATTTGCTCTAATTGAAGAAAGGAAAACATTAAAAAAAAAAACATAATCAATCCAACCAATTTCATCAATTGCGTTATGTAATATTCGATGTTATAATTTATATAATTGCATATCGATCCAAATATTATTAAATTATTATAACAAATCCATTCCTTGCAACGCACGAGCGAAAATACTAGTATAATAAGAACAATAATAACAAGTTGACTAGTCTTACTTGCAAGTTGGCAGCACTGCATCCCAAAATAAATGGCAACATTAGTTGATAGATAAAATTTATTGAGAGATTATATTAGAGCTATAAGGATATGAAAACGAATGATCTTGACCTTATAGTAAACAAGTCTATTTACCTGGTGTTACATTTGGACTCTCTCTTTCACTGGCCACTGGGGGCAGGCGGTAGCATTGGAGTGAGGCAAAGGGTATACCAACGTCTTTCCTTTCAAATTTGAGGGTTAATATAGAATGGTGTCAAATCGAAAATATAAATATGGGTTTAAATCTTGATAATACAGTACATCATGATATGTCATTTGATATGGATGTGACTATATCCCTTGGTCCAATTAAATTAATAAATAATAATAATAATAATTTAATATATTTAATCTATTACGGTTAGAAACCGTGTAATTTAGATTTTAATGATATCAAAAGTGTTAGGAATTTTAGTCCTCAATTTTTAGCTTATACTTAGTGTTTTTATTGTAAGTCCGAAAGATAACATAACAATGAACTTTATCACCGGGAAGTAAACAAACTCGAGAAATAGCCTTAGGATATTTAGTTTTGAGGAGTTAGCACAGTAACTTGCGAAAGGTCACTTTAGAATGAACTTTACTTACTACAAAGTAAATTGATCATCCGGAAAGTAAAACTAATTTGAAAAGTAACCCTAGAGAAGTTGAACTATGCTAGGTCAAAGCAATATTCTTCGAAAAGTAGTCTACGAGAAGTCAACGACCTTCGAAGAGCTGAAGATGAAAAGTCAAAAAGTTGAACACGAAGAGTTCAAGATGAAGAGTCGAAGAGTTCAAGACTGGAAGGTCATTTGTTCGAAAAGTGGAAGGGTCGACCTTGCCGGATAATAGGGGACACAGAAAGTTAACTTAAGTAAGAAGTTAATTAATCTCTGAGAAATAAGGATTGACTAAAGAAAGCAAATCCGAAAGGTTGCTGAGGTATGGTATGAAAGGTTATCCTCTAAGAAGTGAAATGTGACTTTTCAAAATCAACTGCTCATATATATTATCTGAACGAACAGTAAACAACTTGAAAATATGAAGTTGCAAGAAGAATGTTACCTGTAAGTAAGCACACAATTGCAGTTCGTGTATGTTAAGTGGAGGGTTTTTTGGTAATTTTAGTATCTATATTACATGAATTGAAATGGTGCATTTTAGTACATGGTGTTGTGCGTTTTAATACATGCTGTGGTGCGTTTTATTACGTATGTTGGTACATTAATTGTGTTGTGGAATAGTGTGTTTTACTCCATCCGCTGTTGCATTTTCATACGTATAATGGAGTGTAACTGTGTTGTGGAATGATGTGTTTTAATCCGTCCTCTGGTGCATTTTAATATGTAGAATGGTGTGTATTTTAACACATGTTTTCTAATAAGTGTAATAGTGCATGTTTATAATCTGGGATGTGGATTTTCAATAAGTGGAATTATGCATTTAAATACACGTGATGCACTTTAATACGTAGAATAATGCATATTTTAGCACATGTTTAGCACATGAAATTATGGCACGACAACTCACGCCAACCAGCTGTCATATGGTGCATTTTAGTACGTAGAACGTAGAATGGTATGTATTGTAACACATATATTCACATGACCTCTCTTAAGGGACAAAAGTGCACGACCACTCACGCCAACCAAGCTGGTTTAACGTACATAAACACTAACTTTATGATAAGTTCATAATAATGTTCCTTTTATATGTTTACACTACAGAAGCATAATGTTTAATAACATTCATCACGTACTATGCTCATAATAACATTCATCATATACTATGTTATATATGATCAACACTCTAAACATTAATGTACCTAAACACTAAACTAGATATACACCACATCTATTTTCCCCACTAAGGCTCGAACTCATAACCTCCCATTTAGGAGAGTCACTTCATGTCGCTTGACCACAAGGTCTTTGACACCTATCTTATTTGTTATTCATTGTTCAAATCGAATATTTTTTTGCTTTTTTTAAAATATTTTCTTATTATTATTAAATTTAATTTTGTTGTGTTTAATAATACTTTTGACATAATTTCTAAATATATAAATTTATATATGAATAATAAATTTAATATTATGAAATATTGAATTGTAAATTATTTTAGTCCATTAACTCAATCAAACAAATAAAATGAGACGATAAAAAAACATTCATTCGCCAACTACGATGTAACGTTATGGCATCCAAGTTACCATTTCAAATGAGTGGTCATCTGTTCGAACCTCGATGGTGGGGACTAACATACTTTGGACCGAAAAATGTTTGAAAAAGTATAGAACAGATACAACCTTGTAAAGTATTATGGGTATTCCAAAAAAAAAAACATTCATTTAGTAATTAATTAATCGTAATGTGCTTACCAAAAATATATTTACTCTTAGGTATAATTCTGTCATTTTCCTTTTCATTAATACTGAGTTGACTGTTGATAGCATAGGGCATTTGTCAGTTAGTTGGGAAAATAAAAGAGAGAACAATTTTGCCCCTAAGATATAGCTAGTACTGAAAAGAGTGATCAAGATAAGGTTCAAATTCTTGTCTAGCTTCTGTTCAAGAAATTGTTTGTTTTGATTGTTGAAGGTGTATGGCCATTTGATAATCAATGGTCCCAAGAATCCAGCTACTTTTGGTGCCTGTGTTTATCCAACTTTTTGTTATAGTGGCTTTGACAGACAAAGATGACTGTAAGTTATTTGCTACCATATATACCTAGTTTTTATGTCTTTAATTATGCTTCTTCTAATGTAGGCTTATGCTTAATTAGCTGTCATGAGAATGGCTTATAGTCAGAAAATTGAGCATTTTAGTATGGCATAAAGATATGTCTTTCTAGTTCAGTGATGCCAAATAGCTTGCCTGTTTTACTGTCTAGTGGAGTTGAGAAGCAATGCACCTTCTGAATCATTTTCTTGAACAATCTGATCTTAAATGCTATTGTGCATGTGAAATTCATCTATCTTCCTAGTTTGGCATGATACTCCCTAGTTCTAGCTAGTTCAAAAGTTCAATCATCTCGGTTATTAGAGAAGATAATTGGCCTACTTGAGTTTCATTCCTATCTGTTGGGCGGAGGCTCGTGAAGGGCCAAGTCCAGCACCAGGTGGCTAGGGGATTGTTGGCAGAAGGCCTGAAGGGCCAAGTCTAACATCTTGCCCTCTCGAAAATATGACAGTATATAAGGAAACAAAGTTGCGCCGAGCTTTTAACTTTTGGCGTAGTGGTAAGCGTTTGATCCTGAGAAGTAGTAGGGTTCTAGTCCCACCAACAGTAAAAACTGTGCAGTTAAGGCCACTTTTGACATAGTGGTAAGCGTGTTTCAAGCCCTTTTAAGTTTGAGAAACTAAATTCTCTTTGATGCAGATGCCGCTATAAAGTCCCTCAAAGATAGCTGGGAGAATGTGCCTTCCAATTGGGATGGGTCTGATCCTTGTGGTGATCATTGGGATGGAATTGGTTGCCATGGTTCAAATGTGGTTTCATTGTAAGTTTTTTTCCAGTATTGCATCCACCTCGTTACTTTACTTCATATACTTTTAAGGTCAATAATGTGTTAAATTTCAATTTTAGAACTTTATCAAGCATGAATCTGAATGGTCAACTATCTAGAGACATTGGAGGGCTATCTGAGTTGCAGAATCTGTAAGTCTTAACGATTTCTCGTTTGTCCATGCTTCAAGGAGTTGCCAGAGGTCATTGTTAATTCTCGGCTACTTTTTGTAGGGATCTATCATACAACAAAGGTTTGACAGGATCTCTGCCTCGAGAAATTGGAAACCTAACGAAGTTGTCTAATCTGTAAGAGCAATTGGAATATTGTAGTAAATACAATTTTAGTTGATGCTATTGTAAACTAATGGTTTGTGTCTCGGTGCCTGGATTAACAGAAACCTTGTTGGTTGTGGGTTTTCTGGACAAATTCCCGACACAATAGGATCTTTGAGCAAGCTTAAATTTCTGTAAGGATTTTTACGTTGGTATTTGCATATCTCTTTCTATTTAAATTTTCTTAGTGAGAAGCTAATATAGAAATATTCGTTTGAGGATACTTTACTGATCGGTTTCAGTTTTTTCACTTCTTACCAAGAGCTTTGCGTTCTGTTTTATGCAGATCACTGAATGTAAACAAGTTCTTTGGGCCAATACCGCCTTCCTTGGGTAAATTGTCGGAACTCTATTGGCTGGATTTGGCTGACAATATGCTTACTGGAAGTATTCCCGTCTCTGATGGGAGCACGCCTGGTCTTGATATGCTTGTTGAAGCACAACACTTGTATGTTTCGTCCATTTTATTTAATCTTTATTAGTCACGCTTGCTTGGATTTTCGAGCTATATCCACTCTCTTGTAGTCATTTTGGAAGGAACAACTTCTCGGGTGAGATTCCGTCTCAGCTTTTCAGCTCAAATATGAAATTGAAGCATTTGTAAGTTCCGCTTAACTACTGCCATTATATCTTCAATAAACTTTCACACAGATTATACTATACTTGAGCCAAATTGCTAGTTCTCATGAGGCTTTAATTTGTGTTTTCTGTTTTTAATTCAATTTGAGCAGGTTGCTTGAGCAAAATCAGTTTACAGGAAGCATCCCTGAAACATTAGAACTTGTTCGTTCTTTAACTTTTGTGTAAGTATTTACATCTTCGATCTATTTAAGTTGTCGACTATGCATTTGTTACCTTATTTAATTTGAATTGAAATGCTATTTGTGCTTGCAATAGCAATCTTGACGGGAATTTGTTGAGTGGATCTGTCCCTTCAAACCTGAACAATCTCTCGTCCATTAATGAACTGTAAGCAGACAGATGCCCGTAAACCTATGGTCTATGCTATATTGTTGTTCTAAGAAGTCGCGCTAATTGTGATAACTTTGCATCTGCAGGCATTTATCAAACAATAATTTGAATGGCCCCTTCCCCAACCTGACTGGCTTGAATGGCATCCACTATGTGTATGCTATCCTGGAATTATAAATACTATTAATTTCGTTATCGTTAATAACTGCAGCAGCCGTGTTACTAAGGCAAACTACCCGGTAATATTGCAGAGATTTGAGCAATAACACATTCAACCCAACAGATTTCCCGTCATGGTTCTCAACTCTGCAGAATCTTACGACATTGTACTGCATTCTTTCTCTCGCAGTATATGTGTGTTTGTCTCCATTTCTTCAAAGAGAGTGAATTTCTTTATTTCTTCTATATATATTACTTGTTTTCGGAACCTTATTCATGGACATCGTACTTGCAGAGTATTGGATGGTACGGGACTACAAGGACCTATTCCTGCATCACTTTTCGGTCTTTATCAGTTGCAGAATGTGTGAGTTTTCTCTTGTTTTATGTCAATTGTAAGGATCAAGCGCTTACCACTGCGCCAAAAGCTATAGCTTATAGCGAAGCCGCAACTTCATTTCTTTATATACTGCCATATTTTCGAGAGGCATGGTGCTGAACTTGGCCTTTCAGGCCTCCGCTCCCAACAATCCCCCTAGCGGCCTAGCCACCTGGTGCTGGATTTGGCCCTTCACTGGCCTCCACCCAACACCAACTGCACCCAGTGTGCTCAAATTCAATTATTGATATTAGTTCCGTACTCTAACATGCAATTTAATGACATATAAGGTTTTTTTTTTTTTTTTTTTTTGGGTTGAATTACAGCATCATGAGGAATAACAAACTTAATGGCACACTGAGTATTGGCCCCAACTACAGCAGCCAATTGCGACTAGTCGATCTGCAGAATAATTTTATAGAGTCATTTCCACAGGGACCGGCCTATCAATTCCAGACTAGGTAAGCGAGGCAGAAGTGATGGTGTTCCCTGAAACCATTCTGAAACCGGGGGATTTTTAATTTACCAAACTAGTATTATTGTGTTATGATCACATTGTACTCTTTTACTTTTCCTGTTTTGCAGCCTTGTAAGCAATCCAATTTGTTTCGAAGGAAACAGTGCAAGTTATTGTGCCATTCCCCGAGAGTATAATTCCTCGTATTCAACTCCGCCAACAAATTGCTCACCCTCTCCGTGCAGCTCTGATCAAACATCCAGCCCGACTTGTGCATGTGCTTATCCATATACTGGATATATATTGTTCAGAACCCCTTCCTTCTCCGACTTGGCAAACTCGAGTGAATTTGTTGCCCTTCAAGACTCTATGATGCAGTCATTCAAATCTCTACAGCTCCCCGTGGATTCAGTTTCCCTGAGCAATCCAACGAAAAATTTGGATTATTATCTTGTATTGTACGTGCAAGTTTTTCCAAACGGCCAAAATCATTTCAACCAGACTGGAGTTTCTGCATTAGGATTCCTGCTTAGCTATCAGAATTTCAAGCCACCTGAATCATTTGGACCCTTCATCTTTATTGCTGATAACTATAAATTCCTTAATGGTAACGAGATTACTTCTGATATAGTTTAAATATCTCGGATCGTATTGTCATTCATCTTCATCTGTTTGTGTCTCTATAGGATTGAGCAAGTCATTGAGTACCGGGATTATAATTGGAGCAGCGGTTGGTGGTTCAGTCCTTGTGATATTATCACTTATAATCGGGGTTTACGCTTTCTACCAAAAGAGAAGAGCTCAAGAAGCTGTTAAAAAGATTGATCCTTTTGGTAAGACGAGGAAACTACTTAATGTTACTCATGTGATATGAGCGTAGTTTTCACCGTTTTTCCCTATACATAAATGCAGCATCGTGGGATCGATCCAAAAGCAGTGGCACCGTCCCCCAACTACAGGGAACAAAGTGCTTCACATTTGAAGAGGTTGTAAAATGCACAAATAATTTTTCAGAAGCTATTGGAGTTGGAGGCTTTGGGAATGTTAGTTTCCATTTTCTCATCCCCTTTAGATTATACTCTATAAAGGTTATAACACTAAAAAGGGCTACAATTTAGGGTATATATGGTTTTGATCTTTTAATTTTACAGGTATATAAAGGAACTCTTTCTAATGGACAAATGGTTGCCATCAAAAGATCTCTGCAGGGATCTATGCAAGGCCCTCCCGAGTTCAAATCTGAGATTGAGCTTCTCTCGAGAGTTCATCACAAGAACGTCGTTGGCCTTGTCGGGTTTTGTTTTGATCAAAACGAGCACGTACTCATCTATGAATTCATGCCAAATGGCACATTGAGAGAAAGTCTGTCAGGTATGCCAACTCCTACTGTTGCATACAATTAAAGCATGTGCTCCATCTCAACTAAAAGCCTAAGCTGATAGTTGGACTGCACATATTATATTTATGCTCACACATACAAGTCTGTGAAGTTCACAACTCAACAAGTAATACATTTACAGGGAAGTCTGGAATCAAGTTAGATTGGATGAGGAGGCTTACGATAGCTCTCGGAGCAGCCAAAGGGCTGCAGTATCTGCATGACCTTGTAAACCCGCCCATCATTCACCGCGACATCAAAACAAATAATATTCTACTGGATGAGAACCTGAATGCTAAAGTTGCAGATTTCGGTCTCTCCAAGTCACTGAACGAACACGAGAGTACTCATGTTACCACTCAAATTAAAGGAACTATGGTGAGTGAAGCCTATTATTTCTGAGATTCAAAACATCTGTCCAATCTATTATCTATACTCTCCACCTAACTCTTTACTTTCTAGTCTCTATCCCTTGAAATGAAGAACCATTAATGGTGATTAAGGAGTTGACCTTTTGTCACTCCCACCAATTAGAGGGTGTGCTGACAAAAATCCTATTGTTACACCCTCCATTTTTCTTTTATTGCTAGGAGTTAGTTTTAATTTAATCTTAAAATGGCATATAAGCATGTTAAATGTGTTATTAGTGTGTATTAAGTCTTATTTTTAAAGGCTAATTGGCCCGTGGGTACTTAATAAAAAACTTGACCAACTTGGTTGGGTTGTCTAATAAGCAGAGATTCAAACTAATGGACGGATGTCAGTGAAGGGCCAAGTCTAGTAATTGGTGGGTTGGGGGATTGTTGGGTGGAGGCTTGAAGGGCCAAGTCCAGTATCATGCATCTTGAAAATGTGGCGAGTATAAGGAAATAAAGTTGCGTCTTAGCTATTAGCTATAGCTTTTGGTGTAGTGGTAAGCGTTTAATCCTAACACAAACCATAACCTTAAATTGGTTAGGTAATATTGCTTCTACTTAACCATCACAACCCTTTTTGTATATTAATTAAGTCATTGTTTCAACAATGTGCACATTGAAAAGTCAATACAAATTATTGTCCCAAGGAACTTCAAGGTGTATGCAGCTTGAAAACTATAGAAAGTTTTTAGAGTTTGGATGTAGCAAATAATTTGTGTTTATCGAGACTTACATGGTGTGAGCAGGGGTACTTGGATCCGGAATATTACCTGACGAATCAATTGACAGATAAGAGTGATGTTTATAGCTTCGGGGTGGTGCTGCTGGAGATTATAACGGCAAGATGTCCTATTGAGAAAGGAAAGTACATTGTTCGGGAAGTGAAGGAAGCGATGGATAAGACTAAAGACATGTACAGCCTTCATGGTTTTCTCGATTCATCCATTCACTCGAGCACGACACCTCCAAGTATAGAGAAGTTCGTCGATGTAGCTTTGAGGTGTGTTGAAGGCACGGCGCTAAAAAGGCCAACAATGGGGGAGGTGGTGAAAGAGATAGAGAGCATCATCGAAATGGTGGGGCTAAACCACAATGCTGAATCTGCTTCAACTTCAGACACCTATTCAGGAGTGAGCAAAAGCTCTGGACATCTTTACAGTGATGAAAGTCTGTTTGTCTACACTAGGGTGCAACCCAAGTAATATAAAATTAGTTTGAGTGTTTGAAGTTTTTGTTTTAAAGTTGCTACGATCCAGCATTATAGTTAGTAGCGAATGCGTAACTTTATTTTCTTATAAACCGCCATCACATTTTTTAGACAGAGAGTGCTAGACTTGGCTCTTCACTAGTCTCAACCCAACAATCTTCCTAGATTGCTGGATTTGGCCTTTTATCGTCCTCCGCCCAACTAAAGTGTTAGATTAGAGAGGTAGAAAGAGAGCCTGGAAATTGTTGACTCTGTTGGCATATAGGTTAATTCTTGCTGAATGGTGATTGAACCAAGTGTATAGCATATTATATTCAGTGCAATATAACAGCTAGTTGAAACTGCAAATTATGGTTATTAAGTTGCGTGGATAAAAAGGAAGAATTTTTTAGTATTACTGACTTTGTTACAATGTAATATCTGTTTATAATTACATAAACAGTTTAGAGAGAAGTTTTTGTGTAAAGTTTCTATACGAAGATCAGAACAAAAAGAAAGAGCATCAACAAGCTAAGAAGATTTGGAGAAGTTCGAGAGCTCTTACACCTTGAAAAGATTACAAGGAAATAAGAAAGAAATGCCACAAAAAGGAATCATCAAGCAAAAACTTAAAAAGATATCTATCAAGGAAACATTTGTCATCATTGAGTTAAAAGATCTATCTAGTATTCATTGCCCAACAGAAGAATACCCTTCTATTACATTCCTTGTTTAGGGTAGCTCCAGCCAAGATGGCAAGAGATCTACGATTATAATCACAAAATTACGAGTTTGAATCATTTACTCTCTTGGTTTGAATTAGTCAATTATGAATAATCTAAGCTGGTTCACTCCCTTGTGGTACTTTACCGGTTAACGTCACAATACGGATTTACTTACACTTAAAAGGGTTGTGAGCTAGTTTCTCTCGTCATTAAAAAAAAAAAAAAAAAGAATGATGAACTTGAAGGAGTTGGAAACACTGCTCTTGGAGAGGAGTAGAGATATCAACCAGGAGTAGCATATCAAAGATCGTTACAAACAACATTTGTGAAGGGTTTGGCAGTCTAGGGGGTGGTCTGATCTACAAAAAGGAGGATTGAATACAAACTGACACTGCGTAGAGGCTTGGGTAAGAGTAACTATTGTATTAGTGCTTTGGTGAAAATAATATGTAAGAGGAGTAAATTAGTGGATTACACCATTAAACCACTATAAATATTATGTCCATTTTATTTTATTAGGACAAATAACAAGCACTATAGAAGTGAATAACTGAAAATTAAGAATTATAGAAAATTTAAAATAATAAAGAAAAATAAAATATGGGAAATTATAAGAGTGATAAAAGTTTTGTGGCAAAAGTAAAAATATTAATTTCTCAATTATATTGAGATAATAGAGAAATTTAACAAATGAGCCAAGATTTTGTGGTCTAGTGGCACCTGGTTGCACTCTCATATGTAAGGGGTGAGTTCGAGCGTTGTGGAGGCCAATAATATTTTCTCTATAGTTTGTCCAATTAGAAAATTTCATCTGAGAGGAATGAAGATTGGAGGGGAAAATTTTGGAGAGGGTGTGTTAGATAAAATAATCTAACCATACAGAATAGTCTACGAAAAACTCACAGTTGACGTGCGATGCCTCTGGAATGGTAGACCATTAGCTATACTTGACTCAGAACCCTAGATGACGCCTAGTCAACTTGCACCACTTAATTATGACCCAACAACTAAGCTTAAGCATTGCTTAAAGTTAGCAATAGGAAGAGACTTGGTAAACAGGTTTAATTTCTTGGATTCTCTAGTGTAAGAACTTTCTGAACAACTATATCCCTAAAAGTTATAACGTCTTAGATGAAATGGTATCTGACTGACATCAATGTATTTGATTTTGTCATGATATGTATCATTCTTGTTGAGATGGATAGTACCCTAGCTATATGAAAATACAACAATTTGATCCTGTATGTGAAACACCATGCCCCATGACCAAATCTTGTAGCCAAGTAGCTTCTTTAACACCATACCCTTTGTTGCTACAATATATTATGTCCCAAGCATAGATAGTGCACAATGGACCGAAGAGTAACTTTATAACTAATAACACAATTACAAAGAATGAAAACATAACTAGAAATTGACCTAACGCCTGTCAAGATCACCACCATAAGAGTCTACAAAGCTCACAATGTAAGTATATACAAAAGGATTTAGATAAAAGACCAAGCTCACACGGTTTTTGACTAACCGACGTCGTATACATTGCCATATAATTTTTTTTAAATGAATACAACGTCGATTCTACGCGAACTAACGTTGTATACATGTGCGTATATATTTTTTTAAAATTAATTTACAACATCGGTTCGCTCGTATGTATTAAAAAAAATATGTATAGGCCAATGTATAGGACATTGGTTCGCGTAGAACCCACATCCTATACGTTCTCATAAAATTTTTCAAAAATTAAATACGATGCTGGTTCTCACCGAGAATTGTGTATAATATTTTTTAAAAACATATTTTAAAACTATATATTACGTCGTCGTTTTAGTGTAACTTACCCTTATTTCTACCTACATTTATCACTTGAAAATAACATTAGATTTGAAAATTAAAATTTAAGATATTATATAGCCATATTTATTAGGAAAAATGGTCAAATTGACCCCTAAGTCAAACGGATAATGCAATTGAGTTTCCTAAGTGAAGCAAACTTCATTTAAATCCCCTAAACCAGTTAAAATGTTCAATTAAGTCCAAAGTTACCTGTTTGACAGATTGGTACTTTCTAATGTTGACATGTCTCCTTCTTTTTCTCTTTTATTATTATTTTTTTCATACAGCCACCTGCCACGCATGATTTATTCGGCATCATCATTCAAGGAAGAAGAAAACAAAACATGCAGTAGCACAACTTAATATTGACATAAACCAGAGGAGACGATTAGGTTCAACCAGAGATCTAAAGGACTTTCATCTCAGGCTTCTTAACTTCCTCCTTAGTGATAGTAACCATAAGCACATTGTTCTTCATCGTTGCCTTAATTGAATCAATCTTAGCATTATTCTCCCGTAGCTAGAACTGCCGCTGCTCTTGCGCACTTGGTGTCACGTTTCAATCTTCTCCTCCTATTCCTTGTTTCTCTGCTCGATGATCTGCAATACCCTGCCTTCCTCTGCCTCCACCTTCACCTTATCCTTCTTTAGCCTCGGCACGTCCGTCTTAAAAATGTGCGCTTCTGATATCTCTTTCCAATTGATCCGGGTAGCAGCGAAAACCGAGGTCTCGAGTGGTGGCGCTGCCGGGGAAGCTGGCAATGGCATTTGAGAAACCTTGGAATGGACTGTGGCTGACAAAAAACCATAGTCGTCATCTTAGACTACCGTGGTTGTCGTCGGACTGTACTTGAATTAAAACAATCATGGTTGTCTCAAATGGCCATTGTCGTCTTTTAGGACAGTTGTGGTTGTTGGATAGCCACGACCGTCATTTTTGACAGTTGTGGTTGTCGTCGGACAGGGCAGCTGTATGAAAAGAAAAAAATAAATAGAGAGAGAAAGAGAGAAAAAAAGGCAAAGAGTAAAAAAAAAATTTTAAAAATTGAAAAGGAGATATGGGTTAACATTAGAAATTACAAACTTGCCAATAAGGTAATTTTGGATTTAATTGAACATTTTAACAGATTTAGAAGATTTAATTGAACATTTTCACATTTGGTCCTAATATTATTGTGACATGATCATTTTTTGTCATCGTCAACAAAATTGTTCAAATGTCCAACATTCAGAAAGGCATGTGGATCATTTTTATACAAAGTAAGTTGACCCCACTATATTTTTATGTTTATTTTTTGAAAATATTTTTAATTGAATATCAAAATAACTTTGTATTTAACGACATTAAAAACTATTTGGTTGATAAAGAACAAAAAATTGTTATATGTCACAATAATACTAAGACCAAATGTGAATAGTTGGATAAAGAAAGATTGGAAGTTTATTATCACTTATAAATCTAAGATCAAACATGAAATTAACTCTATTTATTATTTATGTTATTGATTTCGACACTAATGACAAGGTTAGTAATTTTCCTTTCCTTTTTTTTTTTCCACCACAAAATCTCTCTTTGAGGGCGCTGGTGCCAACATCTTGCTGCTGCTATGAAGCTTCAGCTGATTGTTACCGAGTTTCAATTCAAGAATTTTTGCTTTTGGAATAATTTCATTTTTTATTGAGGCTTGGGAAAGGGAGAGATTACATACAGAATTGTCGAATTTGATAATTAAACTTTAAAACAAAAAAAATAAAAAATAAAAAATAAATGTCGTTGTACCGGATGCGTCACTCAAACGCTGAGCTGACTCATTTGACTTGCTGGGTAGTGAAAGAAAGAGACTATATGTCACGAGAATAAAAAGCTTTACAGAGTGTTTTTTAATAGGAAAAACTTTAGGTATATATAAGAAAATAGCTACTGATGAATGTCTATAGTAATAATAATAAACAGAATGATAGTAATAATAATGAAAAAGATAATAACAATTTAATTATAATGGCTGGGATATTTTTTTAAAAAAATTATATAATATAATTTTATAATGTAATGTATAAAAAATAATAAAAATAAATAAAAAGTATCAGTCTTCATTTATTTTAATTAGATAGTTATTAACAAATTTCAGGAGAAATTAGAAAAAAAAATAGGTAAAATTGAAAAGATATTACAATTATTCAATAAATATAGAATGTATAGCTGATCATATTAAACAATTACTCAAACACATTTTTATTTCAGTTATAACGTTAACACTTTTAACTTCTATATTATGGGTCACACTTGTGTGAGACCGTCTCACGGATCCTTATTCGTGAGACGGGTCGGGTCGGGTCAAAGCACCATGCAAATGTCATACTTATATGTGCAAATCTCATACTTATATGCTCAAATATAATACTAATAAAAAAATACAATTTTTGTTACTTATAAAAGAAAAAGTAATACATTTTTCATAATAAGTAATGTTGACAAGTGTCTCTCACTTATAAAGGCAAATATAATACTTTTGAGGAAAAATGTAATACTTTTAAATCGAAATGTAAAAGTATTGTATTTTCCCTTAAAAGTATTATATTTACCCTAATAAGTAACAAAAATTTTATTCCTGATTAGTATTACATTTGAGCATATAAGTATAGCATTTGTACATATAAGTGTTACATTTGCATCTTGACCCAACCCGTCTCATGGTGAGACGGTCTCACACAAATTTTTGCCCTATAGTATTTATTGGATGGTAGATGATTCATTAGCATATAGTTTATGGAAAAATTCTTGTACATGTCATAAATAATTAGACAAAAGAGCATATCCCTTCAATTAAATTTAATATAGATATTGATATAAAATTGGGTTCCTAATTCCCTCACTAATCATATCTTATATAGTAGCAAGATTCTACTTTGTATACTTTCATTTACTTCTTAATTTTATAAGCATTTAGTAAGCATTAAATTTAAGGATAATAATATAAATATTAACTTGTTGTTGAGATGAACAAATTGTGTTCATAAACTTAACACGTTGGGTTCATCATTAGTGTGAATGTGAAGAATTAAAATTTTACATTATTACCCTTAAATTTAATGTTTACTAAATTGATATTTAACTAGATGACCAAATTTGAAACAAAATCAATAGTCATTGAATTGTTTATGGTCAAATTGATAACCAAGGATGAAAATTGGTAAATGTCAATAGCTAAGAAACCATTTATGATCCAATTAAAAGTCAGGAATAAAAAATTAGTAAACGTGAGTAAATAAGGAATCATTTATTATAGAATTAACTTTTTGAATACGTCAACAAATCATTAATTAATTACAATTTATTTCTTCTATATAATTTACAAATCTAAAAACTTAATAAGTCTCAATCAAGGTTATATCCTTGATTTATGTCCCTCTTTTTGTATGCTAATAAATGTATACATTTTACTTTAAATGTTGTACATTTTAATGTTATTAGATAAAAATATCCCTACTATATTCTTATTATACAAAACTACCCTTACACCGTTATAACACCGTTATTTTTAACTATCTCATTATTACCATACACATATATCTACCATATCTTTTTCCTATTCTTTAATTATCGTTTTATTAAAATCATTATATAATTAATTTAATGGTTAATTATATTTTAATTAAATTTCTATGAATGGTAAATTATATATGTGTGTGTATAAAATACATATATCATTTGTGTATATATAATTCGAATTATAAATTTTAATTATTTGTATTTATTAATGTTTTCATATTGGGCATGAATTTTCGCGCATCGCGCGTACAAAATACTAGTTATTACATAAGAAGGAGTTTTTCGTTAAAAAAAAAAAAAAGAAGAAGTCATTAGTTAATGAATAATGATAGTAGAATTTTTTTATTTTTTTTTATTTTTGTAGACTTGTAAAGTTGTAGCTACAAAGCTTATAATAAGAGATAGAATTAATATCACTTTTGGTCTCTCGACTTTTGAGTTTTATCAACTTTGGTGCACAATTTTAAATTTTTTTAATTTTGATGCCTAACTTTGTTATTTTTATCAGTTTTGGTCCTTCCAACCAAATTGACGGTGAAATGTTGCCGAATTTTATATTTTAAAGGCAAAATAATTATCCCAAAGAAAGATCTTCAATATCTAAACAAAAGAAAAATCATATTAAGAGAAAAAGAAGGATTTGTCAATCGTCGATGCTATAAATCTCATAGATCTCTGTCTAGTTTCTATCTGTCTTTCCCATTATTTGCATTGATCAAACACCTATAAATATGATTTTACAGTGATTTTGTTTAGATATTGAAGATCTTTCTTTGGGATAGTGATATTGCACTTAAAATATAAAATTCGGCAACATTTCGCGTCAATTTGGTCGGAAGGACCAAAATTGATAGAAACAACAAAGTTAGGCACCAAAATTTAAAAAATTTAAAGTTGTGCACCAAAATTGATAAAACTCAAAAGTCGAGTGATCAAAAGTGATATTAATTCTAAGAGATAAGTCAGGAAAATTTTTGTGTTAGTTTTAGTTCGTGTTCGTCAGACCATTCGTATGTGGGTTTAATCATTAAGTAATGTTGTATGATAGCTAGAGATATTGAGAACGTGTCTGTTTACCATGTCATGAGATTGACGAATCTGGTAGCTCACGTGCTGGCACGAGCAACTGATTCATTGTCTCTGGGTCGTGGGAGTCTAACCAACTGCGGTGTATTTCACACTTATTTATTCCATAATGCATTCGGCTTGTTTTTGCTTAAAAAAAGAGATAAAGGCAGGAAATTAGAGGCGGATGCAATGATGCAATAGAAGTCAAGAAATCAACGATGATGAAAGAGAGTAGCCAAAGTCAAAAAAAGCCATCTCCTAACTGACCAAAGCAAAAGAATCTGGAATTACTCAATGCCCACCTCCCAACTCGATTCTTACTCCATTGCCATGGAACTTGAATAACCATATTATATTCCACAAAGTGTTAGGTACTAGATTTATGAAGTATGACCCATCTGCATCTTCTTCTGACTGCTTGGTTGTGAAATGGTCCCATAATAAACACGCCATTTATTGCTGATTTCTTGATGCATACTGGATCACAAGGCCACTGCGTCTGGATTTTTAATTTGCAGTTCCTTAAATTCAAAGAACAGCAACCTGGCCCGCATGAACAGTTCAGTTGGTCACAATGGTAAAATTTAAAAACAGTGATCCGAGATCGCGGCGTGTGAGCAACCTATCAAAGTGAGGGGTGGGCGCAGTAACTCAGTAAGCAAAGGTCTCGACTCTGTCAGGCCAGGACGTGATATCCTTGGTACAGTTTGCTAGTAGCAAAAGACACAACTTTATTTTCTGATGTACCACATATTTTCAAGTGGGGAACCTTCTGATACTGGATTTGACCCTTTATTATTGTACACCAAACTTTGATTATAGACTTGTTTACTTTAAATAAAAAAAGGGTCAATATCATTAGTTTTCATATTCTCTGTCAATAATTCTTTTCAACATTTTTATCTAGCAACTTGGTTTTTGTCATTTGTGTTGGAAGGGCTTCCAAGTAACAGTACAGTGTCACTGACACTAGGAGACACTTGTTTAATTTAATAGTTGACTAGCCAGTAGCTAGTAGATAAGTCTTCCAACAACAAGACAAGGGTAACTTTTCTAATACGGAGTAATATATTTTTCTTTAAAGGAGAAAAATTGGAAATGGCAGTCCTGTCGCTGTGTTGTGAATGGGCAGAAAAGTACGTGGTCTGTGATCGTGTGGGATGATGGTTGGGCATCATTAATACAGAGTTGACAGCAAAGGGTACTCTGTCAACTGGGAAAACAAAAGAGAAGAACTTGGAGGAATGGTTAAGGTTTGAGGTTCTTGTTCAAGAAGTTGTTTATTTGATAAACAATGATCCCAAGAATCCAGCTGCTTTTGGTGCCTGTGTTTATCCAATTTTTGGGTATAGTGGCTTTGACAGATAACAATGATTGTAAGTTTATTTGTTACCTAGTTTTTGTTTCTTTAGTTTTGCTTCTTCCAATTTAGGCTTATGCTTAACTATCATGAGAATAGCTATCATGCTGTAGATTTCAAATAGCTTGCCTGTTATACTGTCTAATGGAGTTTACAAGTGATGCCCCTTCTGAATCAATTTCTTGAACAATCTGATCTTAAATGCTTGTGTATATGCATAATTCATCTATCTTAGCTTATGGTGTGAAGTTGTGAGTTTGACATGATGATATTCCCTAGTTCTGGGTAGTTGAGAAGTTCAGAAATCTTGGTTATTAGTAGAATATAAGGATCAAACGCTTATTACTTCGCCAAAAGCTATAATTTTTATCACTTGTTAGAATCAAGTGCTTATCACTGTGCCAAAAGCTATATCTTGTAGCGAAGGCATAGCCTTATTTCCTTACTGATCGCCATCACATTTTCGAGAGACAGGGTGGTGGACTTGGCCTTGGCTTCCGCCCAATAATCCCCTAGCCACCAATGGATGGATTTGGCCCTTTACGGGCCTCTGCCCAACACTATCTATTCCGATTACCTTGATATGGATTTGAAGCTGTAATGTCTGCTGTTCAATTTGTGGTGGCAAAGAAACTGACTTCTCTTTGATGCAGATGTCGCTTTAAAGTCCCTCCAAGATGGTTGGGAGAATGTACCTCCCACTTGGAAAGAAGGGTCTGATCCTTGTGGTGATCACTGGGAAGGAGTTGGTTGCAATGGTTCAAAAGTGGTTTCATTGTACGCTTTCCCCAATATAATTTTGCCTCCTACCCATTACTTCACTCGATATACTTTCAAGGTTGATGTGTTAACTTTTCAATTTTAGAACTTTATCAAGCATGGATCTGAGTGGCAAGCTCTCTGGAGATATTGAGGGGCTATCCGAGTTGCAGATTCTGTAAGTCTTAGAGATTTATCGTTTTCTCCATGCAAAGAAACTCGTCAATTTACGTTTCGTTTGTTCTTGGCTACTTTTTATAGGGATCTATCGTACAACAAAGGTTTGGAAGGACCTCTTCCTCGGGAAATTGGAAACTTAAAGAATTTGTATAATCTGTAAGAGAAATCTGAATATTGTAGTAAATACAATTTTAGTTGATGCTATTGTAAAACTAACGGTTCATGCCCGTATTAACAGAATCCTTGTTGGGTGTGGGTTTTCTGGACCAATTCCAGACACAATAGGATCTTTGAGCAAGCTGAAATATCTGTAAGGATTTTTACCTTGGTATTTGAATGAGAAGCTAATATAGAAATATTCTTTTCAGGATACTTTGCTGGTGTAGCTTAGTTGATTTTTCGCTTCTTACTTTTTATGCAGATCACTGAATTCAAACAAGTTCATTGGGCCAATACCGCCTTCCTTGGGTAAATTGTCGGAACTCTATTGGCTGGATTTGGCTGACAATGATCTAACTGGAAGTATTCCCGTCTCTGACGGGAACACACCTGGTCTTGATATGCTTGTTGGAACACGACACTTGTATGTTTCGTTCATTTTATCTAATGTTTATTAGTCTTGCTTGCTTTGATCTTCAAGCTATATCCATTCTGTTGTAGTCACTTCGGAGGGAACCAATTCACGGGCGAGATTCCAGCTCAGCTTTTCAGCTCGAATATGAAATTGAAGCATTTGTAAGTTCCACTTAACTATTATATATCCCTTTAAATTCTCTCACAGATTATGCTAAAAGAATTATGTTTTATATTAATTCTACTTGAGCCAAACTAGTTCTGCAAATGTGCCAAACCACACTGAACGACTAAATCCAATCAATTAGCTAGTCTGACCCATGGCCTTATAAACCTATATATTTCTCTATTATTTTCAATGTAGAATGAACTCTTAACAGATATAGTTAACAGTAAATTGGACATGTAAAACTTCTAGCATGCCACTTACGAATGGGCAATGGTTTCTTTATTTATTCAATTCGAGCAGGTTGCTCGAGCAAAATCAGCTTAAAGGAAGCATCCCGGAAACATTGGGATTAGTTCGAACTTTGGAGGTTGTGTAAGTATTCCCATCTTCTATTTAACGCTAATGGTTTACTGTTGACTATGCATTCATTACCTAATTTGAACCGAAATATTTGTGCTTGCAATAGCCGTCTTGACAGGAATTCATTGAGTGGATCTGTTCCATCGAACCTTAACAATCTCACATCCGTTAGTGAACTGTAAGCACACAGATTTGTCTATATTATTGTTCTGCAAAGTCATGCTAATCGAGCTGTGACTGAATTTTTTTTTTTTTTTTTTTTAAACTATGCATCTGCAGGCACTTGTCAAACAATAATTTGAAAGGCCCCTTCCCAAACCTCACTGACATGAGTCTTCTCAACTATGTGTATGCTCCAACGTTATTCCCCGGGATTTCATGATTATTCTTTGTCCAAAACAATTTTGTTATTGTTAATAACAGCAGTATCTGTGTTACTAATGCGAATTAACGGGTGATATTGCAGAGATATGAGCAATAACACTTTTGATCCAACAGATTTCCCATCATGGTTCTCGACTTTGGAGTCTCTTACAACATTGTACTGCTTTCTTTTCTCTTTCTCTCTCTGTATATGTGCATTTGTGTTTTTGTCTCCATTTCTTCAAAGAGAGTGAATTTCTCTATTTCTTTTATATTACTTGTTTTCTGAACCTTATTCATGGACATTGTACTTGCAGAGTATTGGATAATACAGGACTAGAAGGACTTATTCCACCATCATTTTTCAGTCTTGTTCAGTTGCAGAATGTGTGAGTTTGCTCTTATTTTTATGCCACTAATTTTGAGCATATATAATATATAAACATAAACGTGCAGTCCAACTATAAACTTAGACTTTTAGTTGAAATGCCCGCATGGGCTTAGCTCACTAGTTCAGTAGGCAGTATTTGGGATAAGAGACCCAAGGTTCGAAACTCGCTGGCATTTAGCCCTATCTGCCGAGCCACTGAGTTATCGTGATTTACGTCCTCCCAAATGCTCGGTCGGACCGGGATGTGGGCGTTGAGATGGGCGCATGTTGGTATCAGACCATAGTCCACGTGTTGCTTGGAGCCCGTCAAAAGTAAGCAGATCACACATGAGAGATGAAGCACATGTTTCAACCAGTTGCACTCGATGTGCCCAAATTTGTTGAATCATACATGAAAGATCTTACAAGTTTTGTCTCCTGTGATATTAGCTCTATACTTCAATATGCAATATAATGACAGATATATGTATACATTTTTTAAAATTTACAGCATCATGAGGAATAACAAACTTAATGGCACACTGAATATTGGCACCACCTACAGCAGCCAATTGCAACTAATCGATCTGCGGAATAATCTTATAGACTCATTTACACAGAGAAAAGGATATCACTTTCAGATTAGGTAAGCCAAAGCCCTTTTGAAACTAAGGGATTCTTTATTTACAAGACTAGTATTGTGGTGCTATGATCACACGGTTTTACTTTTCCTGTTTTGCAGTCTCGTAGGCAATCCATTATGTTTGGAAGGAAGCGGTGGAAGTTATTGCGCTGTTCCCCAACTGTCTAAGTCCTCTTATTCAACTCCCACAAATTGCTTATCTAGTCAGTGCACCTCTGATCAAATATCCAGTCCTAATTGTAAATGTGCTTATCCATATACCGGGAATCTAGTTTTTAGAGCCCCTTCCTTCTCCAACTTGGGAAACTCGAGTATATTCGATGCCCTTCAAGAGTCTATGATGCATTCGTTCAAATCTCAAGAGCTCCCGGTGGATTCAGTTTCCCTGAGCAATCCGGCAGATAATCTGAATGATTATCTTGTAGTGCACCTGCAAGTTTTCCCAAATGGCATGGACCATTTCAACCGGACTGGAGTTTCTGCAATCGGATTTGCACTTAGCAATCAGACTTTCAAGCCACCTCCATCCTTTGGACCGTTTTTCTTTCAACCCGATGTTAACTATAAATTCTTTGATGGTAATAGGATTACTTATGATATACGTAGTTTAAATATCTGAGATCATATTGTCATTCACATTCATCTTCGTCTCTTTGTGTCAGGTGATTCCACAGGATCGGGCAAGTCATCGAGTACAGGAATTATAATCGGAGCAGTTGTTGGTGGTTCAGTCCTTGTGATATTAGTACTTATAATCGGAGTTTATGCGTTCTGCCAAAAGAGAAAAGCTCAAGATGCAGCTAAAAAGCATGATCCTTTCGGTAAGACGAGGAAATAATGTTGAAACTACTTAATTTTACTCATGATTAATCTGTGTAGTTGTCACCGTTTTTTCCCTATAAATACAGCATCATGGGATCGATCCAAAAGCAGTGGCGCCGTCCCCCAACTACAGGGAGCAAAGTTTTTCTCGTTTGAAGAGCTCGCGAAATGCACAAATAACTTCTCAGAAGCCAATACTGTTGGATCTGGAGGTTATGGGAAGGTTAGATTGCATTTCTCCTCTTCATTTGTCATCCCCTTTAGATTATACTCGATATAGGTTATATTGCATTATGCATTTCCCTTTTTCTTTCTCCTTTTGATAAGGTCATATTTCATGATCTGGTTGCTTCCATTTTGGAAGGTGTTAAGAGTCTCACATTGAAAATATATGGATTTATAATGCCATGAGTTAGACTAATTAATTAATTGGATTCAGTCTTTTAGCGTGGTTTGGTCCATGTGCAGGTATACAGAGGAGCTCTTCCTCATGGGCAACTAATTGCCATCAAAAGATCTCAGCAAGGATCTATGCAGGGCGCTCCCGAGTTCAAATCTGAGATTGAGCTCCTCTCGAGGGTTCACCACAAGAACGTCGTTGGCCTTGTTGGGTTTTGTTTTGATCAAGGCGAACAGATACTGATCTATGAATTTATACCGAATGGTACACTGAAAGAAAGTCTGACAGGGAAATCGGGAATCAAGTTAGATTGGATGAGGAGACTTAGGATAGCTCTTGGAGCAGCCAAAGGGCTGCAGTATCTACATGACCTTGTAAACCCGCCCATCATCCACCGAGACATCAAAACAAATAATATTCTGCTGGATGAACGCTTGAATGCTAAAGTTGCAGATTTCGGTCTCTCCAAGTCTCTAGGCGAACAAGAGAAGGCTCATATCACCACTCAAGTTAAAGGAACTATGGTGAGCGAAGCCTATTGTTATCCGATATTTAACTCATTGTTCCTTTACATGACGAAAGATAATTATTGGTCTTGTTTGAATAGGGGTACTTGGATCCTGAATATTACATGACGAATCAGTTGACAGAGAAGAGCGATGTTTACAGCTTCGGGGTGGTGCTTCTGGAGATCATAACCGCAAGGCCACCTATTGAGAAAGGAAAGTACATTGTTCGAGAAGTGAAGCAAGCGATGGATAAGACTAAAGACATGTACGACCTTCAAAGCCTTCTCGACCCAGCCATTGCCCCAAGCGTGACGCCTAGAAGTCTAGAGAAGTTCGTCGATATAGCCTTGAGGTGTCTCGAAGATGTGGCGACCCAACGGCCAACAATGAGAGAAGTGGTGAAAGAGATCGAGAGCATCATGGAAATGGTGGGGCTAAACCCTCACGCCGACTCTGCTTCGACTTCCGAGAGCTATTCGGGAGTGAGCAAAGGCTCTGAACATCCTTACAGTGATGAAAGCCTCTCTGTCTACACTGGAGTGCTTCCCAAGTGAAGATAAAAACAGATTTTAGTGTTTGAACTTTTTGTTCTATTGTGACATTTGTATATGTTTGTTTGCATTATTTCTTCGAGATGGATCAAGTGTATAGTAGCATATATATATATTATTGAATGCAAATCTGAATTGAGTGAAAGTATAGTGTTTTGGCAATACAACATGGTATTCATAGGACTAGAATACAAGATAACCTTAATTAGGTCATTGGTTTTTCCAGGAGAGCAGAGAAGTACCATTCATTCTTGTCCCTGCCTTTGTCAAGCTTCATCCCAGCATGCCACCTGAGTTTCTTGAACCCGACCCTATCAATCATGGGAGCGTAAGTGGCGTTGAGCTGCGATGCAACGCAGAAGAAGCGGTCGAGCCAGAACAGCCCTCCAGGCCTGAGCACCCGGTATATGTCGAAGAGTGTGAACTCGAGCAGGGTGTGGGGGATCCAGTTGCTCAAGACGTGCATCGAGTGCACGATGTCGAGTGTGTTTTCGAAGAACGGGAGCCTCTGGGAGACGCTGAGGTGCATTGAGAGCAACCCCCTTGAGGAAATGAAGCTATTGAAAGGGCCATCAAAGTTCATGGAGGTAGTGATGATGGTGATGTCCCTCTCCTTCATCCTGGCTGCAAATGTGCCTGATCCTCCCCCGATGTCCAGGCCTATCCGGATCGTGCCATGTGGCTTCGTGGCGAGGACTTGATCAATCCCGAAATCCAGGCCTCCATTGTCAAACAGCCACCTATTCTTCTCCCTGCCTTGCAAGTGAAAACAGTCCTTGCAGTCATAGAACCCTGGAGTGAGCCTTCTTTCTATGAGGCATTTATAGCTCTTGCAGGAATATGGGTCCCAGATAATGCTCGTGTCGGGTGGTGTAGACCACAGACTATCGGGCAATGGCGTTGGCTCAGTATACCCCACGGGCGATTTTGGGTGGCACCGACGTCTGGGGAGGGGCTCGCAGCCCCTCAGCATAAGTTTTTGCGCGAAACCATCATCCACCGGGCACTCCTCTCCCACATCGTAACTCATATACCGTGCCAGCTCTTCTCCATACCTCAAACACGCCCCTCCAACCGGGGGATAAACTTCATCCGACCCCATTCGAGGCGCATATCCCAAGGGAAGCTTGTGAGAACCCATCGAAAGCCTAGCTTCATCCGACAAGCCAGCAAGAAGATCATCGTAACTCAACACATTTGAATCCGGGGTTTGGTTAATGGCCCGGTTTAGGACGTTTAGCTGAGATAGGAGCGCCTGGACAAGGCGGTCACTCGACCTGAGCTTTTCGTGCAAATCCGTGACATATAACCGGCTCGCCTTGAGTTCCCTTTGTGTGGAATTAAGCTCATGGAAGAGGGAGTTATAGCCGAAGATGTGTGCATAGTTAGAAGTTGTGGTGAAGTTAAAAGGACCAGTGAAGATGTATATAGTGAGAAGGTTGGTTAGCACAATGAGAGCAAGAAACTTGAGGTTAAACTTGATTTGGGTGTTGCGATTTTGTGGGTGCTTTCTGGGCAGATAATCTTCATTCCCACTTCTCATTTTGTCTCCACTTTGAATTGCGTCTCCCAAAAGTCTCTGGGGAAATAGATGTTGATGAGTCTTGGGGATTGGAATTTACTAGTTTAGAAGCCATTAGTGGTCTTGGTAATTGGTTTACTCAAAGATGTCAGTATAATATTATGCTACTACTAGTTGCTTTAAAATATACAAACTTACTTTGACGATCTGCACAGTTTCCCTTCCAACACGGAATTTAAGAAGAAAGAGAGAGGATTCAGAATTAATTATGTATAAGGAATTCATATATAGGGATCCAATGCAGCTATAAAACTTGTATCGGATCGGTGAGAAAGGTCAAGTCAAAATTAAATGAAAAAATGTAATGGCCGTGTTTGGTAACATAGTTAATTTATCAGTTAATTTTGATTTTTTGATTACTATTAGCCGTTTGACTTGGTTAAACAACCAATATGAGTGTTTTCAAAAAAAAAAAACAATCAATATGAGTTTTTGATTAATTAGCTTTTTGTAGCAGCTTATTACTCCAAAACGCTAAAATTCAAAAAAGTTGCTCGATATCTTTCATACAGCATTTTGAAAAAGTCATTTTACATATAATCGGCTATCAGCTAACAACTAATTGTTTATGAAATATCTTTCTACAATTAGCTAAAGCTATCAACTAGTCAAACCTAGGGGTGTAAATGAGCCGAGCGGCTCGCGAGCTGCTCACGAGTTGTTCGGTCAAAGCTCGGTCAAATTCGAGTTCGAGCCGAGCTCGAGCGGCTCGTTTAATAATCGAGTCGAGCTCGAGCTCTAATGTCTTAGGCTCGTGGCTCGACGAGCCGCTCGCGAGCGATATATATATATATATATAATATAATATTATAGTTTATTTTTAATTGAAACATGAATTTAAAATCAAACAGGTTAAATTCGAGTTCAAAATCGGACTCGAACTTGAGTTCGAGCATGAATTCGAGCTCGAACAGTCGAGCTGCTCGAGCCGAACTCGAGCAGCTTGAAAATTGCCGAGCTCGAGCTCAAGCCACCCTATGTTCGAGCTCGGCTCGGCTCGTTTACACCCCTAGTCAAACCCACTAACCCAATCAGTTAGCAGCTCTCAGCTAACAATTATTTACAAATCACCCCCAATATTTATGGAAAATATAATATTAATCATGAATAAAGTATTTGTAACATCAAAAGTATTACATTTCCCTATAAGTATTCGATTACTAGGGACATTGAGGACATTGTTGTCCATCATGTAAGAAGGTCAGCGAATCATGTAGCTCACGTGCTTGCACGGGCAACTGATTCTTCGTCTGTCCTTGGTGTTTGGGACGTTATTCCGGATTGTATTTCTGCTTTGGTTTTGAGTTAAGTTAATGAAGTTTCGTTTGTTTTCAAAAATAAAAAACATTTTATTTCTAATTAGTATTACATTTTTAAATATAAATATTACATTTTCATCTCTTTTTTTTTAAAGGAAACAAACCAACTTTATTAAATCAAATGATCAATACATAAAGGAATAGAATGCAGCCAAACTGAAGGACCAGTTTGAGAACGAGTAGCCCTAGCAACCGCATGAGCCAACTTGTTCACTGATCGGGAAACATACTTAATGGACACTTCATCAAAGTGTCTTTGATAAACCCTGCAATCCTCAATCACACAACCTGCATAAGAATAATCAACTAAAGCTCCATTCATTAAATTGCATACCGTCTGACAATCCGAATAAAGTATAATTTTTGTATAGAGACAATCTCTAGCCCAGGATAGTGCTTCCTTAATAGCCATAGCTTCCGCCAAATGAGCATCATTTAAACTTCGAAGCAAATTACATTTTCATCTTTGATTTAACTGGATTCAATGAATCAGTCTCATAGGAGGAGAGATTTGTGGCGTAATCCGAGCATTCTGAAGCTACTTTTCGTCACTTATATTGAGGCTGCCCCACTTGGCCACTTGTGCAGTCAGAACTCCATTTAGTATTCCCTTGCCAATCACAAGATTGTGATAGTGTATTTTAGTGTATCTATAAATGCATAGTAAATTGACATGTTTTTGTCTACATTTTAGCATATAAGAAAGTAACCTAAAATATTGTATTCTATTTAGTTTTGGAGTGATGCCACCTAATGAGCAACCAATTTATGAACCATCAATAAATATAGTTTTTTTAGATGCATCTCATATTAATTTAAAAAAAAAAAAACTGCATCTCATATTAATTAAGATAACATTATTTCAAGTGAGTGTTGACTTCAAGAATAACAATAATATTAATAAAGAAATACGATTTATCTTTAAAATAAATAATTTTGATGTAGTCCAAAAAATATTACGGGATAATTTTCCGCTTCAATTTATTGGGTTAACGTTGTTTGAATGTCTTCTTTGTCAACAAATTCTCCCCAAGTAGTTAATATGATTTGCTTCAATTTTTTTTTAAAAAAATCTATGTTATTAATAGAATATTTGGTAAATAAATATATAAAATTATTTTATATTATAAATTTGATACGGAGCATGTAATTACAATTTACAAGATATAGTGTAAAAAAAAAAAAAGACAATGAATAATGTAATGAATATAATTAATTAATGACTTTGAAGGTAAGGAATCTTTGCATGGTAGAAAATAAAGACAATGTAACTAATCGAATTATATTTTTTTTTTTTAAATTTTTTTAATAATGAATAATTTTTATTGTAAAAAATAAAGACATATAAGTAATGAAATTATATATCTTTTTAAATTTTTTGATAATGAATAATTTTTATTTAGAAAATAAAGATAATATAACTAATGAAATTCTATATCTTTTTTAATTTTTTTGATAATGAATAATTTTTTTGAATAAAGGAATTGTAAAAATCAAATTCTAAATTAAAGAAATGCATATGTATTTTTTTGTTGTAGTAGTTGCTTTAATAAGAGTAATAGAGTGAGTACTTACTTTTTAACATATACTCTAACATATTCGTAGTATATGTTTAACAAATATGTCAACTCTGGTTGGAATGCGGTTCGAACTTAAGACCTTTCTTATAGAAATGGGTAAGTTAAAAGTTAACAGAATATTTCGTTACTAAACTTTATAATAACGGAATGTGGGTTATTTAAGGAAAGAAAATAATATAATATAGGGTAAAGAAGAAAAATAATAAAAAATTAATAAAATTAAAATAATATGAACCATTCGTTTGAGTAATAATTACCACCAACATTTTTTTTTCTTCCTGTTAGAGCCCTAACTTTATTGGCTCTTATTAAAATTGCATTGTATGTATATGTATATTAAGATTGTAGATTGTAGATGTAAATAAGATGTATAATGGAAAATGTTATTATATGTTTTCTTAAAAGGAGGTTTCACATTCCTAGAGTGATTTGTATTCCTAAAAAAGGAGGTTTCCCATTTCTCTTTGAAAAAGGAGTTTCTAATCACATCTATAAATACTCAGAAAAACTCTAGGGAACATACTTCAAGTCTCTAAGTTTTCAGATCAGAGGTGAAGCATTCTTGATTTATTCGGTTTACATCAATCAACTGAATCAAGTAAGTCTTTAGCCTTATCCATGATCACGAACGTTGTTTTTTTTTTTTTTTTAATTCTTAATTTGGTTTGTGGGATTATTTCTAAAATTTAAATACCCTTTTCATATATATTTGTATATGTTGGTTGAGATTATTTTTACAAAATTATAAATTCCTTTTTTTGTTATATATATATATATATATATATATATATATATATATATATATATATATATATACTTATTCGACTTATTCGCTCTAACATTAGTTTCTCTTCCCATGTTTTCATACCATTAGTATTACATACGTAATGCACTAATGCAGACATGTAGTACGTACAAAATGGCATAGCTCTGTGAAACAGATTCCATTGTAGCTATATAGACATGTAGTCGGTGGCCTATTTGACCCTTATTCCTTTTTTTTTGGTTATGGAACCGAAACCCATTTTGGTTTCAGTCCGCTTTCGATAATAAACGGTTCGTCTGGTTCAAATCGAACCGTAGTCAATATATACAGCGTAACCCTAATAGCCATTCTCGTCGTCTCAGCCTCTCAGTGACTTCAAACATGTGGTTTTGTTATTATGTTTTCAGGTTCCTTTAAGTTCAATATATGTATTTGTGTGTATACATTATATTCTTAAATATTTTCAACTTGTCAGGTCATGACTTTGACCGCTGAAGTCTTCGAGCTCGAGTTAAATAAGCTGAGAATAAGCGAGGAGAAAACCAACCGGGACCTCAAGAGTATGCGTGAAATGTCGGACTCTATGCGGGCCGAACGTAACAAGAAGAAGCTAGAAAAAGGGGACAAGAAGCTAAGAGAAGTTGGCAAGGATAATGTAGTACTACAACATTACAGGAAGCTAAACAAGAACCTAGACGAAGCTTGCAAGAAGGCAGAAGAAAGTAAAAAGAAGCTACACAAGAAGCAAGAAGAATATGACAAGAACGTAGAAGAACTTTTCAAGGAGCAAGAAGAAAATGGCAAGAAGCTAGAAGAAAATGGGAAGATGCTAGAAGAAATTCGCAAGAAGCTAGAAGATATTTATCGCGAGATGTTCAAATCAGAGTTGAAGGCATCTGGTGGTGCTGAAAAACATATGAATTGAAGCTAGTACAACTGTACTTAGTTCTGCTGTGTTTTCTTTCTTATACGTTACATAATTCGTAATAAAATATATTTCTTTTTAACTTTTATATTCATAATACAATTCTAGATTAAAATTACTAATCGTAATAATACAGTAAGTATTTTTCCTACAACGTAATTTATACTATTAATAAAAATAAAATCTTATATTTTAACTTTTCGTCCAAAACACTCCTATACAATTAAGACAATTAAGGTGTACAAAATATTGTAAAATATGGTAATATAATTAATCATCTTACTACAATTGTATATTAAAATGTGGTAATATAGTTCCTAATAAAATATATTTCTTTTTTACTTTCCTATTCATAATACAATTCTATATTAAAATTACTAATTGTAATAATACAGTAAACATTCTTTGAGAGGGTTCTTTTCCTGATTGGTGTACCTTCTTTTTTTCTTTTTTCTTTTTTCTTTTTTCTTTTTTACATGGGGGATACATAAAGAGGAAAGAATTAAAATTTGTAGAGAATAGGGAAAAGTGATCTTAAGAAATGCATTTTCCCTTGACTTAACATGCACTCCCCAAGGCCTTTTTTCCTACTTTCCATTAGTTTTTAAAAACATGCAATAAAAATAGTGTACTGTATATATGTACTATATTTATACAGTCAATACTGTTTGGACATTACTTTGAAATTGCATGTGTACTTTCAAAAATGCAGTACGCATGTTTACTTATAAAAATAAAATATTTTATGCATATTTACTTCTAAAAATGAAATATTTTAAAAATCAAGAATTAAATTTTTTTTAAAAAAAGGCAATATTGAATAAAGTAATTTTATAAGTAGTAGTGAAAAAGAAAAATTTTAACAAAATATATATTAGTATTTGCTAATCATTAACAAATATTAATACTTACATAACTATCAACGATTTTTCTTATTAGTGATGGGCATTTCTTTTCGGGTTATCCTAATTCAACTGAGGTTTTGCTTTATTATTAAACATTGATCGGTTTTATATTCTATAAACAGAATAGGTTAGGTTCAGTTCTATTAAAAATCAAATTGAACAAAAAAACTGAATGGTTTTTTAAATATATATTAAATTATTATATATTTTATTTATACGAACTTGTTTTTATATATTACAAATTTAAACAAATATATATATATATACACACACACACACACACTAAATCCTCAATTTTCTAATACAAATTTTCACAATTGTTCTTTGTACCTATTTTTCTATGCAAGTCTATAATGTTTCTATCTGACTACAGACATGTGTGAAGAGGTCTGCTTGGTTTGGACTTATTTTAGACTGAGAAATCCAAATTTTCACAATTGTTCTTTGTACCTATTTTTCTATGCGAGTCTATAATGCTTCTGTCCGACTACAGACACGTGTGAGGAGGTCTACTTGGCTTGGACTTATTTTAGATTGAGAAATTTGAAATATGCATTGTGGACTTGTTTATTAGATTTTCAAATTTAAATTATTTATAATAAATAAATAAATAAATAAATATGTGCTTAGATAACTAGTGAATGTTTGTATTCTCAAATCGAACTGAAATTCAAACCTTACCAATTCGAAGCTGAAACCAAACTATTTCAATTCAATCCTAATAGAAACTAGACCGAACCAAAAAAAAACCCACCCCTATTCCTAATCATTAAAAATTTACTAATTATACAATGTATTCGTATAATAGCTACACATTTTACAAACATTTTCATTATTTTAGCAAATGTTTTGACATTGCTCCCGTTTTCATTTCTAGGGAAACGTCTTGCTCCAATTCTCTTTTCCCTCTTTTGTACAAATTCCAAACCTCCGCGCCCTCGGCGTCTCTGGCTCAAAGTTTCGGGCTTACCAGGTATAAAATTTCCCTTTTCTATCTATGTTTTTTTTTTTTTTGGTATGTGTAAATTGGTTATTGAAATCAACCATTTTGTTATCGGGAAATCTCTATTTTCCATTTCTCTCTTTATTCTCCGTGTGTTTGATTTTAGACATTTTTCCGAATTCATAAACTGAATTGTATTTTTATTCATATACAAAATAACACAAAATTTTAAAAAACAATTAATTCGAACGTTTGTTAAGTGGATGGCAATATTTTTCACGTCTAAAATATTTGATGAAATCCAATTTGTATAAATTTTGCAATAATCTTGCTTGATTGTTACTCATAATTTATTACAGTATAATATAAACATTCGTGTAATTGTTGCTTGCTAGTTTATGATCGAATGGTCTCATGCGATATAATTGTTGTTTGTGCATCCATCTTCTTATTGTGTGCTGTTTAATTTGTGTTTACTGCATGCTTGATCCATAAGGCAATCTATTGTCCATATGTGTATGCCATCTCGTGCGTGCTTTCTGTGTATAATTGAATGGTCTCAGCTGAAAAGGAATGTAATTGTTGTTTATGTATATATCCATTTTGATATTGTGTGTATTTTGAAATATAATTAATTATTACCGACTTTTGTTGTTTTGATTTGCTTTTGAATTCTCCCTTTTTTTATAGTGAGTTCAGACATGTGGTTTTGTTATTATGTTTTCAGGTTCTTTAATTTTGAGTTCAGTATATTTACTTGTGTGTATACATTTTTAAACATTTTCAACTTGTGAGGTCATGGCTTATGTGACCACTGAGGTCTTCGAGCTCACGGTGAATAAGTGGAGAATGGAGGTGGATGAAATGAACAGGGAAATCAAGAGTATGAATGAGACGTTGGAGTCTATGTGGGTCGATGTAAAAGAACGTGACAAGAAGCTAGAAGAACTGGACAAGAAGGGAAAAGAAGGGGACAAGAAGTTAGAAGAATTTCGCAAGGATGTAGAAGAACTTCGCAAGAAGCTAGACAAGGCGCTAGAAGAAAGTGACAAGAAGTTCGAAGAACTTGGCAAGAATATAAAAGAACTTGACAAGATGCATGAAGAAATGCAAGAAGAAAATGGGAAGATGATAGAAGAATGTTGGAAGGATATAGAAGAAGAATTTGGCGAGATGTTGAAATCAATTCAATGAGGTGAAGGCATCTTGGTCCACTTTAATTTAATGATCTCAAGAATTGTTGATGTGATGCAAGTAGTTTTGTAGGTCTTCTCTGCAAAATTTGCACATAGTCCTATATATATTTTTTTCCAATTCACAATTGTTTGAATTACACAATCTATTGAGTGCAGTTGTATGCTATTGCTTACCTCTACTCCTTCCTCTATTTAATTTGTTGTGATTCTTTCCTTTCATTTTCTTTCTTTCTTGCCTTCCAGATGAAGTTTCTCATCAAGTAGTGGTACATCAACATATCCATACCCAAAATAGAAAAACCCATTGAGTAGTCAAAGTCAGAACCAAATGGAACGTTAACAAGCAACAAAATAGGAAACTCAAAGTCACAATAGGCAACTCAGTTGGTTATAGGAGTGAAGTTTGAGAAGAAAGACATCGAGTTTTACCTACAACAGTGTGTGAACAATCTCTCAAAGTTAGGGGGCTTCTTGTGCGCAGTAAGCAAAATTCTAACCTTTAGGAATTCAACATTTTGAGAAGAAAATATGAAACTCAATCTCGGGTCGGGGCGTTGGGAGCCATCGAAGTTGGGAATTCAATTTTTTGGGGAGAAAATAGGAAACTCAACCTTAGCAAGTAAGAAAAAAGAAATAACAATTTGAGTAACTGAATCTATGACGAATAATTTCCTATTAGAAGGTTATAGGTTCCTTAAACCTTCTCTTATGATTCGTCGACTATTATATAATAGTGAGATCTATCAAGTGCATATCATTAAATAGTAACTTTTGGTTATTAAAAAAGAACAAATAATAAAAAACTTTAGATGAAATTTCCAAGTAAAAATAGCATTAGAAGCAATAATCAAGTCTTCATATTCCGATCCGATCCAATCTTCTCCCTCATACGGTGTGACCTACCCTAGAACAAACCATCACACATTTCTTGCAAATCAATTCAAGCTTGACTTCAAAGGACTGGAAGTGATCCAAGAGCTCCAATATGTGTAGCATCCTGAATTTGAGGCAACTTGATATATATGGTGGAGAGGGAAGCCGTTAAAAGGTGATGCCAGCTGCCATTTGTAACTTGTAGCTACTGAAACTTGGGCTTGACGAAGGTGCTCGTGAACACCTCATCACAGTCTTTTAAAGCAACATTGCCCTCATAGGTAGTTTAAATGGTTAGAGAAGTGAAATACACGCAAAAGAGGATCGATTCTCATTAGTGGTAGACGGTAGTGTGGAGCAATCTCTCATATTGAGGGGCTCCTTATGCGCATAATGAGGGAACTCATTGTACGCGATGAGCAAAAGTCTAGCGTCTGCTTATCAGTTGAGTTGTCATAATTTACCTTTCTACACATTGTCAGGCCGGGCTGTGGAAGCGCCTGTAGCTACTCAAACTTAGGCTTGATGAAGGTGCTCGTGAACACCTCATCACAGTCTTTTTAAAGCAACATTGCTCATGGATAGTTGCTCATGGATAGTTCAACTGGTCACAAAAGTGATACTTGTTACAAGAGATTAAGGATCGACTCTCACGAACTGCAGTATGGAATATTCTCTCAAAATGAGGGGCTACTTGTGCGCATTGAACAAAAATCTAACTTCTCTTGAATGCAGTTGAATCACCATGATGTGCCCCTCCATAAATTGTCAAGTCGGAGAGTGAGCGATCTCACCTTTTTGTCACAACTCTTTTAAGGGGACGTTTGGTTCAAGTTATATAAGATAACTAAGGTTATATTCGCTTGGGAATATAAGATTCCCATGTTTGGTTCAAATTATGTAAGATTCCCATGTTTGGTTCAAGTTATGTAAGATTCCCAGGGAATGTAACATAATCTCTCGATGAAGTTTTTAGCTATTGGAAGGGAATGTGAGATACACCCCGATTTCTTAGGTAATCTCACATTCCCTTATCTTATTACTAATATTGAACTCTTGGCATTTATCTTATTTCTGTTGTTTTATTTACCTACTTACTTCAATTTTAAATCAAACACAGGAATCTAACATTCCCATCTATCTAACATTCTCAGCAATCTAACATTCCTTAGGGGGCGTTTGGTTCAGGTAATCTCAGATTACCTAGGTAATGTGAGTCTGATAATGTTATATTACCTCAAAACTGATGTGGCGGTAATATTTCAAGGTAATGTGATTACCTCCATTTTCTTAGGTAATCTAAGATTACCTTGAAATATTCCAACTTTACCCTTGTTAACTAACCATTATATAATAATAATAATAATAATAATAATAATAATAATAATATTATTATTATTATTATTATTATTATTATTATTATTATATTATTATTATTATTATTATTATTAACAACAACAATCCACCGAAAAGTGGAATTGAACATGTAATTATTATTATTATTATTATTATTATTATTAACAACAACAATCCACCGAAAAGTGGAATTGAACATGTAATAATAATAATAATAATAATAATAATAATAATAATAATAATAATAATAGTTAATTATTACGTATTATTATTATTATTATTATTATTATTATTATTATTTTGTTAAATTATGAGCCATTGAAAAAAAAAAAAAAGAGGCTTACGAATTAACCAAAACATTTTTAAAAGTAAAGTATTTTTGCACCTTTCATTTTCTACAAGGGCATTTATGTAATTGAGATAGTATAACCTAAAATATAACCTCCAACCAAACAAGTTAATATTACATTCCTACCACTTTAACCAAACACATAAGGTAATCTTACATTCCTTTAATCTCACATTACCTCCCTGGAGGTAATCCTATTACCTAAGGTAATCTAAGATTCCGTGAACCAAACGACCCGTTAAGGTAATCTAACATTCCGTGCAGCAATCTAACATTCCTTAAGGTAATCTAACATTCCGTGAACCAAACGCCCCCTAAAAGTAACATCAACAATCTAAGAATTGAAAACTTTGACACTCGATTGATGATTACTATAATAATAGATTTCCATTTAACTTTAGGTAAGCCATCACAAAATCAGATTTTTAAGCTTCTCTAAAAGACTTCACACAAGACGACTCAAAATAAGTATTTTTGGACGCCTTAATATGTGGCATTATGAATATCTACGAGCATAATGATCACCTTTATTGACGTGAGCAACTATGTATTTTCATCCTTAAGAGAGGTTAGAGGCTCAAACCCTCTCTTGTACTAAAAAAAAAAAAAAAAAACTAATATGATTAACACTTTGCTCCCTAATTAAACAAGCTCAATACCAACCTAGAGTAGTTTGAATATTGAAAAAAGTTAACAATTTGTGTCATTCCCAGCTAACAGACTAAAATACCAAGGTCTCGGCCTATCTCAAAATAATAGATTAAAAGCTAATTATATTGGGCCGTTAGGCTATCCAGATACATAACCTCAAAAGATTCTAAATTTACAAAATTTATTTGCTAAAACTAAATTAATTAATATTAAAAAAATTTGATAACTGGGGTGGATGTGTACAAATATGAAACATACACATGGTAATGGTGGTTCTCAGACGAAAAGATGAAAAATCACAATGACTGCAATATAGTGTTCTCAGGCTGGGACTCAAGTAAGAACTGCCTCCTCCAACTCTTGCTTTTCAAGTAGCCTAGAAGAGGGTGAAAATTTCATGTCACACAAAAGCTCAGCTTCTTCCACCTCCATTGATCTCACACAAAAATGACACTTGACTGCATCGATGGTCCGGTTCATGAATTGTGCCCTGGATAAGTAGTCCTTCATGCGGCATATGAACTCCAAATGGTCTCTTGCCTTAATATACAATTAAAGGGAACGATAGAGAGAATGAGAGATCTCGATTGCAGATTTAGGCATGTACACAAAGTGGAATGATAGAATACAGATGCACCTTTGGCATAAAAAGAGATTTGAGATGAATTTTTGATATTGAAAATGAGATACTTTTCCCGAACTTGAGATGAGTTCGGTCATGAGTGGACCATGGCACTCTTGACATATCAAGTGTCAAACCCCACTAGTGGGGTCAAACCCATTCTCATAGCGCTCTATAACCAGGCGAGAATCAAACTCAAAACCCAAAAACAAACCCCTTACCCAACCTAAATTGAACACACTGAGCCTAATAAACTGTTCTAAAAAGATCCTTTTTAATTGAAGTGTGAAGAGAAGATCGGGCCAACCAAATTCGTATCAGAATCTATTTCAAAAGAAAAAATTCCACTGTTATGTATGTTACGTTTAGCTAGCATTCCCCAAGTCTTAACTGCATTACAAGACTGGTTCACTTAGATCAGAGAGAAAATTGCAATTGCTACCATGATTAGGCCGAGTTATAAAGCACGTGATAAAAATAACTGGAAACAGGTGGTGGTCTCTTAAGCAACATGAAATGGTTCTAGTGAAATTGAAGTTTCAGATATAATAGCAAACCTGTCTATAATCAGGGGCCCTCTTTGGAAGACTCAGATATGCCATGTTTGAGATCTCGTAGTCCCATAGAAAAGATGTATGATGGATCCACCGGTTCTTTGTTATAGACTGAGCATTTCCACCGAACTTGTGGTTGCCAAATACATAATCTGAAAGAATTTACATAAATACATGACATGATTGCGGCCACCTTGTACAACACAACTACTTAGGTTGAAGCAGGAACTAAAGTAACATACTTTTTTGAACCCAAAATAGAACTTCAATAACCAAGACAATAACAAATCAAAACATCAACAACAAAGGTAAGAAGAGTGACATGCCACCCTCCACAATCAAAGTAACAGACTTCTAAAGCCCTATTGTAATGCATTTATCAAAGATATTCTTCACAGGGTCCTCAGTGCTTAGCTCACACAATAGATTAACATGTAGCAAGCCAACAAACAAAAGCTAGCTAGGGAGGTTCTAGACCAAACATTTCAGAAACAAGTGAAATTTATGATTAAGGAATTATGATCTTGAAACAAAAGGAACTTAGAATGAACTTACCATTTTCACGAAGGTAGAAATCCCCAACTCCTTGGAATACCTTACTGTATAATAAGCTGCTCCATGACATGATAGGTCGGGGATATGGTTGTACACTAGGAACATCATCCTTATTGCATATAAAAGTTGCAAACATTGTCCCATGATCAACTATTACAGTACCTCCACCAGTAAACCTTTTGATAACTGGTATCTTGTCTCGTAAAACATAATTGATTTCAAGAAGTTCAGTGGGATTGCTGTAAAATAATAAAAAACATAGAAAAAGCTTACAAAAAGTAATCTTTGATGAAAACATACAGAAAACACTTAACCGAAAAGCAATCAAACTTCAAACTAAATGCAATGCCAAAAGTAATTAGCTAAAGGTAAAAGCTTTGGAACTATATCATCCTTCATGTAGAGACTGATGAACAGATCCATGACATATTGGCATCACAATTATCAAATATTCAAGCCAGATGATATACATCACAGCATCGACATAAATTTAGCAAGCCCAAGATTGTATCCACTTAAAAAATTTTCTTTTGGCAATAATCAATAACTTCATCTAAGATTTTGTAGCTCAAATCATTCATACACATAACCTTATCATGTTCAACACAATCAGTTGTTAGCATTAAGTAATCAGCTTCATTTTCGAATGTAATAGAAATCTCGATGAGTAAAGCTTACCCAGAGATACCCATAACAATGGTGGGTGTGTTTGTTCCATCATTAATGATGCACCAATTATCGGATGAAGTTCGTAGCAGTCGTTCCTCAAGATGCAGTTGCTGCAAAATGGGCACTCCTTTTAGCTTCACAAGATTCAGCAGTGGAAGCCCAGCATTTCTAGATTGACCCAAACTCATCGAAATGGTGTGGTCAGCTCTATATCTTCCTATTGAGCTCTATTACTCCCAGTTGCAGCTCTATATCTTCCTATTGAGGAAGCAAAGTAGGCCCTATTGCTTAAGGCCATTATAGGCTTTGGCTTAGGTATTTGTAAAAAATAAAACAACAAACCTAATACAATAATAAAAAAACTACTCGTAATACATAACCACAAATCAATAAATACAAATATCTAACAATACAAATCCAATGCAATGTCTAAAATCACATGACAACCAACCAATAACCACAAATCCATAAGTATATAATACAAACAATCTAACAACACAAGTTTAATCCAATGTCTAGAATCAAATGAAAACCAGCGAATAACCACAAATCTATAAGTCCAACTAATACATCATAACAATTAACAGTACAAACATAATAGCACCTTCATCACCCCCCTAACTTCTTGTCCAGTAATAGCGTTGTTACTTTCTATTGGTTTACTGGAAGAAATTGATGGAGTTGTAACATGTTAGTTCAGGAATATATTCATTTGAATTGTTATTTGTCAAAAATATATGATGTTCTATTACTCTATAAAGATTTAACAATCAATAATAACCCCTTGCTAACCAATATAATTAACATTCTCAAAAGTGAGAACATTTATATGCAAAATCCACAAAAATAAATACAAATCCAGACTAAAAACACTAATAATATACACAAACTCGTACGTTGCAGCTTGCAGCTGCAACCGCAGGCCACGGCCAAAGCTGCAGCCGCAGGAGGCCGGCGTAGCGACTCGCGACTGATGCCTGCTACTGCCGTCGCCGGTACCAGTCGGCGGTCACGCCATTGTAGAAGAAACATATAAATAGGGAAGGCAGGAAGCAAACCTGCCAGTTGCTCACTGGTGCGTCGTCGCTTCCACGGAATTTTGTTTAACGAATAATGAAAAATTTACAATGCAGTCCTAACTACTTTTTTAACCTATATTGAAAACGCACTACCTACAGTATAAAGAGAAGGGTTTCCACTGGACCACAAAGTCCTTGGCACTTTAGTGATTGTATCAAGACTATTAAAAAATTTCAAAAAATTTTAAAGTGATGATTTTAATTGAATTTTGTAGAGGTTTTATATACTTTTCTATAATATTTTAAACTTTCATCAACTTTGTAAGAGTTTATAAATATCGGTAAGACAAATATTTAAAGACTTTTAAAAACTTTATCATATTAAAAAGTTTACAAAATTCATTAAAACTCTAAATTAAATACCCCTTACAAACATTCCATAACTTCTATTAATATATTATTTATAATTTTCTTACAAAAATATATTTTTAAATTATAAATAAATTAATGCATTGCAAAAAAAATATTGATTATCACAAAAATAGAGTATATTATATATAAAGAAAATATAATTAATTTTCACTAAATATAAAATAAATAAAGCTCTCTCAAAAAATCAATTTAACACCAATACATATATTAATAATTAATGAATATACAATTATATAACATTATATTAATTAAATAAAATTTATAAATAAAAAATTAAAAAAATTAAAATTAGAAATTCTGTTGCAACCAGCGTGTTACTGGTTGCAGCAGAATTCTCATGCTGCAAACAGCAGCTGTTCGTAGCAATTTTTTTTGCTATTCGCACAAACAAATTTTGTTATAAACATTAGTAAATAATAATTTTTCATAGCAAAGTATATGAAATTTATGAAAGGTTTGAAACATACCGTAAAATTGATGAAAAGTTTGTATAGTTTAAATCGAGGTAAAAAAGTTTGGAGAGAATCTTAAAAAGTTTGAGGTTGAATTTCATCTATTTATATTAATGAAGAAAAAGTCTACCGAAATCCTATTCTGACATAGTTAATAACTTTTTGAATACCAGTAGACTTTAATGACTCTATAAAAGTATGAATCGAATACTAGTATACTTTTAAAGAGTTTTGAAAAGTCTGAACCAATACCGGTAGACTTAGTTTTTAAAAGTATAAATTGAATACGGCCAAACTTTTAAAGTTGATAAAAGTCTTTAAAAGTTTATAAAAGTCATGATTGAATACACCCTCCTAGTGTCTCCGTCAACTTTAATATAACATGTATACACAGTGCATCAAATATTAATCCTTAAATTCAATTTCTTTCAAATAGTTTTTAGCAAACCAAATAGGCTGATAGTATTTTTCAAAGTAATATGAGTACATGACCAAAGGAAGAATTCCGGGATAATCCGGTTCGATTCTAACAAGTGACAATTTCTCTTGAGTTACCTCTTGAAACGAGTAAAAATTAGTAGGGTAAAGACTGAAACAACTCGCGATTTTACACCAAAAAAAAAAAGAGAAAAGAGTAATATGACCAGAATAGTAATTATTTTCATCTGAACACCTTCGCTCTAATTGCTTTCCTCTTCCGAGTAGAGCTAAGTACAAACGAGTGGTCTAGGGCGACGGGTACTGTTTCTCTGCTATTTCGCCATGAAAATTGCTCAAAATACAAAGTGAAGGCAGACGCATAAAACCGTATCTATATCATGTTCCGTTGGTAATTTAAGAGGGCACAAAAGATTAACCTTTCTTTAGTATAAAATTTCAAGAAGTTGAAGGATAGTGAAATGTGGGCAATCCCATGAAAGGCATATCATCCTTAGCTGCATTATCAGCGTCGCTCTCTTCTTTGAGATTTATTCGGTCTTCTGATGGTTGTGGCCGCAAGTATACCTATTCAATAATCGTGGCAAAGAAGAGCAATAACAAATCCAAGCAGCCATCTTCTCCTAAGGTACCCTTGTATCTCTCATTTTGACCAATTCTCAGATTTCTTGTTTAGATTCTTTGTCACAGCGCGAATTAATTATGCTTTCAACTTGAAATTGGAAATTTTGAGTGCGAGTGAGTTTGAATTCAAAAGGTTAAGATATGAATTCACCTACTATGTGTAATTGGAGTTATTGTTTGAAAAAACTGAATGAATTTGTATGCTCTAAAACAGGAAACTGATTTTTTATGTGTTTTTTAATACTAAAATGTGTTCACACTCACTATTCAATGGCTGAAAAATGTTCTATAATCATTCCTAAAATGCAAATGAAATGGTTCTAGTGATTGAATGACCGAGGAAAGCTAGTCAATGTTCTGTGACTCTGTGAGATCACATAAGCAGCAGATAGTATTGTTTGGTTGTATTTATTTTGGTTGCAGCAATTAGGAAAAGTGGCACAATATCTGAGTCTTTAAGGAAATAGAATTTTGTAAACTTATGTAGAATGTTCATCAAACTAAAGTAGACATATTAGTATGAGTGTATTGTTGTCGAGAAAACACAAACAAAGAATGAGATTGCATAGTTATAGGTAGTATTGTTTGGCTGTATTTATTTTGATTGCAGCAATTACACACAGTAGCTATTTTTGGAGTGTTTATCAAACTAATATAGATATGTTAGAAATTTGTTATGAAAAAATACAGACTGAGAATGAGGGAAAATGGCTTTAATATTGAAAGATGATTGTAATCCATCAGATATTCATTCAGAATTATCCTATTTTGCTTGTATTAAATGTAAATTATAGACTTGTTTTGGTGCATTGTAAATTGGCATATTTGATTATTATGTTAAAATCTATGAAGTAATATATTGCGGAATATTGACAATATTAGTTCATTTATTTATTTATTTTCACACTATAGACAAGTAGGTCTTGTGTGAGACTAGCTCACATGGGACGTGTAATACTTTTTACTTAAAATGCAATATTTTTCTTTGGACTCTTAAAAAAGTATTACTCCATACATTTTAGCTAAAAAGTATTACACGTCTCACATGAGATGGTCTCACACAAGACCTATTCACGGTAGACATGTTCTAGTGGCTGTCATTTGACTTGCATAGATTTTTTTTTAAATTTATTTTTTTAGCCTGTTAGTATTATTTAATTATTATTGAGAAGGTAGAAAGTGACCCAGCTGGAAGCTGGAGCAAGTACAGATTTGAAGTACTTGAGTTCAAATTGAAAAGTGGAATTGACAAATGAAATGAGTCTGCATAAATCAATTTGAAATGGAAAGGAATGCTTCTATTATTCCAAGTCTAGAACATTTATACTAATTATGAGACAATGCCTTACTAACCTAGATAATAACTATTACAAATTGCAAAAGAGTCGACCGCTAGCTGCTTTTACAATTTGTAAACAACTAAAACTAATAACTTAAGAATCCTTCTTCTGAAAAGACTTCCCAACTCCAACATCCAGTGATGATCAAGGAGTCTTCATCCCTGCTATTTCCCTGCATGAGAAAGCAATTCTCCGTGCCTAATATGAGATGAGTAATACATTATTCATTTGTTTGTATAGTTGCCTAGAGTGCAAACAAAAGTTCTGAAAATTTATAGGGGTACAATTTTTTGCATCATGTTTTGGTGGTTGTAAAGACTGTATGCTAAGAATGATTGAGGATGGTATATATGATTCTTCTGTGAAATAATTATGCACATGTACTGAAAGTTTTTAATGTGATCTTTTGGTATAGGGTTCAGAGCCTCCGAGGATTACGTCAAATTTGAAACAAAATTTGCAATTCATAAAATTAGGAAAGGTTGGTGAATTCAGTCATAAGCTCTACTTGATTATTTCTATTGGCTCAAAACGTGCTTATTGTGTTGTAGGAGATCCAAAAGAAAAGAAATATAGTAAATAAGGCTGCCACTCGTTATCGTAAAAAAAAGGCAGAGAAGGAAGAACTTCCTGAAGATACAGAGCTCTACAGAGAAGAACCTACTCTCACACCTTACTATAATTCTTTTCCTAGGTCTTTTCATGATTCAAATTCCTTGCCCTTTATTTCTAGTTTGAGCTAGTTATCAATGGTTGTTTCTTTTTGGAATTTTTCAATAGCATAAATCAGGTTATAAACACTGCTGCAATTCCTGTCTTGCTTGTTGATGGCTATAATGTGTGTGGCTTTTGGGCTAAGTTGAAGAAACATTTCTTGAATGGAAAACTAGACATTGCTCGCCAAAAACTAATTGATGAACTGGTCACATTCAGCACAGTTAGAGGTTTGCTTTGCTTCTCCTTATGTACAAGTCTTGTTATTTTACTAAATATTAATACCAAGAAAGTATTTCATACTTGTCCAAATCCTTGGTCTGGAATCTGCTGAAAAGATGATTCTTTAACTGACAAATATCCTCTTGATTGTAACTAGTAGTCACAATGTCATCCACATAAACCACAAGATAAATGCATTTTCCATTTGTTGAGTGTTGATAGAACACAAAATAGTCAATCTTACTATGGACCATGCCGAATTCACAAATCACATAATTGAATCGTCTAATCCAAGCGAACGGAGGTTGCTTCAAACCATATAGTGAGGAGCGGTGGAGCTTGCATATGAAACCAAGCTTCCCCTTGAGCAGCAAACCCTGGTTCTTTTCGGATCTTGAATTGGGACAATAAGACGTAGATAGGGAATAAGTAAGATTTCAGAGATGGTAAAATGATCTGGTGGTGGAGACAGGAAATAATGGGATGACTCATGAATGTAACATTAGGAGAGATAAAGTGACACTTGTGTTTCGGGGAATAACACAGGTAGCCATTTTGAAGGCCTGAGCAGCTCGTTTGGAACACCTAGGAATTATGCCCAGGACAAAACAAACACACCCAAATGGCTGGAGAAAGATACCAAAATGATTGCTGAAGGAAAAGAAACACGGTAGGTGGTTTAGCCAGAAGATTGCTAGAGACGGAAAGATCTGAGAAAAACTTACCAGAGTTCTCGTAGCTTAGGTGATGTGGTGTATGGCAGTATGAGGAGGATTTCGGTGATGACGTTCCTGGCATAGAGTGGCAATGAGATTCTATGTGTAATGGTAGTGTAGGTTTTAGCAAATAGCTACTGGAGATGCATTGGAAAAGAAAAGAAAGCTGCCAAATCACTGTTCATGCCTAAAGAAGCTCCTTTTCTTATCGGAAAGCATTTATATTTTTTTCACTGTTGCAAGAATCCCCCGCCTAGGTACCACCTAGGCGCTAGGCGCCCCTAGACCAAGGTGAATTACTCCCTAGGCGTCCGCCTAGGTGGCTAGCCGCCTAGCTCCTAACTCGGCCGAATTTGGCCGAGTTAACTCGTCCAACTCGACAGAGTTAGCCGAGTTAACTCGAGCGAGTCGGCTAGTTAATTTTTTTTATTATATTTATATATATTTAAATTTATTTATTTATGTAAGTAAGAGAAGTAAGATAGATATATATATATATATATATATATATATATATATATATATATATATATATATATAAAATATAATATATGACATACACCCACACACATGCATTATTTTTTTGTTTTTATAGGTCGCCGCCTAGGTACCGCCTAGACCGCTTAGGCGCTAGGCGCTAGTCTGCCGCTCGACTAGCGCCTAGCACCTACTGCAACCATGATTTTTTTACTTGGAATATTTTTGAAACAAAGATATCTAGGGTTTGGGCTCTGATACCATGTTAAAGTAGAACTAGCGTATTGTATTTTTATTTTTAAGAAACTGTTCAAGAGGGTCTATTTATACACATAAGACACACTCAAGTTGCGCTAAGCTCACTACTACAGTCCAAAAGTTTTCAAGGTTAAAAATACACGTAGGATACCGTGTAGGATCCCATGTCAACATCAAAGGGTGATCTGTCTTCTACATCAGTTTGATTTGACACTAATTAGCTTCATATTTACTTGTAGTTGTTAGTAAACAGGGACCAATTTCATTAAAAAAAAAAAACCAAGCTCCAGTGTTTATTTGAAGCTCTTCTGAGTTCAAGAATTTAATTGCATTATTCTAAAAAGTTGACAGCTTATTTGTTCCTTATCCCTAATATTATACTAGTGTTGAAGTACTTTCTTGAATAAAATTACTAAGATTACTGCAGATATAAGTTGGCAGATAATCCCCACAAAAGGTTGTCTCACTACTAGGCTTCCAGTCACATATCTGTCTTAACGATTGCTTCTTTTGACTGTGTTTAAACAATTGCAGAGGTAAAAGTGGTTGTTGTTTTTGATGCCATGATGTCTGGGCTGCCTTTTCACAAGGAAACATTTGCTGGGTATTCATTTTTGGAACCTTGACTGATTCTCATTAATTGTATGTATATATTATTTCTGCCAGATTTCAAATGTGATCATTATATTCTGGAAACACTGTAAATTTTCTGTGACCCATGTTTCTACTTTTGCTAATAGTTGAAATCTAGCACTCACTCTTGAACCAAACAAATACTAATGTGTCTAATTATAGACAGTTGTGTGACTGTTCTCTTCTTCTATTTTCTGAATGGCAGGTGTTATACAGTATTGCTTTCTGGCTATAGTATAGTACTCTTCTTGCTCTATTCTATCACCTGTTTTTTATTTGGATGTTCTTAAAATATTCAATTTGTTTAGTGAAATTAAAAAGTGATATGTATAGTCTTAGGAAGAAAAATTCATTTGAATAGTTGAAGCAACATTTGGTGAGATGTATGCACTTCTGAATTCTTCTGGTAACTCGTACACGTGCTAGTGATCTCCATGGCATCAAAAGTACAGAACAGAAAATAAAATGTAGTATCTGGTTTTATTACACATGAAATACAGTTTTGTTTGTTATTTTATTTTATTTTATTTCATAGGGTTTCGATTCTCCTCCCTTTAGAAGCTCATTACATTCAATAGATAATTGCTTTCAATAAAGCATGCATATTAGAGTTTGGATTTAGCATCAAAATCAAACAGCACCAATTTTTTAAATGTAATTTGATTATTTCTCCTTCCCTTCACTCGTTGTTAAGATGATGAAAATAGATTAAATTTCAGTTCTTAAAATCTTTTTCTATTGTTGGAACTTCTTCTTCTTCTTCTTTTTTTTTTTTTTTTTTTTTTTTTTCTTTTTGGGTTTT
>NC_044921.1:15827724-15841822 GCF_003576645.1 Ipomoea triloba | reverse complement strand
TTTTTTTTTTTTTTTTTTTTTTTTTTGCATTATGGGTTTTAATAAAATTATGTGACTATCAATTATGCTTTGTAGTGTTGATGTGGTGTACTCAACTGAAACATGTGCCGATGCATGGATTGAGAAAGAGGTAAGAATAGGCTCAATAATTTGGTGCAATTTTGTATTCTGATATTTAATGTACAGTTGCACACTTGATATTTTAGTTATTGCTACTTATGCTATCCTCATGGTTGCTGGTTTACTATATTTAAAAAGGCTGCAGATTTGAGGAAGGATGGCTATCCAGAAGTCTGGGTTGTAACGTCTGACCTAAATCAACAAATTGCAGCCTATGGAGCAGTATGTACTCTCCTTGGAAAGTGATTAGTCAAGTTCCTTATTTCTCTAATTTTGTCTATTCCTAGTCTTGTCCAGAAAGCTCATCTAAAGTCTTACGGAATATTATATTGCTTTGGCTGTATAATTGAACTATGGCGCATTAACTATTATTATTATTGCAAAGTGCAAACAAAAGGAGTAAAGGTCTAATCATATGAAACATGTTTCTATTAGTTCTGTGGGATAGAAGCAGGTTTTCCTTTTATCTGTATTATGTGATTGCTGGATAATTGGTTGCATTGCTACGAGCCCTTGTTGTCATTTTTCCATATTGAAGCAGAACTTTTCAGATTTCTAGCTTGCCGGTCTTCATGCCATTAGCTCATCCTGTCTGATTAACTCTAGCAAAATTTCAAGTTTGGTCCCAGAAGTTCTAGCTTAGTTTCAATTTTGTCCTAAAAGCTTCAATGCTTCCAATTTAGGCATTAACAATTAGCTCTGGTTTCAACTTGGTCTACCTCTCTGGCAGTCCTGCTAAATTGAAATAATCTTGGTGAACACATGAATCACATGTGGCATTGTAAGGCTATTTTGGAATAGTTTCTCGCAGGGAAACAAATGTTGCTAGGGTCCTGGCACAGTATAATGGGAAATAAGCCACACCCACATTATTTTAGGCTTCACTCACCATTATCCCCCCCTCATTCCTCACAGAAGAAATCATAGTATACTGCACTCCTCTATGAAGGCTTCAATAGCTATAAGTGTTAGTAAGGGTGGACATTGTCAACTGGAGAAGAACCAAATTGTAGGTATATATTTATATATTACATCTCCCCATAGCCTTGTGTTGTCATTTTGACTCATCAAGAAAGGGTTTTAGGACCAAATTGTCTCACATGGGATTCCTCTGTTTTCTCAAACTAGTGCAACTTGGCTGTAAAGAGGTGTATTTGAATGCAAGCTTTGTAATGTCAGCTGATGACTATACAGAAATATCAGTTTGTGTTAATTGTTCTGAAAACACACCATCAACTTGTCTTGGTCCTCAGAACCTTAAGTTTTGATGCATTCAAATGGGATTTGTTAAACATGTGTAGTAAATCTGTTATCTGTGAGCTAAAAGGCCATCTGTCTGTTCTTTTCTATAAAGTATGGTAAATAGCTATGTCAAATCTTAGTAGACTGCTGTTCTGTATTTGGAAGTTGATTTTTATATTGTTCCACCTTAAATATTTTTATCAGGGAGCTTTTGTTTGGAGTTGCAAAACATTGGTATCTGAGGTAATGTGATGCTTTTTGCTTATTATTTATACATACCAGCTTGTTGGTATTGCCATAATTGCTTTATGCTCTATTAAAATGTCTTGAGATACTATAATGATCTTTACTGCCAAATCTTTTTTTAGAAAGTACTCATGGATATCTTAGAATAAGGGGGTTGTTTGGGAAATAGCACTATTAGCAGATTGGGTTAGCAAGTTTGACTAGTTGATAGTGTTAGCTGGTTGTAGAAAGATGTTTGGTAAATTAGCTGTTAGTTGATATCTGGTTACATGCAAAATGATCTTTAAGGGTATAATTTATTTTCTAAAAAAGCTGACCGAAAAAGCTGCTTTGAGGAGCTTTTTGAATTTTTGTATTTTGGAGCAATAAGCTGTTACAAAAAGTTGATTAACCAAACACTCATATTGGCTGTTTAACCAAGTCAAACAGCTAATAGTGGTCAAATAAGTCAAAATTAGCTGATAAGCTAACTATGTTACCAAATAGAGCCTAAGAGTTTATACCAGGATCCCTTGACTGTTGTGATTTACTTAAAAAGGTCTTGTGTTTAATTTTTTGCTCGATTTAGTCCTCTAACTACGAAAGCGTTACCTTGTTAGGTCCGGTCCTCTGTTAGATTGACCGTTAGTTGACTGTTAGACCCAGGGACAAAGTCGTCTTTTTAAGCAAAAAATTAAATAGAGGACCTTTTAAGTAAATCGCAATAGTCAAGGGATCCCAATTGGTATTAACTCCTTAGAATAATATAAACGATCATCAAAATTCATATTGTTTCTCCATTTCCTAGTTGCATAATCAATTTGGCATATCGAGGGAGGGAAAGGGGAGAGGTCGTGCTTTACTTAGATATTCTTCATTTTGCATGAGAAGAGCCTCTTAAAATTTTCTTTTCAAGACTTATTTATTCCTCTGCCTTTTGTATGATGTTTGGAGCAATGCAGATCAAAACTGCAGATAAGGAGCTTGAGAGGATGTTGCGAGAACAAAGGTATACTCAATCTCTCCAACAAATTTGCTATTGAACAAATATCATACTTTTTTGTCAATGATTTTGGTAAATTGGGATGCTCGTTGGACTTGAAGTGAAGTTTTACTCAATCGATGAATCTTACTCCTTCCAGATCTACATCCATGCAAGGTAAATTGCTGAAACACAATCTTGATCCGGATGTCGTGACTGCTCTCAAGGATCTTAGGGACAAGCTTTCTGAAAGTGAATTGCGTAAGTGATATTGTGTTAATTCTTTGTATGATCTCACAAACTTCCCCAACTTAATACAGACAAATCTTTTGATTCTGAATTAAGCTTAGTAGTAAGTTGACCCTTTTTCCAATGCAATAGACTACTATTGAGCTTGAATCTTACTGAACCACCGCCCAAGTAAAAATTGTGGACTGATCTCAACCGTTGATCTTATCAACGACTGTAAAGCTAGGGAATCTGGAACAAAGAAGTGACATTTTGGTAATTTCAAACTTTGAAGTGCATTGGTCAACACTACAAAGTGCACTGATCAATAGTTCAATACTATAAAGTGCAATGATCAATAAACAAAGTGTACCTAGTGATTGTGAAGTGCATTCTCTTGAGTGCACTTCAAACTTTGAATTGCATCGACCAACACTACAAAGTGCAATGATCAATAAACAAACTGCACCGGTGATATATGAAGTGTATTCTCTGAGTGCATATTTACATATCATCGGATATAATTTGTAGTTGTGCACGATGCACTTTTAAACTTTGAAATATTTCTAAAAATGTCATTGTGTTTTTTTTTTTTTTTTTTAAGATTCTTTTGTTTTACAATCATTGATCTTCTCCAAATCAATGGTTGAGATCAGTTTACAATTTTTACTTGGGCGGGTGTTCTTATGAGATCCCATACCTTTATATATATGGAGTGAGCATACTAATGCAAGTTGCTGATTTGGGATTATTAATGACTCTGGAGCAAGGAAAAAACGCACAAAAGTTTTTATATTGAAGTGCAGTACTTACACTACTTGTTGATTGTTCATTTTCAGACCAAATTTTTTATATTAATCTTCTTCTCCCAAAAACAAATTTTTTATATTAATCTGTGACCACAAAAATGTACTTGAAAATATGAGTAAGTACTCCGTATTAAATATTGTTGAATAATTTATTGAATAACATTTTTCTAGACATTAGTAGTAGATTAGGGTAAAAATGTAAACCGTATTCATTTTGGAGTATAAATTATACCTGATAATGTTTAACACTTCTTTAAAATTATTTTATTTTATCGTTTGGGATATTAAAACTTTGATGTGTTTGTTTATTTGGTGACGGTAATAACGGGTTACCGGGTATGTAATCTAAGTAATATTGAAGTAGGATGGTACAGTGTTTGAGTACTTGAGAACAGTATTGAGCGTAATGCCCAGTGTACAAGTGAGTGTAATATCTATTGTCTAGTAAGAAGTGTAAGAAGTGTCAGAGAGCCCCCCACTACGTGGTTGTGAGCCCTTTTATTCCATTCAGTTCAGTGACCGTTGGACATCAATACCTGAGGTATTGAATGTCGACCGTTGGACATCAATACCTGAGGTATTGAATGCTTGAACGTCTGTTATCAACGCTGAGGAGGTGAACGTTGGCCATCAATGCTGAAGAGTTGGACCGTTGCGCATTGATGCTGAGGAATGAGGTGTCGGGTAGTTTGAACGGCAACTTGGGTTATGACAATGGTTCCGGGTCGGGTACCCAATTACCCTGTCACCAGCCCCCCACTCCCTAGCTAGCGAGAATGGCTGAGGTAGTTAGGGAGTATCAACTGGTGTTTGAATGGATCGGCGTTGGAACTTGTGGAGGAAGATTGGGTATGCTGAATTCTGGAAGGAAATTTTGCCGGAAGGAAACTTACATATCTGCGGAATATTTCCTAATCCTAATCTCTCTGCGATTTTGTTTCCTTGTATGGGCCGGCTTTCGTATGTATATAAGGACCCTCTCCGAATCTGTGTTTTTCACCTCTCCTCATTACGTTAGCTCAGTTTCATCATGGGTCCAAAGAGAGCAAGTGCTGCTGAAACAAGTGCTGGTACGAAGAGGCGCCGATCGTTCCATTTGATGGAGCTGGCCAGACGTGAGAAGTTGAAGCTGAGGAAGGAGCGTGGGCACGAAGTTGGGGATACCGTTGAGGATCCACTAACCCTTCCGTCAGATGGAGAAGAAGAGAAGGATGCCGTGAAGCAACCAAAACAAGTCCCCGTGGAAGAAAGTATGGCCATCGTCCTTGTGCCTGATGATGAGCTTCCTTTGGCAGTGGAGTATCCCAAGACCTCGAAGTCCTCGAATACTTAGATGCTTGAGTAGGAGTTAGTAGTTTGAAGTGTAATAGGGCCTGATGAATGTTATTGGAATAAAATAAAACGTTTACTTCGAACCGTTCTTTTTGTTTTATTTTGTGTTTTTTTTTTTTTTTTTTTTTTTTTTTTTTCCTGACTTCAGCCCGTGTCTGGTCACGGTGTTGTGGCTTCGGCACGGGGTTTGCGCACGGAGTCTTCTGACAATGAAACTTCATCTTACGATGGTGAAGATTCATTGACCTATGGTGGTGACACCGAGGCATTGGGCCATGGTGATGACCCCGAAAACACCTCATCTCTGTCTTCCTCTCCTTCGGAAGAAGACACCGTAGATCTGGATCCTCCTGCCCCTTCTGTTAGTCGTAAGAGGAAGAGGCGTCGGACCTCATATTCCCCCATAGATAGTTCACTTATCGAGAAAACCTATCGCCGTCTAAAACCTGGCGATTTAGAAGATATCCAAGGTCTAGTGTGTGGGAATGTTAGAGTTGTCATCCCTGGGCATGATGTTAGCATCATGGATCCTCCGGAGCCCTCCTTCTTTGGTGTTCACCTGTTGTCTGTGCAGGTGGGACTTAGGTTTCCCCTCCACCCTTTCCTGATTGAGTTCCTGGATTTCTATGAAATAGCCCCAGGTCAGCTTGCCCCAAACGGTCACCAGGTTATAGCAGGGTTTCTTTCTGTGTGTCGCCAAAAACGGATGACGCCCTCCTTAGGTCTCTTCCAGTCATTGTTTAGAGTCATGAGGGCACCTAGAGAGGGTAAGGGTTTCGTGTGTATCTCGTCTATGCCCCATATGCCGCTTTTCGATGATCGTCCCTCCTTCAATAAGGACTGGAAGTCTAGGTTCTTCTTCGTCACTCTAGGCACTCCTTCTCCTTTTGCTGTCGCGTGGGGTACCCAAGTTAGATGCCACCCACCTTTAGATGAGAGTCCAAATATGCGTAAGAAGGTCAAGAAACTTCTGAAGGGTGGCCCTTTTCAAGTTGTCGAGCGTACCTCTGAGTGGTGGCTTCAGGATTTGGGGTTTAGGAGGATCCGGCCAGCTGCCCTTGACGTACCTGGTACTCCTCTCGGTGTTTAGCTATTTCTTGCATGCTGTTTTCTTGTAACTGCTCGTCATAACTTGAAATTGTTTGCAGGTGCCATGTCGTCGAAAGGTGGTATATCGTCAACAGCTGCTCGGTACTTATCGCAAAGCGGGCGGTATCCTTCTAAGAAAAGTAAAACCGATAAAAAAGGGAAGAAGAGTCAGGCCTCCACATCTGGTGAAGGAGCTTGTAACCTGACGCTACCGCAAACTCAGCCAGAATCTTCAATTCAGCCCCTAGCTCCCACTTCGGATGTGGATCCCTTGCCTGAGGGATTGTCCGCCCAGCCCCCCGAGGTGACAGGGTAATTGGGTACCCGACCCGGAACCATTGTCATAACCCAAGTTGCCGTTCAAACTACCCGACACCTCATTCCTCAGCATCAATGCGCAACGGTCCAACTCTTCAGCATTGATGGCCAACGTTCACCTCCTCAGCGTTGATAACAGACGTTCAAGCATTCAATACCTCAGGTATTGATGTCCAACGGTCGACATTCAATACCTCAGGTATTGATGTCCAACGGTCACTGAACTGAATGGAATAAAAGGGCTCACAACCACGTAGTGGGGGGCTCTCTGACACTTCTTACACTTCTTACTAGACAATAGATATTACACTCACTTGTACACTGGGCATTACGCTCAATACTGTTCTCAAGTACTCAAACACTGTACCATCCTACTTCAATATTACTTAGATTACATACCCGGTAACCCGTTATTACCGTCATTGGTGCTTTCATTGAGATCCGAGATCAGATCTCAGGCTAAAATTACAAAATCAAAAAACCACTCAGTTCATCTCATCACTATCAATGGCATCCGGATCCAGCAGCTCGCACACACCTAGTCAGGTGAACAAGGGTCATCCTTCGGGTGATCTTCGTGAGCAGCTCAACAGCAACCGTGGAGGTGACCTTCGCAGCCAACTCAACAACAATAACCGCAGAGAAGGTGACCTCCGTACCCAACTCAACAACAACCATGGTGGTGGCCGTACTCCCCTCCCAGCAACCGCTGCTCCCGCCCAGGTGGTGGACCTTCAGGCGGCAGCGCAGATCATCCAACAGGCGGCGACGACGATGGCCCAACTAGTCGCAGGAATGCAAGGCCAGATCTTACCGCCACCACCCCCTCTGGAGGAAGAAGTGCAATCTCCGAGGCAAAACAGAACTCAAAGGCACGAAGGTGGAACTCGACCAGTTTCCAGATCTGTTCGAGAACGACCGGCGGCTTCTAGATCTATCCGAGATCGGTTGGGGGTGCAAGGATCCTCCAATAGAGGTCCCCGTGCCCAGGCAGGAAACGCAGTAACCAAACGACCATCCGGTGAAAGGATGGGCGAATCTGGTGGATTGGCTCCGCGTCACTCCACTAGACACAAAACACCACAGGAAGGCCTGGTGGAAAGACTCCAAAGGCAGATAGATGATTTGGAAAAAAAAGTAGAAGCAAGAGAACACTCACCAGAACCGGAGGTAAGAATGGCCGCTCCATTCTCTCCTGACATAATGGAAGTTCCTCTTCCAAAAGACTTTCGATTACCCACCATCAAGGCCTACACTGGCACTTCAGATCCACGTACCCATATGACAAGATACAAGGCAGCCATGGTCATGATTGGGGCAAGCGATGCCATAATGTGCAGAGCGTTCTTGTCCACTTTGGACGGGACTGCTCAAGATTGGTTTAACACAATCCCAGACGGATCAGTTCAGACCTTTGCAGAGCTATCCAAAAGTTTCTTGTCTTATTTCTCAGGGAGTATACAACATAAGAAACCATTCTCACATCTTGGTGGGGTAAAACAGGATAAGGGAGAAAGCCTGCGAGATTTCTTAAGCAAATGGAAAAAAGAAGTCAACAACGTATATGACTTCGATTCAAAGGCAGCGATTCTCATCTTCATCCAAGCACTAAGGTCAGGTGATTTCCACAAACAAATGAACGCCCACCACCCACGCTCTTATGAAGAACTCATGAGAACGGCCAATCGGTACGCAGACGCTGAGGAGGCTGACAGGAGGAAAAAGGATGAGGAGGAAGGACGAAAGAGTGGGCGACCTGATAAAGCTGGTCCGCCCAGCCAGGCACCACGACCGAACCAACCACCCTCAAAGAAGGGAAGAGATGACCGACCTCGCCTCATCCCGTTGCGACATCTGACACCGCTGACTCACCCAGTTAGCGTAATCCTAAATCAAGCCGAAGACATGGGGATCGTGCAATTTCCGCAAGAGTGCATGAAAGTCTCCCCAAATGCGGATCAATCCAAGTATTGCAGATTCCATAGGCAGGTGGGCCATGATACCGATGAATGCAATAACGGGTTACCGGGTATGTAATCTAAGTAATATTGAAGTAGGATGGTACAGTGTTTGAGTACTTGAGAACAGTATTGAGCGTAATGCCCAGTGTACAAGTGAGTGTAATATCTATTGTCTAGTAAGAAGTGTAAGAAGTGTCAGAGAGCCCCCCACTACGTGGTTGTGAGCCCTTTTATTCCATTCAGTTCAGTGACCGTTGGACATCAATACCTGAGGTATTGAATGTCGACCGTTGGACATCAATACCTGAGGTATTGAATGCTTGAACGTCTGTTATCAACGCTGAGGAGGTGAACGTTGGCCATCAATGCTGAAGAGTTGGACCGTTGCGCATTGATGCTGAGGAATGAGGTGTCGGGTAGTTTGAACGGCAACTTGGGTTATGACAATGGTTCCGGGTCGGGTACCCAATTACCCTGTCATTTGGATTATGGTCTTCTCTTTTTATGCTGTCGCTACTAGCTACATTATTAGTTGTGTTCAAGCCGTTTGTTCTATACTTCTATCAAGGAAATCATTCAAGTCTCATACCATCAAACATGAAACGAGGGTTTGAATGCAAAATTTGAAGTATCAAAGTTTAATTTGATGGTACAGAAAATTTTGGGTTATGATTGTGTAGGGTTAGGGATTTGTTGGCGCATGTCTTCTGAAAACCTTAAGGTAAAAAAACCAGTTAATGATGAAGTTGTGTATCACATTTTGATTTTGGCTTGAACTGACTGGCCACCTTATACCGACAGACCGGATATTAGTAACGTACCACCCCCAACTAGGATAGAGAGGATTTGAGGGAAGAGAAAAAGAAAACAAAAAAAAAAAGAAGTTAAAAAAGTGTCATTAACAACTGCACGTGTCTGTGTTACGTTTCACGCGAGGATGGCGTGAAATCGATTATTTGGTTCTTTTTCAGGAGGGAGGATAGGCCCCGAAAATGCCTTTGAAAGTTGGGGGTCATAATATGACTTCAAAGACTGGTGTGAAGTCGTGTCTAGGGTTGGCCAGAAGGGTCTCTTAACGCCTTCTTTTTTCTTCTCATCAGAGTTATTTTACAAAGACTTTCATGTCTTGGTTCACAGTTTATTTGAATCAGACTAAGAGATTGGCATCAAGAAAGCAAGGCCCCATTGAGCTTAGCCTAGAGCAGATCGAAAATGTTTTCGTTAATAAGTTGTGTAGTACTCAGATATTACTGATTTAGAACTCAGATCGATTCTCAAATAGTGTTTAAATCCTAGAGATACTATGACTTGTCATCTTTTAAGTTTTGTTTGGGCTTGTAAGTTGTAATGGATCTGCTCCGATGAAGAAAGCTAGTATAGTAGTATGTAGTACGAAGTAAAATTATGGGCTACAAGATATGAACTGAGCAAAAAAGTACGTAGTATCAATTTAGACATTATGTTACGTCTTTTTAATCAAATTTGAACTATATTAAATTTTTTGGTCATGATTTAAATAAGTTGGTTTAGTTTAGTTTAATTTAGCTCTTTCGTTAATAAATTCTTAGGTGTATATAACTTTTGTTTGGTAGTTGGGTTGTACATATATTAATTACATATTACATCATATGTGCGGACCAAGTACTTTTCGATGGGTTACAGGCAATCCATCAATCATTATACAGTGGACCATGATCCACACAACTATATGGACCATGGTCTAAAACGTCATCGTTTTTTGTAATGAAAAGAAATAGAGTTGTTACGTTCTACAGCGTATTCAATTTTTTAATATAATAATGGCATAATGAAACTACAGTGTGTATAAAATGAAATTGATGAATAACATGTCTCACATATTGAGTGGCATGGTTGAAAAAATCGCTAGGCGCTCCCTAGGCGCTAGGGGAGCGCCTAGAGCCTAGAACGCCTAGCCGGGGATTAATCGGCGCCTAGGCGTCCGTGTATTTTTAATTTTATTTTTTATTTTTTAAAATTTTGTTTAAGTATTTTTAATTTTTTAAACACTAATAATTATAAATTATATAATACTTTAATAGTTAATACTAAAATATTAAATATTAACCTAAAAAATATCTAAAGTTTGTACAATTTAGGATTATTTCGCTCAAAACGATGTTGTTTTGAGTAAAATAACCCATTAAAAAAAAGAACAATAGTTAATCGACCGACTAAAAGGCCTAGTCGGTCTAGTCGATGCTAGGCGGTCAGCGCCTAAGCGGCCTAGGCAGTGCTTTGGCGGCCTAGGCGGAGCTTAGGCGGCCTAGGCGGTCACCTAGTCGGCCAGTCGCCTAGACCACCATTTAATGGGATACGCTAGGCGGTCGACCAACGCTTAGCGCCTAGGCGGGATTTTTGCAACACTGATATTGTCAAATGAAACTGTAATTGAATTAGAATGATACTTTAGTGGCCGTAATAATGAAATTACAATGTGTATAAAATGAAACCGAATAGCAGGTTTCACATATTGAGTCTGTATTGTCAAATGAAATTATAGTTGAATTAGAATGATAGTTTAGTAGTGTTGTAATTAAACTATCAGGTATATAAAATTAAACTGAATAATGAGAGAACTTGCTACATTGACCATAACGGAATTTGCTGTTTACCATTGTTAATGGAAAAAACTTCAAATGATGTCGTTTTTATACATGGCTCACACTGCTACATGGAGTATGATCCACAGTAAAATTTGCTCGCAACCCATAGGTCCAATCATTATATACCATGGACCATGGTCCATCTTACAAGATGAACCATTGACATAAGGTTCATTATTAGTAAGGTAAATAGTTATTTTTAATACATTGAATGCTCATTTTTTGTTCACTGAACGCTCATTTTTAGTTATACTATCAAAAAATGAATTTTCAATACAATAAAAAAATATTTATCAGTGTTCCACATTGTAGTTCAGAGTATAATTTGTCATGTAGATTTGATCTCTCTCTCTTTTAAAATCAAATCTTTTTCCATATGTTTGACTTTGATATCAAATTGAATGTTGTTTTCTGGCTCAACTTAAATTCTAAACTGATTCGATTGCAAATTTATCATCTATATATTCACTAAAATCTTTAATACTAAATACAAGTGACTAGGCAATAATTGGTTTGTTTGGGTTAGGTAAAAAAAAATTTATGATTTTTAATGAAAAGACCAAGTTCAATTGTTCTCATATATCAAATTTTGAATTCTAAATTTTGGTTTAATCAATAAAAGCCATGTTTGGTAACATAGTTAACTTTTAGATAATTTTGACTTATTTAACCGCTATTAACTATTTGACTTTGTTAAACATTCAATATAAGTATTTGATTAATTAACTTTTTGTAACAGTTTATTGTTCCAAAATGCTAAAATTAAAAAATCTACTCAAACATTCAATCAGCTGGCTTGAATGGCTTGAATGAGTTGGGAGCTAGTGAAGTTACTATTACAGTTATTACTTGTATTCATAAAATTCGAATTAAGATTTTATGGGAAATTAAAATTATGAATGACTCACTTCTTAGATTATTGCTGAAGTTGCATTAAAAAGTGGGGAGGTATTTTGGTTATCATAAATATTAAGTAGTTCAATTTTATCTTATTTTATTTTTAAAGTAATGATATAAATCATATATGGTAGCGTTTAGTTAAGAATATGCTTATAGGTAAAAAATGAAGATTCATTCATTTGATAAATTAACGTTGGATGATTTTTTAAAGAGTTAATTCCATTTTTAGTTCTAGATTTATATGTGACAATTCACTTTTAGTCTTTTTTTTTATTAGAACATCCTCATTTGATCCTAGTATTATTGTGGCATGATCATTTTTAGTCCTTCATCAACAAAATTGTTAAAATATCATTAAATGCAAAGACATTTTAATCTTTGTTATACATAGTAGGTTGAACTATTATATTTTTTATGTTTATTTTTATGAAAACATCCATAAATGGAGACCGAAATGTCGTTGTATTTAACGATATTTAAACTGTTTTGTTGATAAAGGATAAAAAATGGTCATGCCACAATAATACTAGGACCAAAAGTGTGTGTTCAAATAAAAAAGGATTTAAAGTGGACTGACACCTATAAATCTAGGATTAAAAATGGAATCAAATGGAAAAAGGGAAAGGGCCAGTTTTATGTAATTGAGATTGTATTTTTTTATTAATACTAAAACTCTCAACTATTGATGAACTCTAATGAGTGACAATGATTAATCTTCATTTTTTTTTTATTTTTACAGGAAGATCATGTTCTCATTCGAACTTCTCTCTATATAAAAGGGAGGGTTTAGGTGAGAACATACTTTCTAGTAAAAAATGATGACTGATTTGATTCATCAATTTGGTTAGATTATCGGTTAATGGTTGCTAAAATACAAGGGGAACAGAAGTGTTGTTAATTTTTTTAAATATTGCAAACTCAAAAATTTATAATGAGTATAAATTAACTTGTGTTTTGTTTAACTAAACTCCCAATCATAGATGAAACATAATTGAGAGCTGAATTTGTCTATCACTTATCACTTTTTACTGTGACATAACGGTAGTGAAAAAAAAAAGAGCAAACCAAAATCTTTCTATATATACAGAGATAGATAGAGAGACACATAACTATATATACAGAGATAGAATCCATTCCTTTCAATCAATCTATCACCTAACTATATTGAAATAGTGACAAATGTGGTTGATGACAATAGCCAATATTGATACAGAAGAAATAATGAAGAATTGTGTGCACTTCATCTCTCTCTCTCTCTCTATATATATGTCAATTTGTCGGTCAGGTGGTAAATGGAATCACGAGATATCTGCCTTGGACACCTATTATGTTGTGCATAACCTCTATATGAGAATCAAGTAGCTCTGAAATGACCAAATACAAAGCATCAACAATGTCTCAAGCTCATTTTAAATTTTTACTCGATCCGCAAATTAAATAAAAGAAATGAAAATAAGGAAAAAAATTGGTTAGGGTGGACTATTGATTTTGTACCAAATTCAGTTATCCAGTCAAATATTCATTTGGTACATCCAAGTTCAAGTGTGAATATGTTTTCTTGTAAGGGTGCGTTTGGAAGATTTTCAGTGTTTGGATGCACTTAAAAAATTTAATCAACGAAAAACATTTCCGATGACTTTGAAAAATTAGTCCGTTGTTTTCCGGACCAAACTACATTGACAAACAACTAATGGTCGCTTCCAGTACAAATTAAAGCCTTCCAGTACTCGTTTTCGACGGACTGGTTTCCACCGAAAACATTATTTGTTTATTTTTAATTTTTTTAAACAAATAACATTATTTTAATATTATTATAAATATTTTTATATTTTAAATAAAATAATTAAAATGTTTAATTATACAATTCTACTTATTTTCTAGAAAATGAACCAAACATTGAACAGTTTTCCGGAATGCAACCAAACACTAGAAAGGAAAATGTTTTCTGGAAAATGACTCATTTTTTAGAAAACATTTTACTTTCCAGTGTTTGATTGCATTCCGGAAAACTGTCTTGGTGCGCTTGGTTCGCTTTTTGAAAAATGAGTATAATTATTTTTAATTTTAAATATTTAAAATATACAACGATGGTGGTGGTGGTGGAGTGGGGGTAGTGGTGGTACTGAGTGGTGGGGATGGTGGGTGATGGTGGGGGTGGTGGGTGACGATGGGTGGTAATTGGTGGGGGTGGTGGGGGTGGGGGCGGGTGATTGGCTGCTCTACTGTTGTAAATGGAAAATGACTTCTCCCCCCCCCCCCCCCCCCCCC
>NC_044921.1:15793420-15827432 GCF_003576645.1 Ipomoea triloba | reverse complement strand
CCCCCCCCCCCCCCCCCCCCCAAAAAAAGGAAAAGTCATCCTCAGGAAAATTCGTTCTATTCATTGACCAAACCCTTATGTTTCATTGACTTCCATTTTCCTTCTCTAGCCAGACACTAAAAACTGGGAAAATAATTTTCAAAAATCATTTTTCGGATTTTCAAACACACCCTAAATGTAAAATCATTTGGTGTTCATGCGCTCATTTGGTTTGATTTGAGTACTGAAAATAGCAAAAGGAAAAAAAAAAAGTAATGACATTTTTATAATTATTACTCCATACAAGTTTAAAAGTGCATTGTACAAAACTTGAGAATACATATGCTAATAACTAGCAGTACACTTCACATATGTAATAGTGCACTCAAGTTGATTGCGCTAATGTTCAATATGCCATGTTACTAAACAAACACAATAAGCAATTCATAATCATTAATAATATAATGAATACATTTTGAAACTATATTCAATTATTGGTATAGTTTAAAAATTATAAAATTTTAAAAAATTTAGAAAAAAGTAATTAAGCAACCACACTGACGATGATCCTTTGTTTTTTTTAATTATTATTTTTTATTTTTTTATATTTATTTACTTAATGTGTGACCTGGACACACTTTTTCCATTTGTTTTTAAAAGTTATTTGAAGAAGAATTTCTGCAAAAATTAAAGTTTATTTATGAGGAAAATAATGCTTTTGGCTTATGAATTGTTTCACTTTTATAAATTTTGTTCCTTTTACTTGATTTAAACATATTTAGTATCTTAATTGTCCCTGATCTTGTATAATTATCAAACTCAGTTAGCAAACTCTTTTTCTTATGATGTTATTTTTGTCCCTATTACATACACTAATGACCCCACCAAGTAGAGGCTATTGCGTCAGGGCGTTTGGTTGGATGAAGGAATTAGGGGGAAAAGAATTATAATTCGGTGGAATTGCAATTCAATGAATAAAGTAGGAATTGAAATTACAGTGTTTGGTATGCTGAAATAGGAGTACAGGGAATTGAAAGGTAAGAAGCGACAAAATGACTAAAATGCCCTTATGTTGTGGTAGATGTTGTAGTAATAATAATAATAATAATAATAATAATAATAACAATAATAATAATTATTTAAAATAATAATAATAATAACAATAATAATTATTTAAAATAATAATAATAATAATAAATATAATAATAATTCATTCAAATAATAACAATAATAATTCTCTTAAAATAATAATAATAATAATAATAATAATTCTTTCAATTTTTTTTTTAAAAAGACAAGCGTATGGAGGAGGGACAAAATTGTCTTTACACCAATGAATTGCTCCTTCTCTCCACCGAATTGCAATTCATGGGGGGTACCCCATGTATTGCAATTCATCATTTGGAGGGAATTGCAATTCTGCGAAATTGCAATTTTGCGGAATTGCAATTCCCTCCAACCAAACACTGTAGTTTGGGAATTCACTGAATTGCAATTCTCCCCAAACTACATCCAACCAACCAAACATGCCATTAGGGGCACACTTCATGGCTTAAGAATCGCAATCTTGATAGATGCTACTTGGAGTCCGATTGTTTCAATGTCGTTGCGGCCATAAACAAACTAAGAAAGGACCTCTCTTACTCGGGTCCCATTCTTGATCACTGTTCTTCTTAGATTGTTTCAAAATTTTACATGTCTTTTTGTCCATTGTTTAGCGAACTAGTTAGTCCATACTTTACTTAGGGGTGCTATCTCTTAGTCTGTACGTATCACTTTGGTAACTAGCCCCCCAAATTGTCTTCTCCAGTTTTTGAATTAATTTGATTACCTCTTTATTTTATTTTTTTTTATAAAAAAATCCATAGTTAACATTTTCCTCTTTCGTTGTGAACCTCATTTTTAACAGTGAATATTGATTATGAATGATAAAAATAATCCCATATATTAATGAAATTCTACAATTACATAACACTAGGAACTAAAAATATAACATTATAAACAATTAAGAGGCTAAATTTATTTAAATTAACTTACCAAAGGTGTAACAATTATGGGTTTGATGTTCATTAATTTGTGGCATTTAATCATATAAAGAATTTTGGGTTGGGTTGGTGGGATGATTGGGGCACACCAATGATAAGAAAATAAAAATGGATTCCGGCCTTAAATTTTATACGTGGTGTGTAATTGTACTAGTTGGGAATAGACAAATTATGGTCCACACCGCGTCATGCGGAACATAACAAAAAGTATATTATTTGTGTTGAATCTATATTGTATAAAATAATGTATTTTTAATACTTAAATAATATAGTGAGTGTATATTATATAAAATAGTATATTTTTAATACTTAAATAATGTATTTTTCTTGAATATAATATATATAAAAATATATTAAAAATACATTACTTATGTACTGAATGTATATTATTTGATAAAATAATTCACTTACAATAATGATTGGTGGTGAATATTCATCAACTTCTGAGTCCATGAATTAAATTATTATTATTATTATTTTTTTTTGAAAACCCATGAATTAAATTGTTGGTATGGCTGAGATATGACAGTCAAAGGAAGGTACAGTCAGTCAGACAGTCAAACTGCTGACTGCATTTATTAGGATCGGCAAAGCAAATGAATGAATGAATGAATGAATGTGTGGTAGTGGTACGAACAAAATCAATTAAATCCATCGGCGGTTTTGGTCACCCAACCTTATTAATGTGATTCGGTCCACTCATATTTTTCTATTTCACTTCTAATTTAAGTAGTATTTTCCTGATTTTATCACAAATTTTACAATATTCGCATACCTTCTTATTGTTCAAACATATGTGTCTCTCGTTATACCATAAGATCATCCTCATCAACTGAAATTTTTTGAAGGTTTTTGTGATGACACCGAGAAAAAAGACGAAGAGGCTGAAAATTAAAAATAAAGAAATAGAAAAAGAAGAAGAAAAAAGAATTGTCAGGAAAAAAATAATTATTAACGCGTTAAACGCCTACATGCAGCAAAGATTCTTTATTTATTTATTATTTTTGTGCATTGGGTCACCCAAACAACAAAGGGAGTTTACGCATGATGCACTAGTTGCTACTTGGGACAAACTAAAGACAACGCTTAGGCATACGTTCCTACTTGTCACATACTACCTGGAGATTGAGAAGTAGTTATATGTAATCTGTCAAGAAGAACAGGGTGCAGTGAAGAGAAAGTAAAAGAGGATATAATATTAAAGAGAAAAAACATGTGGATATGGTAAGAGCAACCCCATCAATGTATCATAGTAAGATATTGGAATAGTAAATGCTGATTTGGAAGAGTGAGAAATAGGAGAGAGAGGGAAATTGATTCTTCTGCAAATGCCAAGATATTTCAGTATTTTTTTTTTTATTTTCAATTTTGTTTTGTTTTTTTTATTCATGTCTCCCCATTTTCTATTTCCTAATCACACTTACAAAAACTTCTCAATTACCGTGAAATATACCAACTGATAAGGATGCTCTAAAGGAAACAAAAGAAGAAGAAAAGAATTAAATCTCTAGGCTAGTTGTCTCACCCAATAGAGGTGCCTACAGTCCAGCGAGGAGTTAGCCACTCTGTCCGACGGTGGAGATCCTGGGTTACACGCAAAAAAAAAAGAAGAAGAAAAGAATATAGCCAAAGAATGTAATCAAGTAAAAAAAAATGCTATCTATGTATGATGACTGATAAAGAGCTTTTAATTTGTTGGATTTGTTGCTTGGGAAAGAAGTTGAGGAAGAGGTGGGCATATTACTCGTAATGGATGAAGGTGAAACTTCATAATATATCTGATGGACATGAACTTAAAGGAGAGTTTATAATGGTGATTATTTGAAGGAATATATTGATAGTAAAATAGAGAGAGAAAAGATAACCCTTCTTCCTGATTCTTGTTTGAAAGTTGTTTCCTATTTTAAATTGTTATCTTTATTGCTTTCTAATTAGATTTTTAAGATGGATTAATTATTAGACTATTAAAAGGATTCTTTATTTCTTTTCGTACTCCAGATAGTTTTAATTAACATGCCACATTCACCTATAAAAGGGGTGTATGTATTCTGATTTTAGTAAAACAAAGTTATCAGTAAAAACTTCTTAAGTTTTCTTTACACGTGTATCCTTCTTGGTATTCGTGGACCTATCGAATTGTTTCTTGATTTCATGACCCTATAAAAATCAAACCCCCTTTAGATTTTAGGATTGTGGACCTATTAATCTTGACAATGGGATTATGCGAAGCATTATTATATGAAGTCATTTACTAAACACGGAAACAGAAAGAAAATACACAAAATGACAACATAACCAATTTGGTCGGACAATTGGCTTAGTAACTACAACATTCTAAGTTTCACTCCTTGTCTGAGCTGTTTATTGACCTTCTTAGTTTAAATCGATCAACTATCAGCAACTTAAATTGATTTAACTAGCTTGTGTCTTTTTCCAACTAGGATCACAATACGAGTTTCATTAAAAATGTACTTTTAAATAATGACTAAAGAGTTTTTTTTTTTTTTTTTTTAATGAAAGAATGAAAATAGAAACGTTGGGAAATGCTTCAAGCATGATAATGATATCTGTCATTGAAATAGATGCATAAAAACCTAAGAAAATAAAGTCATATAAAACGACAAAAGGAAGAAATATACGTTTGGAGAAGGACTATTTGCCGCCATTGATGACAAATTAAAGTGGATGCATCTGTGACCTAATTCGACATCAAATTTGCTTTTAATACCATATTATAATATACTATTGATATGAACATAACAATATAATTCTTTGTGGGTACTGTTTAAAAATTTAGGAAAAAAAATTTTTGGACTCCAAATTGTCTGTGATTTGTCATTTTGATATGATTTTCAATTACTAAAAGTTGTAAAATGTGTCCTAAACTTTGCAAGATAATAGCAGTTTTGATCCTTTATTTGGCAAATGAAAATGTACGGCAATAAGATTTATATAATTTTATAAACTTTATCGAACTTTAAGTGTTCTATTTTGAGTGAAATGACAATGTTTAAAATAAACTTTTCATTATATTTTCATTATTCAAAAGATCAAAACCGCCCTAATGTTACAAAGTTATTTTGAAGTTACTCTCTTGTGATGCCACGGAGGTCTTTGTATTCAAGGCGGGTAGAGAAGAGTATGTTGTTGGGTGAAGGTCGATGAAGGGCAAATTCTACACTAGGTAGTTAGGGAACTGTTGGACGGAAGTATGAAGGGCTATATCCAGAATCATATCTTTAATAAATTTGACAATAAATTTTTTTTTTTAACTACAAGTTACAACTTTTAGCGTATTGGTGAGCGCTTGATAATAACACGCAGATGTGTGTGCATTGTACAAAAAGAAAACTGGTATACACGGCATTAACATGGGTAATTGATAATCTTCGTTCTTATCCAAATGCATGCATGAAAAAGAGGACGAATTGATCGAACTTTGACTGTTATAACTAAGAAATGCAACCCTAGTCCAGAGGGAGCTATCAGCACATGTATTTTATTGTATGGAAAACAATATGTCACCAACATGCTATTAATGCATGAATTCTACAATAAAAACCACCGAAGAGAAAATTCAATATTGTGTGTTCAAACGTCCGAACTACTAAATGATTGCACCGTATTTACTATATGATTGTATCATACTTATTACATGATTGTATTGCACCGGATATGATTGTACTGCGAAGATCCTCCAGGCATGTCTAGGAGTCGGTTGCAGTACAATCACATAGTAGTTGCGGTGTAATATTTCAATAGTTCGCATGTTCGCAAGTTACAAATATTTGTGGCGCTCTATAATTCATTAATAAAAAATTACTAAATTGTGATAATAATTGTGTTGACTTTAAGTTTTGTCGCTAATAAGTCTCAATTCAGGTTATACCTTTGCTTTATGTCCATTTTTCTATTAATTTTTTAAACATTATGGTATAAGAGTTGTACTATACAATATTTTAGATAGATATATCGCTACTATTATAACTTAATTATGTTATCTTTTCGCATTATTATTACAATGCACATGTATACAAAATATCTTTTATTATATTTTTCAAATGTAATATGTAGGTAGAAATAATATATTGCAGTAATATAAGAAATAATTTTGATTTCATTTTCAATGATCGTATGGTCAACCGGCATGTAGTGACTCTCCTAAATGGGAGGTTATGAGATTGAGTCCCAATGGAGGTGGTATTAACTCTTTGTGCTTCAATACGTTGAGAATGTATGTATAAATACATAATCCAATGTAATAGAGTTAGTAGTATTTAAAAAATATTTTAATATAATTAAGATAAAATACTAGTATGTTTTTATAAGACTCTTGATGAATTAAACGTTGTAGGAGCTTAAGGAAAGAAAGGGAATGACGCTAGTAGAAAGAGAAAGGGAATAATGCTAGTAGAAAGATTAAAAGAGGAAAAATAAAAAGGCTGAGGGGATATGGCAGAAAAAAGAATTAAAATGGAAGCATATGGCGGCAAAGATAAAGAAAAGAGGAGTGGCGGCAGAGGAAGAATGATAGGAGCAACGATTGAAATCTCTGGTATCAATCGGTTCTTTTAATTTCAATTTCAATTTCAATTTTTGTAATTCTTAATTATTTTGGTGTCAATTTCATAAGAGAAAATTATAATTTATGCCCCTGCATAATATGTCAATTACCAATGTCATCCCTGAATTATTAGTGGTGTAAATATTGCCCCTCAATTTTCAAAATGATGCATATATAGTACCTCTCAAGTGTAAACGTTGCTCATCAATTTTCAAAACGGTACATATATTGCCCCTTCCGTATGGTATTGGAGGGGCAATATATATACCGTTTTAAATATTGAGGGGCGACATTTACACCACTAATAATTTAGGAGTGACATTGATAATTGACATATTATGGAGGATCATAAATTACAAATTTTCCATTTCCTAATTATAAGTAGTTAAGGTTTTAGATTTTCAACTTGAAGTTAGAACTCTATGATTTGATTTGTGAAATTTTGGATTTAGATTTCCATCTCCAAGTTAGAAGTCTATATTTAATTATTTATGTTGTTCATGTTAGGAACATATTGTAATAGGTTTTGATGATATCAAATGTAATTCAGAATCCCCTAAGTCTCGATAGATAGGAAAATCTTGTAAGTTCGACAAGTAAACTAAAAGCGAAAATACAACCGGGTCTTTGAGCTCAACTCGGAAAATATTTTAGCTTAAGGCAAACTTGTTTGGACATCTTAGAAGTTTCATGTTGTAAGCTTATAGATAGATCAGAAGAAGGCACGAGACTACAACTGGAGGAATAAGGGTCTGCGAGACATCAACTAAGTCTCGAGACATAAGCAGAGTTCGAGAGATGGAATCTCTCGAGACATCAATCCAGTTCGAGACGTAGGATCGAGACATCAAGTAGTCGAGACATCAACATTGGTCTCGATAAACTGATACTTCTCCAAAGGTCTGAATGGCAGTCAACATGCATGGATAAAGTAATTCAAGTTTGGAGAAGAAAATATCATGGAGATAAAATATTGAGGAGGTGCTGACAGAATATCATGGAACGTAAAACAGCCAAAGTGGATGCCACGTCAGAATTCCACAACAAACGGATGGAAGATGCACCAATCCAAGGTCGGTCTTATTCCCTAAAACGAGGATCAATGGGAATATAAAAAGAGTAACTTTTGCCAAAAGAAGTAAGTGGAGCATGGACTCAAGATAGTGGAATATGAGATATTCACTACAAGACAAAAGGTTCGAGTTACAAGACCACCACTCCATGAAACATGCTAAAAATATGCAAGTCCCATGATCGGCATGGGAGACAGATTTCAAAAGGAATAATTTTCCCTCCAACGGAATTATTCCTCAACTCTCATATATAAGGACGTGAAGACACAGTGAAAAGAGAGTTCGAGAATTCTAAGCGATCAAAAGAGGTGTCTGTTTCATACGTTCAAAGTTCAAGTTCTTAATCTGGAATATCATCCTTGATATTCACAAGTGCGAAAAAAAAAAACACATCTAGTGTTTTGAAAGAGTTACAAAGCTTCAATATCTATACATCTAGAAGGTGACCAAAGCCGCTCTACAAGGAAGATCATTCAACGAAAGCTTTTGGTCATATTGGAGATTGTTACACTCAACCTGTGACAACCGGAACAACCTTGTCTTGGAGGAGGCAAGAAGAGGCGGAGTAACCTGGGAGCTGTCTTGTGAAGATCCTGAGGCTTGAGGCGGGCTTGGTGATCAAAGCTCAAGTGCTCGAGAGGTGGAGTAACAAGAAGCGGGGCGAAAAACCTGAGGCTTGAGGCGGGCTTCGTGATCAAAGCTCAAGCGCTCGATATTGTACTAAACAGGGAAGTTTTAGTGCAATCCTTCTAGGGAGTTTCTAGAAGAAGAGTGGACGTAGGCGGGTTGGCCGAACCACTTAAAAATCTCTCTCGCATTTACTTTCTGTTTTTATCTCTCGCTAACCTATCTCTCGAACTGCACTGCATATAACCACACCTCTCGAAATAACTCAAACTCGTGCAAATTAAAAGGGGATAACTTTTCCGCTACGCATAAAACTTTGTCTTCACCTTGTGAGGTATCGGACCTAAACATCCTAAGTCCAATACACACGAGAGGTCGAAAAAGATTTGCAAAATCTTATACAAGTCTATTCACCCCCCTCTAGACTTGTACCCCATCCCCTTGGGACCAACAGTTCACTCTTATATGGTTTTGTATGTGAATATTCTTTTGAAAAAGGCTATATGATGATTCTTTATTTATGTGAATTTGAAATAATCTTTGGTGGAAGTGAAATTGGTAGATCTTGTTATCCAACTAGTATTTTCACCCGTCTGATGCACGAAATGAATTTGTTATAATATTTTAAGAATATTTGGATAGATATATAATTATATAAATTATAACATCAAATATTATATAGTGCAATTGAAAAGATGGTTTGGATCGATTATTCGATTATTTTCTGTGACGTATCTTTGTTTGAATTCAACCAAATAATTGTTGAATCAATAGCTAATGTGTAGATGTAAGAATCCGATGCTGAAACTTTGGGGGTTTTATATATCAGTGTTTAAGATTTGTATAACCTGGCAAATCTCTTTGAAAAAAAAATAATGAATATATATTTTTTAAAATAAAGGCATTATAGACATCAAATTATAAATTAAAGAAATGCATATGTATTTTTTTTTTGTAACTACTAATTTATTTACAAATTTAATAAGAGCCAATAAAGTTAGGTCCTTAATGGAAACAAAAAAATGTCGGTGTAATTGTTTGTTAAAATGAATCATTCATATTATTTTGATTTTAGTATTTTATAATGATTTTCTTATTTACCCTCTATTATATTATTTTCTTCACTTAAATAATCCTACATTCTGTTAGTATAAAGTTTAATTAGTAACGAAATATTCTGTTAACTATTTATTATTTTTAACTTACTCATTAATTTTTATAAGAAAGGTCTTAGGTTCGAATCCCATCCCAATCAGAGTTGCCATAATTGTTAAACATATACTACGAAATATGTTAAAATGTAATAAAATAAAATATAAAATTTAACATAAACTTTTATCAAATAATTAGCCTGACAGTTGAGCATCAAAGATTATAAATTGATAACCTTGAAACTCATTTTCTTGCATTTTTTTTAAAAAATTAGGTTATGTTTTTTTTTTTCATTTAATTAATCTTCTTTTAATTATTTAAAACAAGACTAAATCTTTCAATTTTGTTTTTGCATTATTCGAATGATTTATGTCATTTTGATTATATTTCTATAATGGTACAATTGTACATTACTTTAATTACAAATATTGTACAATTATTTTTTTATCGGACAAAATTGTTCTTACATCATTGCCAGACGCATGACCTAACTACAAAGTTGCTAATCATAAATACAACTACACCTGGACTTTAAAACGGTAGTACTATTTTATTAATGCATGAAAACTTCTAAAGAAATTTGTAAGTTAATTTTAGTATATGATTATAACAATATCTATTGTAAACATATATTTCAATTTATTTATTATCATCCTCTATTGACAGCAATTGTAACAATTGTCATTGACAAACTCCCAAAACAATTTGTCTCAACAATGAATAGAAATAAAAAAAAAATCAATGACTTCATTGTTGTGGATGAAAAGTAAGTATCTCACTTTATTGCTCTTATTAAATTAAATAAATTAGTAGCTACAAAAAAATACATATGCATTTAATTAATTTAGAATTAGATGTGTACTCAAAAATTTAGAATTAAATGTCTATAATGACTTTATTAAAAAAAATATATTCATTATAAAAAAATTAAAAAAGAAATATAATTTCATTAGTTATATTATCTTTTTTTTTTCTATAATAATTCAAAATTCCTTAACTTTAAATTCATTAATTAATTATATTCACTATATTGTCAATTGTCTCATTTTTACACTATCTCGTAATTAAATATCAAAGTTATAATACAAAATATGTTATATATTTATTTACCAATTATTTTATACAAATATAATAAATAATAATATTTTGTTCAATACTTTCACATGATAATCTATGACACACATTTCACAACACATGAAACATGTAAGAAAAAGACTACCACTGCCAAATATCAACAACGCTTGCAAAATCAAGAGTTCATAGTACAACTAAGACCCAGTCATATAAACGCCAAATTGCACATCCACAACTTCCTACACCATAATCTCATTGCATGATATTATCCTCTATGCTATCAGTCTATCAGCAGTAACCAAATTGCACATGACACACTACCAATAAAAAGAAATGAAAACAATGACAATGCTACTCAAAAGAGAATTAATAAGACTTAGAAAAATTCAAACCAAAAGTAATATTTTTATTTAGACTATCGTTTTAGACTAAGTTTTCAGACTAGCGTTATTACAAAGTTGCAAACATTTATTTTAGTGACAATTATAATCAATCACTCCTATATTATCTTGCATTCATATATTTTTAATTACCGATTTAAATAAACAAATTCAACACTCAATTACGTATGCATGAACATCTCCTATATAATCTTTAGCTTGCATTGATATACTTTGAAGTACTTATTTAAAAATAATTATTGTGCATTATCTCATTCGCGCATAGCGCGTGAAAAAACAAGTTTAATTTAATAAGAGAAATAGAATGGGTACTTACTTTTGAGTAATATACTCTAACATATTGGTAGTATATGTTCAACAATTATGCCAACTTTGATTGTGATTAGGTTTGAACCTAAGACCTTTCTTATAGAAATTAATATGTAAGTTAAAAGTCAACAGAATATTAATAGAGAAGAGAATATTTAACAGATAATAATATAATTAAGGATAAATTACGAAATCTCAAGAAAAAATATAAATCTAAACAATCTGAATCATCCAGGTGCTGTACATTTATGTAGTACTTATGGTGTATTCCTTCAGTTTGTAGGTCCGCATGAGAAGGGTGGTTTATATATATATATATATATATATATATATATATATATATATATATATATATATATATATATATATATAGCTTGCATTGTATTTTAGATGTTAGAAAGTGTGCTACAAAGCATTGATATCACTTGACTATTTTGGGTTGTAAATAATTTTTATGTTTAACCCTTAAATGTATTTTCATTTTGAAATTAATTAGTGTATATTGATGATATAAAATTTATTGTCAACACATAAAACTAAAATAATGGCAGGACAAAAATCATAAGAGAATCAGAATGGTTTGGATTTTTTCTTCAAACTGTTTGTAAGAATATTTGACCAACGATTTGAAGGAAAATCACTTAATACAATAGTGGATTTTTTGTGCCAATAGTTGGTCAAAAATTCTTACCAACGGATGGAAAGAAAATCGTAGGTTACAAGAGTGGAAGTTTTAGATCAACAGATTGTCAGAATTTTTTTTACCATAAAGCCACATTACCAGGACGGTATACATCCCGGCTAATGTTGGCTGGAATTTCTGATGTCATGGACAAAAATAAGCAGATACAAAAATGGTGGGTGATATTTCCAAATTTTCAATCCAAAAATGAGTTGTTGGATCCTATTTTCGTCCAATTATCACTGTTGCAAAAATCCCCGCCTAGGCACCTACCTAGGCGCTAGGCGCTCCTAGACCGAAGCGAATTGCTCCCTAGGCGTACGCCTAGGTGGCCGGCCGCCTAGGAGGCCGCCTAGCGCCTAACTCGGCCGACTAGGCCGAATTTGACCGAGTTAACTTGGCCAACTCGGCAGAGTTCGCCGAGTTAACTCGAGCGAGTCGGCCTTGTTAATTTTATTATTATATTTATATATATTTAAATTTATTTATTTATATAAGTAAGAGAAGTAAGAGATATATATATAATATAATATATGACATACACCCACACACATGAATTAATTTTTTGTTTTTATAAGTCGCCGCCTATAACCGCCTAGGCGCCGCCTAGACCGCTTAGGCGCTAGGCGCTAGTCTACCGCCCGACTAGCGCCTAGCGCCTACTGCAACCATGCCAATTATCATGGTGTTTTGACAAATCTAATGGTGGATTTAATTTCCATATCATATTTTTGATCAGTTTGTTGGCTAGAAGATTGATTTTTGTCTCAAAAAGGTCTTTAACCGTCTAACATCCATTGGACGGTAAGCTACTGAATGATTTTTAGTAGTGACATTTGGTATACTAATGGTATATATGCATCAAATGGTTTCATATTGAGCATTTGGAATAAATGAAGTGTTAAGTAGAATGCTAAAAACAAGCTTTAATATATTAAAATTGTAGCTTAAGACAACTTTCTCTAGCTAATAGTGATATATATGATATGATCACGGTAGAAGTAGAAATTGATTAAGCTACCATGTTTGAATGGTTGTCTAAAATTATAGATAAAATTGAAAATTTAACTCAAGTATATGTTAAACTTCTACTCTAAACCCACTTTCGTCACCAGTTAGGCTAAGGCATAGCACATCGTCGTTCCCAACACAAGGCCTGTTGTCACCCATTTGTAGGCAAGCATAGCACACTGTTGTGCCCATCGTAGGCATCGTCATCACCTATTTAGGCCAAGGCGTAGCACACCTTCGTTCTCAACACAGGGCCTGTAATCACCCATAACAGGCCCTATCGTCACCCAGTTGTAAGCAAGCATAGCACATTGTTGTGCCCAATGCCAAGATATAGAACACCGTCGTTTAGATAACACTATTTTTATATCCTTTGTAAAAAATGAAGTATTATTATTTTTTCATAATACAAAGATACAACTCATTTAGGCATTTATACAAACTACTTAATAAATGTACTGTTCACTCTCTTAATTGCAACATTTATAGTAATAATCATTGAATACAAGGAGCAAATTCTTTCTTTCTAAAAAGGATTTAGTATCAAATTAGCCCCCAACTCAAGTGAATATTACAGTGCAATATATTGAGTCCTTTAAGAGAAAAAAAATTCTCATCACCTATTCAACAAGTTACTGTTCTATAACACTGACTAGGCTTCCACACGTACTTATTTCATATGACGATTTGGCTTGAAGGATTCGACACTTTTGAAGGGAAAAAGAATCATAAAAGTAGTGGATAGAGATGGTCATCCAACGCATCACAACCACAGTTGTTTTTTTTTTAAATTAATTTTTCTTAAGACAACCATGGTTGTCTTGGATAAGCTGCTGATACGACCCTAGATAGGACCATAACGGATGGAACCCTTTCGAGCAGGCTTCTAACTCCTAACCGTATTTCGAGTTACGGTAAACTCCAATTTCACACTTCGAGCGTGTGAGAGCTCCAAGAAGAATAAAGAAGAAGAACATGAATAATAACAATATATTTTTCTTGAGTGGTTCCTCATATTCATATACAATGGACCTATTTATACTAAATTACTAACACCTATAACAATTAAGCTACTAAAATTATTCTAACTATACAAGGTAATGATATATTCTAATATACATAATTTCCTTATACTAATAATTAGTCAATTATCCTTTAAGTACATATCAGGCATTCCTTTTAGACCATTCACTAATTAAGCCACCGATTATTTCTTTCCTTTGATGCGTATCACTCTCCACCCCTTCAAAAAGCACCTTGACCTCAAGGTGTAAAGAGGGATAAAATATAACCATATCTGTGGTGGAAGTTCATGCCATCCTGGCGGGTGGTCCATTAGCAGAAAAAATGATTAATAAGCTTTTTGTAACAGTTTATTATTCCAAAACGCTAAAACTCAAAAAGTTGCTCAAAGTAGCTTTTTGGATAATTTTTTTTTGAGAAAGTCATTTTTCTTGTAATCAGTTATCAGCTAACATCCAAACATCTTTTTATAATCAGCTAATGCTATCAACTAGTCAAATCCATTAATACAATCAGCTACCTGCTATCACTAACAACTATTTACCAAACACCCCATAATCAAATTGCAAGTTGTGCATTGAGTTACAATGGACGCGTGAAGAGCCCTAGTTGCACATCATTCTCAAATATTTATATCGAAAGTGATATCTAAACAAAAGACCAACACATGAAATCCACTTGAGGATTGCCCGAAGACATAGTGCTACTGTCGTACCAAAAAATCAACAAAAGCCGATGTTGATAGATGGAGAAAAAAGTGGTCTTTTGTTTTGTCTGCTCAGCTAAATACACTTGTCAAGAACTAATGGATTATGTGTACAAAATCAAGATCGAGTTTTCACCTTCGAAACTCAATTTTCAAGCCCCTAGCAATTCGTGCAATGCCGACCAATTGAGAAGTGACATTTATTATACGGAGTACATGGTAAGTAACAGCTCATCACCAAATGCACATTGCATAAAAATAAATACCCAATATATTTGCTCAACATTAAAATAATAATTATATTAAAAAATTAAAAACATTACAAGAAATTAATAATTATATTTTAAAAAATTTCCCCCATATTACACGGGAGGAGAAGATTTTTCTTTGTCTCCAACTGGGGATGAAGAAAACAAAGAATTGAATTTGTACAATCGATTATTTCGGTATGATTGCACAAATTAAATTTGTTCTGGGGCAATTAGACCTTTTTTTTTTTTAAATTAATTCTATTTTTCGTAATAAATTTATAGGTGTCAGTCTACTTTTAGTCTTTTTTTTTTAAATTAGAATATTCTCATTTGATTATAGTATTATTGTGTCATGACCAGTTTTAGTTATTTATAAACAAAATCGTTGAAATGTTGTTAAATACAAAGACATTTTAATTTTTTAATACAAACTAGGTTGAATCGCTATATTTTATGTTTTTTTTTTATAAAATTCATGATTAAAGATTGAAATGTTCTTATATTTAACGATATTTAAAATGTTTTATTGATGATGGAAAAAAATGATCATGCCACAATAATACTAAGACCAAAAGTAGATGTTCTAATAAAAAGGACGTAAAGTGGATTGCCACTAATAAATCTAAAAGAAAAAATGAAATTAACTCCTTTTTTTTGTTTTTTGTTTTTTGTTTTTGTTTTTAGTTGGATGACTCAATTACAATTTTGTGTGTAGTTAAATGGTTGATTTGACACTTACTCCTTTATAAAATTTGAAGGATATAATTTTCTTTATGCCAATGGTGTTAATTAGAGTTTGCTATATTTTGATTAATAAGATGAGAAAAGGGTGAAATAAGCACTTGAACAAATAGTAATAGTACAATTAGGTTACTGGATTAAAAAAAAGTTTCAATTAAACTTTTGAACTTATAAGTGAAGTATAATTATACTCTTAAACTTGTAAAAAAAAAATGCAATTAACACTTATAGTAGGTTACTGTTAGGTAAAATGCCGATTAGATATGCATGTGACTTTTTAAAGTGATTTGGCTTTTTTTCAAAAAAAAAAAAAAAGTGATTTGGCTTTGAACTACATATTTTTAGGATTGATGTAGTGTAATACTAATAATTATAAAGGAAAATTGTCAAACATGCTCTTGAACTTTATACGAAAAAATACTAATGTCCCTAAACTTTAAAATATTGCATTGACTATCAAGCATCCATTTGTCTCATTTTACATGTCTTGTTTATTATTACTTGCTCAAATCAACTCTTTCGTATTAGCTTATTTTATGTATTATTTTTAAAATTATTTTTTTCTAATGTTCAATAATGCTTTTAATATAATTTTTAAAATTGTGTTGAGATGGCTGAGTTGGTCTAAGGCGTCAGATTAAGGTTCTGGTCCGAAAGGGCGTGGGTTCAAATCCCACTCTCAACAATTGTTTTGCCAAAGACCTTATGGTCTAGTGTCACCCGGTTACACCCCATGTGGGAGAGGGTGGGTTCGAGGCTCAGTGGAAGCGATATTGACTCTTTGTGCGTCATTTGGTTGAGAAAGTATCTATAAACATATACTACAATAGTACTAAAAAAACATATACCTCAATACTTCTACCATGGACCAGGGTCCCGCTGCACTGTGAACCCTAGCTAGTTTATGTGTATGTGTTTTATGTTATGACTTTTTATGTCTTGCGTTATGAAAGTCTATTACCTTAAGAGTATGAATTCTTTACTTGGAACAAATTAGTAAATGTGTCTTATGTTATGATTTTCTATGTCTTTAGTTATGAAATTCTATGCCAATGAACGCAAATTATGTACCTAAATCATATTTGAAAAATAAGTAAATATATAACATATGTATGTATCTTGTGTTATGATTTTTTGTGTCTTGTGTTATGCAATTATGTACCTTACGCATATGAATTCTGTACCTCGTCGTTTCAATGCTATGTATTTTGTGTTGTGATTTTTTGTACTTTGTGTTATGAAATTCTGTACCTTACGAGAATGAATTCTGTACCTAGTTATTTTAAGAGTTAATTCCATTTTTTTTCCTAGATTTATAGGTGGCAATCCACTTTTAGCCTTTTTTTATTAGAACATCCTCATTTGGTTCTAGTATTATTGTGACATGACCATTTTTAGTCCCCCATCAACAAAATTGTTGAAATATCGTTAAATACAAAGACACTTCAATTTTTTTTATACAAAGTATGTTGAACCGCTATATTCTTTATGTTTATTTTTTTTGAAAACATCAATAATTGAAGACCGTTATGTTCTTGTATTTAACTATATTTAAACTGTTTTGCTGATAAAGGACCAAAAATGATCATTCCACAATAATACTAGGACCGAAAGTGAGATGTTCTAATAAAAAAGGACTAAAAGTTTTACTACGACTTATAAATCTATGACAAAAAATAAAATTAACTCGTGTTTTAATTAAGGGTTCATAATATTATGTGGTTCCTGGTCCATGATATAAATTGAAGCTGGGCCATCGGGCTTTCTAGCGTTGTCAATGAGGCGATTAGAAACCAAACCAATAGAATACATAAAATCAAGCTAGCATACTTGACCAAATAATGTCATAGCAACACTAAAACAATAATCTCAAAATCCAATAATAAGTTGATTGTTATCGATAGACGAAAGTTATATAATGGACCACATGCATGTTGTTACATGTATCAAAGACATTCTTATTTTTAATTGCCAAACGCCTTCTTAAGGTGTTCATTTAAGAGATATTTTAAGATAGTATAACATTTGCAGGAATCTCGTTATAATGTGAGGGTATGTGATTTTTAATGAATTTTACCAAAATATATAATTAAAAACAAATTTTAAGAATTTTACATTCCCTACGACAATCTCACATTTTCTAAACTAAACTAGAAAATTTAGTATTATCATATTTACATGTATGATTAGCTGAACTAAACACCATAGTTTACATGAAATGAGGGTTAAATCATGTTTTGACAAATTTCTTCCTTAAAATCATCTCTTCTATTTTTTTTTTTGGGTTCTTCTTACACGTGTAGCTCACTATTAGGCTGTACTTGAAAATTTTAATTGTGGACTAGGTCAACCACTCCTGGATAGTATACCAAATTCAACCCTTTGTGAGTTCCCCATTACTGAGGGATCAAAGTTGGATACAAACGTAGTACTTCAAATAAACGATGTCTACGAGTTCAGTAACTCAATATGTAATTCGTTAAATATGATTATTTAAATAATGTACGAATATTTATAATTTTCACCATATATACACATTAAAATAGGAACTTTTTGTGATTAGACTTGTCTTATCTTGTGTGATTATCATGTGACGTGTTACGCTAAGACCGTATTGAAATGAATTGTTTTGTTTTATACATGCAATGATATTATGAAAATCATCACCAACCCGTTTCTATGTCTCACCCAATTTTGACAATCAGACATGGAAGGATTTTGATAGTAAATTCCTTGATTTCACAGTAGGTCCTCAAAACATGAGATTAGGCTTATGTGACGTGGGTTTTCTACTTTTAGTTTTTATGCAAAATCATACTCTTGGTCGCCAAGATCTTATGGTCTAGTGACACCAAGTTGCACTCTTAGATGAGAGGTTGTGGGTTTGAGCTTTAGTGGAGGAGTCATGAAATAGATTTTGATGCAACATGTTGATAGTATTTTGGTCATATCTCTTTCACACAAAGCCCAATTGAAGTTATGCAAGTGGTCATTGAAAGCTAAGATGATCTTCCACAACTTTTATGTTCGAAATTTTTGGAGATTCGATTTAAAGATGATCTTATTCAAGTGCTCATTGACACGCCCAAGGACCTGGCTATGTCGTTTGGGCAGTGAAAGATTTTGTCACAGCTGTGTCAACTATCACGACACTATTTAAGCATCGTTTTTAACCTTTTTGGGGACCTTTCAACCAAATACTTTAAAGAAACAATCTAGGACACTTTTGTAAGCTTCAACCACTTATTGGAAGGCAACTTTGCATCTTGGGAAGACTTGAAATCGAGATTTTTTTCACCAATTAAAGGACTTTTTCTATGTTCTTCAATATCGATCTCGATATGTCATTTATTTGATTTTATTTTGCTTCTGTCCCCTGCTTAGAGGCTAAATTCTGTAGTACTTGAATTTATGATTAACCCTAGAATGAGAACTTGTTATTAATTGTTTTCTTGCATTAAAATAATTATTTATCCTTTTGAGTCGATTGTGTTCTTTATTATTCTTGAATTAATAACTTTTGAGTTATTAAATTGATGTTTGATGCATGTATTTTGCAAAAGAAATATCATTGGTATGTTTAGATCCAGTGTTGCAAAAATCCCGCCTAGGCGCCGATTAATCTCCGCTTAGGCGCTAGGCGCTGGTCGACCGCCTAGCGCATCACATTAAATGGTGGTCTAGGCGGCTGGCCGGCTAGGCGACCGCCTAGGCCGCTTAAGCTCCGCCTAGGCCGTCAAAGCACCGCTTAGGCGCTGACTGCATAGGCGTCGACTAGACCGATTAGGCACCGACTAGGCCTTGTAGTCGGTCGATTAACTATTGTTCTTTTTTTTTAATGGGTAATTTCACTCAAAAAAACATCGTTTTGAGCGAAATAATCCTAAATTCTACAAACTTTAGATATTTTTAGGTTAATATTTAATATTTTAGTATTAACTATTAAAGTATTATATAATTTATAATTATTAGTCTTTAAAAAATTAAAAATACTTAAACAAATTTTTAAAAAATAAAAAATAAAATAAAAAATACACGGACGCCTAGGCACCGATTAATCCCCGGCTAGGCAATCCTAGGCGCTAGGCGCTCCCGAGCGCCTAGCGATTTTTTCAACCATGTTTAGATCTCACGTGATTGAAAGGAGTGATCGAATTACAACCCTATAGTTATAATAATGACATCAATAATTTGTATTCGAGTCAAATCATTCAATAGAACTTAAAATTCTTTAATACAAGTTCAGCAAATTTTAATTTAGAAGAGATTCTGGTTAATCGATCGAGTTAGGCCATCAACTTCCTCTATTTCATCTTACTGTCTTATCATCTTCTTATCTTTTCGATCTTCCTACTTAATTGCCTTCATTTTGTTCTATACTATAATTCACTACTAGTCTAATCATCCTATTGCTTTCACTTTCCTGCAAGGCTGCAAGCTTTAATTTGCTATCTTTGAGTACTCCATTGTTAAGCCTCTTGTGTCATTTTAAGATTAACCTAAAACCTAAAACTTGGTTGAATTTGAGTGCTTGTCTTTAGGAATTATCTTTTGTTTTATTGCTATGCCTTAACCCAAACATGTTAAATTTTGTGGATTCTAATTTCATATAACTATCATCAACACTAATTTCATATAACATCATCAACACAATATAATGACACTTTATTTTTAACATAATCTATCATTAGAACAACTCTTCTACTAGCTTTTTTTTTTTGCCCCCACTGAGGCTCGAACCTACCATCTCCCATATAAAGGGAAGGGTTTGATGCTACTGGACTAAAAGGTTCTTGGAACTCTACTACTAGCTAAGCTTCTACCGAAGAAGTATGTCAACTATATTTATGAAGCCTCTCGTTGACATCAACATATATTTACCCCGTGGCATAACTTCTTCCATAATTAATTGTTACGAAGATGTGTCTTTATTGATTGACTGATCTCTTCCAAATAAGATATCTTATGTCTATATAATATTCTATCGTTCTAGAAGACTCCGGCCTTCCGAGAGTGAACATATGTCGAAGATCAAGTGTTTTGTTCTTCTAATTTTGTTCCAAGTCTTCTTTAGAGATATGCTAAATCATTATTAACTCTATTTATGGCAAACTATTTCTTCTAACTAGTAGAGTAACTTATGTCGTCGTTCAATTAACTCTACCAAATAATAAACTAAATCACTTGTACATCTTTGCCAATTTGACTTATTGAATTTTTTAAGTCCTATTTTATTACTTTATTGTCGCCGGTGCCTTGGTCTTTGCGCCAAGCTATTGATCATATTCGTCAATTGGTCGACTCATGGTCTATATCAGTCACTCATATATTTTGGGAGGCCAACCGGATTGTAGATGCCTTAGCGGCTATTGGGTTGGGCTTGGTTGTACTTCGCCTTCGTATTTTTCGCACGATTCTTTATCGATGCCTGTTTTGTCAACTTTTTTGTATGATTGGAGGGACTTTTCGACTCCCAAACTGGTTCGACATAATTAGTAAATATTTTGTTTTTCCAAAGAAAAAGTAGAACTAAAGTACCAATATGATGTATTATATTAAAAAAAAAAACAATACATATTATTTTTTTAAAAAAGTCCTGATTTTTTAATACATTATTATGTATTAAAAAACATCATCAAAATCTATCACCTGGCCTCATAGTATTCCAAACAATAATGAAACTAACACCAAACAATAGAAAATAGTCAATGATATCTTTCTTGTCCAATAATTCACCGGCACTGAAATCAACTCCATATATAACATACCAATTGATTTTAAAAGAACCTATTAGAATCTTCAATTTAATTTTATAAAATTTGGTTGGTCGTATATGATGTCATAACGTGGAATAGAACAAAAACAATATTTAAATCATCAAGGTAATGTTACCCTATATGGATATTCAAACCAAATCAAGTATTCAAAATAAGCAAATGAGAGTCCACCGACTAGCTAGGATGGAAGACAATCTTTAAATTAATCATCATGGTCTTGTCACACCAAACTCAGTTGTATACCTTGGACCAGGGTTTGGTCCACCTTACGAGGTGAACCTTAGTTCTAAACGGCATTAAATTGTGTATTTTTAATATTAAAATTGTAAACTTTCAGAATGTAAATTTTATTTTTAAGTCAAAATACATAACAATTGTAGAATGGAATTTGTGAATACAAGACTACACTAAATTTTAAAAAGATTAAATCGTTTATTTTTAGTATTGGAATTGACTGCAATATTTGAAAGAAACTTGTGAATATAAAACAAGATAATGAATTACATATATGTTAGAATTACACATATGTTAACATTGTGTTATCGGAGTACACAAATTGTGAACTTTTAAAAAAGTAATTAAATTATGAACATTATTTAATATGTAAATTGTGTATCTAGTATCTACGCTGTTTTGGACCTGAGTCCACCTTGCAAAGTGAACCCGAATCCACAGAATAATTTGCCACACCAAATGGATATTAAACAAATAGATGAATTTAATCTATTTATACACCGAAAATAGATAAATAAGCCAAGGAGGGGAGTAAGCCGCTTTAGTTGCGAGTCAAACTTTTAACCTTGTACATACATATACCAAGTCAACAGGCAGATCGACCAACTTATCTAGAGTTGCCTCTAGACCTGTCAATTATGGACACGACACGTTAACACGACACAAAATCGGACACGAAAATAACGGGTTAGTGTTTAGCCTTAACATGTCCAGGGTCGTTAACGGGTTGACCTGTTAAGCACCCGTTGTGTTTTGTGTCTTAACGGGTCAACCCGTTAAACCTATTAAGAACCCGTTTAACCCGTTAATATTATCGTGTTAATCCGTTTACACGAACCCATTTATACAAACCTGTTTACAACCCGCTAAGAACCATTGTCATGAATGAGATTACAAAAGATATCATGAACATGACTAAGATAAATTTATTACATTAGGTCATGATCCTACACCAATTATTGACGTTCAACAATCTGAATTTTAAATTTTTATTGTGTCGACCCGTTAATGAATCCGTATACACGAATTGCCAGGTCTAGTTGCCTCCTATTTTCATATTTTTTTTGAGGTTGTGATTGTTGGTAGAAAGCGCACTTTTTAGTGAACTCCTATGTTCAAGCTAAATAGCACTTTTGAACAATGTCTCATGATTCTTTACAAAATAGTATCTGATCTATACTTTTTCAAACATTTTTAGCCCAAAAAATCTAAGTCTTAACCACAGGGGTTCAAACGTACAACCACTCATTTAGAATGATATCTGGGATGACATCATGTTACATGGTAATTGGCTAATAGTTATGTTGATTAACCCCAATTTATCTAAAAATTAATTTTGTAATCTCAAGTTTTATTTCCAAAATAAATACTAAATAATGGGGTTAAATTACAATTTGAACAAGATTTCAAATTAATTTCATGCTGAATGTAAACTTATGCTAAGTTCCTTATTTATATTCCTGGTTGTTGGCCAGTTTTTTTGACATTAAAAAAAAAATCTCTTTTTTCTTCTCACGAAATATATATTAAACTTTCAAATATGTTATGCTAACAAATCTTCTCAAAACCTTGTTCTCCTTTGTTCAATTTCGCCAAATAATTAATATTTGTGCTAAAAATTAATCTCTATATCTTTAGAAATAAACATTTGAATGCTCCTAGCACACTTGAAGAAAGAAAATTAAACATATTTTTAAAGTATTATATATTATCATGGTTGAAAAATCGTTGTGCGCTTAGGGGCATCTAGGGAGTGATTAATTGGCGCCTAGGCGCCCGCATATTTTTATTTTATTTTTTACTTTTAAATTTTATTTTTTTTACAATTTCTAAATTTCATATGACTTGATAATTATAAACTATTTAATACAATAATAGTTAATACTAAAATATTAAATACTAACCTAAAACAATTCTAAAGTTGAACAATTTAGAGTTATTTCGCTCAAAACAATGTCATTTTCAGTGAAATAACCCATTTAAAAAAGAAGGGAACAGTAACTAATCAGCCAACTAGGCGACCTAGTCGACGCCTAAGAGGCCTAGTCGATCAGCGCCATGTCGACCTAGACAGCGCTTAGACGGCCTATTCGACCGCCTAGACCACCTATTATGGTGATACGCTAGTCGGCCAACGCCTAGTGCCTAGGCATCGATTAATCAGTGCCTTGGGCGGGAATTTTGCAACACTATATATTTTACAAGCCTCAACTTTCTTATTATATACATCAATGTTTCGTGATTCGTATAAATTAAAATTTTTTCCAACAAACACTTCTAATATTACCCATCAACTAACTATATAATATTTCTTGTTGGAGTTAAGTGTAAGATTCACTTAACAATAATTATACCTTAACCATTGACTATTAATGTCCCAAAGGTTGTACAAGAGCTCCTAGAAAGTGCTCTCTTGCTATAATTACTGAATACTGTCTTTAGGAAAAAAATAAAATTTTAGTGATGCAATTTTTTGAATTAAATTTTATATTTATTGGTGAAAATATTTAAACTTTTGTACTTTACGATAAGTTTGATCAAATGTTTTCAATTTAACAATTTTTGAGCAATAGAATCAAAAATAAGGAAAAATAAATAAAAAGGTCATTGTCCATGTATTAAATATGAAATTTTAATGTGTGTGTATTATATATCTTTATATATTTATTTATTTTAATTTTAATTAATTAATTAATTATTTATTTATTTACCTTGATTCCAATTCCTATATATTACTAAACAAAGTAACTGTACTCCTACTTAAACTTATTACCATTATCAAGAATTTAATTCTTATTACACCATTTCGATTCCAATGTTTGAACAAAACAAATTCTCTGGAGATTTTAGGTTATTATGTATCTCAACCAATCACATTTTAGCATTACATTAATTAATATTACATTTTTTTTTATCTCTCTCCACGCTTAATACTCAATTCAACCAATAAAATTGTTCTTTGTTTGAAAGTCACTGAAATGTGAATGGTTAGATATCAAGTGACGTGGTATCTTGAAGATATGCAATCCTATCTCAATTATTGAATTATATGAAATTTCTATTACAAATGGGTACACCTAAAAAAATTATTAAAAAAAAAAACAATTAAACTAATTAAGTGAAAAGAAATTAGTGTTTGACAATTAGTTGTTAAATGACAGCTAATAGCTTATAGTAGATAATTATGTTAGCAAATAAACTTAGCTGATTCTATTAGTTATTTTGACCAGGCCAGCGGATAGTATTAGTTGTTCATAGGAAAGCTTTTGATAAATTTGTTGTTTAATGTCACTATGTCAGCGAGTAACATGTAAAGTAACTTTAAAGAATATAACTATATATTATTTTATTTACTAAATTATCCTTAAATTATTTTTTAATTTTAGGTATAAATTTTAGAATAGGTTTACTTTTTAAAATTATTGTTGTTGTTGTTGTTGTTGTATATTTTAGCTATTGCTTTTGTTTTTATTAAATAAAAATAATTTAATATTAACAATATAAATTTATATAAAAAATTAAATAAATATAAACCTAACAATAATCAACAACTATTAAATAAAAATTATACTTTTAAAAAGAAAATATAATCAACCGATACAAAAGATTACTCCAAGTAGCTTTTGCAGTTTTTACTTATTAACTTCAATAAGCTAAGTTTAAAAGTTGTTTATTCAGCACTCATTTTAACTTTTTAGTTAAGTCAAACAATTAAAATTAGAGAGTAATTAAATATAAACTAAAAATAATCTGATAAGCTGTTTGTCCAAACATAAAAATAATAAAGCACAGGTCCCGCAGCTCAGTTGGTTAGAGCGTTGGTCTTATGAGCCGAAGGTTGCGGGTTCGAGCCCTGCCGAGACCATTGAATTATTATTGACTAAATTCTCTTATTTGCCTTGGTTTGAGCCTTGCCGGGACCATTGAAGAGAAGCTCAACTGCTCACAGGGGAGAAGTTCGAGTCTCAAGCAAATACTTTGTTGGATTGGGTCAGCAGACAAATGTTACATTGAAGAATAGGAAAGACATTAAAGTCAACGGTTTTGCATTTGGAAGGTACTTTCACATGAAGGAGAATTGAAGAGGGTCTACACGTTTCTAGTAAGGGAGACTGGTGTGGTCCATGGAAGAATATATCTATTTTTTTTTTCAGAGATCTGAGTTAGGAGGCCAAAACTGGGCGGTCCAACAAATTTGTCCATTGAAAATGACTTGTGGAGGGCACCTATGTTTTAAAAAAAAATAAATTAAAACACAAAATTTCTGTGATTTATTCAAATTTACTGCTCCCCTTGCAAAAGCATTTCTACTTATATGATATTTGACTTTGATATTCTTCTTCTCATTTTTAATACTTGAATTTTAAAAGTGTTTTTACTTTTAGATTAATAAAAAAAGTTAATTCTATTTTTTGTCCTAAATTTATAAGTGACAGTCCACTTTAAGTCCCTTTTTATCAGAATATTCACTTTTGGTTCTAGTATTATTGTGGCATGATCATTTTTTATCCTTTATCAACAAAATAATTTAAATATCATTAAATAAAAATGCATTTTGGTCTTCTATGATGATGTTTTTTTTTAAAAAAAAATAAACATAAAAAACATAGTGAGTCAAACTACTTTGTAAAAAAAGAGATCAAAATGTCATTGTATTTAATGACATTTCAATGACTTTGTTGGCGGTGGATTAAAAATGGTAATGCCACAATAATACTAAGACCAAGTGAAAATGTTCTAATAAAAAAAGACTAAAAGTGGATTGCCACCTATAACTCTAAGATAAAAAAATGGGATTAACTTAATAAAAATGTCTAAAATATTCTCACATGCATAGAGTAAATTCTATTGAAAGATTAATTATATGTTTCCCTTAATGTTATCTCTTGCTATTTACCTTCTAACGTGACAATAATAAAAATATTTTTATTTATTAGTTGCAATGAATTGAATTAGTCCACCTCACTCAATGTTAAAAAAAATACTTATTAATTAAATATAAAAGGAACCAATTCAATATTTTCACGTAAAGATATGAAATTAGGAGAAGAATGCAGATTTACTTTTGTTAAAATTTTTATAATGTTATCATATTTTGAAAAATTTAGACTAAAGAAAATCATAACTATCTTTAATTAAAGTCAAACACACAAATTGAAAAATATTAAAGTTAGGGCATTATAAATCGCGATATAACTCACGAAGTATAAATGAAATAAATTCTAAAATTTTATTAACATTCATAGTAAATCAATTATACCAAAGAATACTGTAAAGCACATAATTCGATAGTATACACCATATACTAAACATGAGATAATTTCAAGAATGATATCTTAATTAGTGACATTTATTAATTTTTATCCATGATTTTTATTAATTTAACTATAACCAGTCCCTTAACTATTGATATTGTTCCATATTTGTCTTTCAGTTAAATATTTCTTTAATAAGAGTTAAATTTAAAAGTAAAACTGTAAAAATTAACATGTTATTGAGATGAAACAATTCGATTCATAAACTTCATACACTAGGTTCATCATTAATAGAAATTTGAAAAAAAAAAATTGATGCAAAAGTCAATTTGGATTAGGCTACTAATAATAAGTCTCTACTCCAAATTTGAGACGATTATATCCTTCAACACCTTAAAAGATGCAAATCTGGAGAGGCGATTCTGTTATCTAACTTTCACATTTTACCCTTAAATTTAATACGTATTAAACAAATATTTAACCAGACAACAAAATTTGAAACAAAATCATTAGTCAAAGGACCAATTACGGTCAAATTGAAAGTCAATAATAAAAATTAATAAAAGTCAATAGTCAAGAAATCATTTATGAAATTAACTCTGCTAAACATTCTAATCTTAATTAGTGCATATATGCATAATGCATACTAATATGATTGTGCATGTGTATTATAAGAATTGAAAAACGTGTTTTGTTTTAACTATATATAAAAATTAAATTGATAATTACGTTGTACTTTTATGTTTTTTTTAAAAAAAATTTATATACTGAACAAAATAAAGTAGGGTGAATGAATGGTGAAGTCAATTAATTAAGTATATAGTAGTAATCACTTCTCATTATTATTAGGAAAATGTTTCTTACCCATTTTAATTTTTCCCCTTCTAAATTCTCACCATGACATGTCTTATATATATATAATTATTGAATGTCATGAATTGGTTAATCCCACAAACTTTTAATGAAAAACAATCAAGCAATGTCATGTCAAGAGGAAAATTATAAGGTAAAATTTTTATTTTTTTTTGAAAACATAAGGTAAAATTTTCTTGAGTAAATATATATATATATAGTCTTACTCTTTATATTCTTGAGAATGTATGTAGTCTTACTGGGTTTAAATTTATGTTATTCCAATTGTTAATAGAGATGGTTAACATGTACTTTTATCACTTAAAGTTATTGCCCTAACATATAATTTTTCTCTCTTAATAAGTTTTTTAATTAAATAATGAAATTACATATTAACCATTTTATTAAATGGTTTTGATAAGATGAATTTTTTTTGAGTGATTGAACCACATGGAGGTAAACTAGCCTAGATTGTCTATAGCTAACCGGCTCAAATCAAGGACGCCAATAGCCTGCTCGTGTTGAGAGATGAATTCTTTAAAAAACCCATTAAGATATGTTGGCCTATCTTGACCATAAACCATGGACCATCGAGCTTTTCGGTTGAGCTCAATTAAATTTTGTGACATTATATTTAACATTTTAGCGTCATTAACTTTCAATATTTTTTTAAAAAAAAAGTAATACATTTACATTAATAAATATATGATTATAAACTTAAATCATCATTTAATTAATCAAAATCTCTAATTTCATAATTAGCTCAAAAAATATAATGTGATAGTTATGGATATTTGTACAAAATATATATATATATATATAACTAAAATTTCAAACAAAATAATTCATATATAAAAATTTTTATATACAAACACATAATAACATTAAATCATATTCAAATTATAATAACTAAACTAACTAAAACTGTAAACAACAGAAAAAATAGCTTTAAAATTTTGCAAAAAAAAAAAAAAAACACAAAAACAAAAAATAAAACAAAAAACAAAAGACGAAAGACAAAAGTCAACCAAAACAAAACAAAAATAAAAACAAATATGTCAAACACATTTTCCGAAGAAAGATAGTTGTAAAGTATGATAAAAGAAGAAAACAAAGATAAAATTTGTCTATAGTGTTGAAGGATAAGAAGATAGTGCTAGAAGATGCATAAGATAGCCCTAAAACAGTCATTAGTCGTCACAGTTTGTCTATCCAACTAGAAACACAAAAAGGATCAGATTTGATCTTGTAAGTCTGACCATTATTAGCCAATTAGGTAGCTAACAGGAGACCAAATTAACCCTTATAAAAATTCAGTGTTAGGCTAATTGTTTTCAACCACTTAATAATAATAATAATAATAACAATAACAATAACAATAACAATAACAATAATAATAATAATAATAATAATAATAATAAAAGTAAGAGTAATAATATTTACCCCTAAAAAATAGTACCCTCATAATTTTCCTTCAAACCTAACAATGCTTGATTGGTTATTTGGTTACTTTTCTTCTTTTTTTTCTTTTTCTTTTTTATTATTATTATTATTATTATTATTATTATTATTATTATTATTATTATTATTATTATTATTGAAAGGGCTTAATCAATTCATGACATCTAATAATTATAAGACATGTCATTGAGGAAATTTAAGATGAAAAAAATTAGAAAGGATAAAATTTCATATATATATATATATATATATATATATATATATATAAATGGGTTCCTGTGCGGTTAGCCTTTTCCGGTGCGGTTGCTTAGGTGCTTGGTTTATGTGTTTAAGGTGCATCAGTGTTGAAACTTAAGGTGCGTCAACCTAAAACTTTAGGTGCATGGTTTTCCTTCTTAAGGTGCACTGTTTTCCTTCTTAATGTGCTTGATTTGTATGCTTAAGGTGCGTCAGTGTTGAAAGTTAATGTGCGCCATTTTAAAACTTTAGGTGTGTGGCTTGTGTTAAGTACTTTGTTTGTGTTCTAAAGGTGTGTAGTTGTGTATTGAATGTGAACCATTTAAAAACTTTAGGTGTGTGGTTTGTGTTCTTAGCTTAAGGTGCATGGTCTATGTACTTAAGGTGCTTTGTTTGTGTGCTTAAGCTAAGGTTTGTAGTTTGTGTACTGAAGGTGCACCATTTAAAAACTTTAGGTGTGCGGTTGTGTTCTTAGCTTAAGGTGCGTGGTTTGTGTACTTAAGGTGCGTGGTTTTATTGCTTAAGGTGTGTACATAACCGCACAATCGCGCGTGAAGCTATTCACGCACCTGAACTCTTCCATATATATATGATTAAATGAGAACAAGTTCTTAGGAGAGAAATAAGAACCAATCTCAACCGTACATTTGGAAAAATCAGATCAATTTTTTTCTAAAAAAAATGTGGTGGCATCTTAGTAATTATTACCAACTTTATTATGCAAACTTTAACGCTATAATATGCAATTCTCATACTTTTTCAGGTTTGCACATTTAGTATTAACATTTTGCACATTTAGTATTAATATTTTGCATATTTAGTACTAAATGATTACACTTGCAAAAATGCGAAAATGCATTGCACTTAGGTTTTGATTTAATTTTAGAGTTTATGATTGAGTTTTTGGTTTTATTTCACTATGATACCTTGTAAGTCATAGTTGTAGAATTCATATTATATTAAATGTATATTGCCAAGCACTCTGTGCTCAAATGACATGTGGTGACTTGTACTTCAACAGGTTGAAAAAGTATAATGAACAGATACTATGTAATAGAGTTAGTAGTATTAAAAAAACAATGTATAGTTGATAATTTGGTTAATAATTATTGTATTATTACTAATTGTTAAAGTAAGAATTTTAGGATTCTAGAAGGTTTGGGTTGGATCCCTTGTGCGCACATGAAGATTAGGATCTGACCGGTGGCCTGATTGTCCGGCTCACGATTTACATCTGCATTATTGGCTCTAGGAGCAAGGTTTTGTGCGCTTAGGATTAGTCCGGCGAAACTAGGATCACCTAAGTTTAAAAATAAAAACGGAATTTTAGATATTGTAAATGATTAAATATAATTATGGTAACATTTAATAAATCCTAAAGGAAGTTTAAACCGTGTAACATAATTTTGTCATATAAAAATGATAGTATAGTATTTGTAACGCAATGTACAACTCAATAAGTATAAAAATACAAACATAAATTATAGATAATAACATTAGTTCACTCTTATAAGTTCTTTTTTAACATTCATTCACTTTTATTAGTTTTTATTATTAGATAATTTGTGTGTATTATTTTTTGAATATATGCATATGTATATAATCATTTACAATTCTGTTGGTAATTAATTCTATAACTCAAGTAAACAATTAAGAATATAGCATTCATATTTTATTTCTTTTGTAATCTTATTCCTAATTCCTCAATATTTATTATATGAACCAAACTTCATGTAAAAGTAAATATGCAACTATAATTGAGCAATCAAAAGTAGAATAAACTATACATATTTATATGTGTATAGTGTTGGTTAATTATTTGTTGAATCTATTAGCTCTATTCCAACCGTTATTTTTTGACTAAATTTTCCAATATGTTAATTGCTCTATAATTAATTGTTGACGACTATTAATGTCAAATGTGTTGTGCGTTATGTATAGATTACAAACTTGGCTCGGTGTGAAAATTTATTCTACAAGGCATTATGCACTCTTTAGACATAGAGGATGCATGATTATTTTAGGGGAGGTTTAAAAGGAACAAACATAACATCTTGTTATCGAATATATTGTTAATTGTTATATAAATATAAAAAAATAAAATTTTCTTTAATATTAGTTATACTTCTTAGTATATGATGGTATGCCCTTTATTATAACAATTGATATTATAGAATGCCGTTATATGTGCTAGTCTGAATATTTAAGTTCAATATTCATTTGATCCTAACAATGATATCAACTTTTAGGTTTATAGTGAATGACGTTTGTGAAGATATGTAATATGATTAAAAAAAAATGTAAGAGTTTGATTGAAATAACAGTGAGAATCAACATTTTTCTTTGGGTATAGAAAGGTAGTTTGTCTCTCCTTGAATATGTTCGTAATTACAAATGATACAGTCATTGATTTTAAAGTTTGAACTAAATACTAATATTCTTAATATTTATTCTTGGTCAAAAGTAATACTTCCTCTCTCTTATTTTATATTTCTTGTTTACTACAGAGTATTTATTAGTCAAGCCAACTATATCTTTTTCACCTTTTTTAGTATTTTTTTTTGAATACTACTAACTCTATTACAATGCAGTATTTTTAATTATTTTTAAATTTATATTTTGTGTGTGTTTATTTTAGTACTTTTAATGTAGTTTAGTACTATATAAATTTTATATACTAATACTAAACTTAATATTTTGAAAAATTGAATTAAAAATAACTTCAGTCAAGTCTCGTTAACTGAACCATACATATAAAATGATACGGGAGAGTACTACATATATACTAGGTTTGGTTGGGAACTTTTGAAATTAACCTATCTACTATCAAATTTGATATTCATTATCATGTTCGTTTAATTTGCCTATTTTTGTTATGTTACTATTAGATTCAAATCCTTAAGTAATCATAAAACTCATTACACTTCTCTTCCCCTACTTTTAAACAATGAAATAAAAAATGAGGAAGAAAAAAAATTTTTAAAAAATTAAAGTGTGTTTAATTCAAACATTAAAATCGAAATGATAATAAGAATTAAATATTTGATAATATAATGATAATGAATTTTAAACAAACGTGAAACGCCCCATATATTCTACAATATATGTATTCAACACCCCCAAACCATATTAGTAAACAATATTATTGTTCATGATGAGAATCCAATTCCTCAAACTTTTTCAACTAGAGGTTGCTAGGTGCATATATATATATATATATATATATATATTTATTTATTTATTTATTGTATATTTAATTATAGGAAAAGGGTAAAATAGGCATCCAATACAAGTTATACAAGTATATATTAAAGAGCAATTAGACTCTCTCAAATTAAAAAATATATATATAATTAAATCCTCAAACTTATTAAAATTATGTAATTAACTTATTTAATTGGTTACTAAAAGATAATCATATTAATAAATTTATTAAAATTATGCAATTAACCTATTTAGTTATTTCGTCCCAAATATATTTTATTCACTACTTGTCTGAAAATGATATTACTAATGGGTAAACGTTAGAGCATTAACTACTCTTAAGCTGAAACATGTGAAACTACCTTATTATATTTGAAACATGAGTTGGTTAAAAAAAAAAAAAAAAAAAAAAAAAAAAAACGCATGTGCGATGATGGGGAGAGTGGTCACGGGCATCACGTACTTGACTATGTCAGTTTTGCTCTTTTCATACCATCCACAACAGCACATTTCTAGCTAGAGTATTCGAACACATTTTATTTAAAAATTTTTTTTGTTAATGTATAAGAAAGTAAGAATTAAACGTGAAATTCTTAAGAGAAGTTTAATTTACAAAACATCATGTTCTTTTATATTAATCACATTATCATTATGACAAAAGTTATAATTAGCAGCACATTTATAACTTTATTTTCTTATACTTGTGTAATGGTGGTTACGAGCAAGTAAAAGTATTGGGAAGATCAGAGGAGGGGATTGAATAGATTTTTTAAGGGTGCTAGACGTATGAAGCGTTGAATTTTCAAAATATAATGGATTACAACAAATGCATTTAAGCACTCAATTCAAATATATTGCTTTCAACAAACTTGAACATATGAACAATAAGTCATTTTTATAGGAAGTATTGACGCGCAGAAATTGTTGGAGAAGTAGAAACAATTTGTAGGAATAAAAAATTAGAATTTTGATGTGTCAAAAGTTCTTAAAAACATTCTTCCCAATATAAGGAGATATAATCATGGAAGGATTGAGAATAATAATAATAATAATAACAATAATAACAATAATAATAATAATAATAATAAGGGATAAGGGTCAAATAGACCCTCCAACTATATACCAAAGTTCAATTAGACTCTCAAACTTAAAAAACCTTCAATGAGACCCTTAAACTAGTTAAATTTGAGCAATTAACCTATAATAACAGGTTACTCCTAAGTCATATGTCACGTAGATGCCACATAACCATGGCAGCTTGGCTGCGTCTTGTCCATGGCAGGTTGGCTTCCATGGCAGCCAAGCTGCCGTGGCTGTTTTTTTTTTTTTTTTTTTATTAAAAAAAAAAAAAAAA
>NC_044921.1:15739788-15793226 GCF_003576645.1 Ipomoea triloba | reverse complement strand
TTTTTTTTTTTTTTTTTTAATTAAAAAAAAAAAAACATGGCAGCCAAGCTGCCATGGCTTCATTGGTAGGTTAAAAATATATATAATTAGTTTTTTTAACTAATTTTTTTTAATTAGACCACATATAATTCGTAGGTTCATAACTATTTTTTAATTAGTTTTATAAAATATATATAATTTTTTAATTTTTGAGTAGAATTCCATTATTCCACCTAAAATGCCATGTATGCAAAGTTAATAGGTTACCTTTTGATAACCTCTTAAATATGCTAATTGCACAAATTTAACAAGTTTAAGGGTTTAATTGAAAGTTTTTTAAGTTCAAGAGTCTAATTGAACTTTGGTATATAGTTGGAGGGTCTATTTGACCCTAATCCCTAATAATAATAATAATAATAATAATAATAATAATAATAATAATAATAATAATGTAGTAAGGCAAATGAATACATTTTGGCAATGTGCTAGGGTTGCGGGTGAATACGTGTTCTAGCTTTCTGAGCTCATTTTTTTGAAATTTTATTTGTCCCTCTTTGAACGTGTGAGCGAGTCTCTATGCTAGATAGTTTCAACTCCTTTTACTAGTGCAATTCAACATCCCTTAACAATGCTACACAATTGAGCTCATTTTCGGAATTTGATTTGTCCCTCTTTGAATTGTACCACGTACCGCTTGTGAAAATGAATAAACGATGATATATCTTACACAAAAACCTCCAAACCTTTGTTCAATTCTCATAGGTGTGCTCGTTTTGGCCTTGAAACATCTTGCCTAGTTTTGTGAGAGCTTCTAAAGAATTGAACTTGTACAATTATCCTATGAAGTAGTCTCACTTCTCTCTCACATAGGTGATTGTTTTCCTGAGTATCCTACATACTCCACACATGTCAAATAACATTTAGAATGAATAAATTAGTCATATACGCTAATCTCATGTGGAAGTCACTATATCAAATGAAGAGTGGATAGGACTTCGAGACCCCATAGTGATCACACTTTATTTTATAGTTTAGTTGTCACTTTTGAACCTAGGTGCTAGCTAGATTGGCTATTGAATAGAGAAATTTATTACACAAGCTCTAGTCTCACATAATTCTCTAATAACTTTCTATTTAACCCTTTGGGTAGCGGATCTACTATGTTATCTTTTGACTTCACATAGTCAACATACACAGATAAGTCCTGTTGTGAGAAATTATTTAATGGTATTATGTCTATGACATATATGTCTCGACTTACTATTATACATATTACATACTATATACCTTTTCATTTGAAACTTAGCTTAACTATTGCATTGTATACAAATTGGAGGTTAAAAATTTTTCCCAACAAGGAATATCCTCTAAAAATGATGTAGTCATTCAGCCTCTTCACAACACTTGTCCAAGACTATTGATATTTTTTATTTTGAACCATCATTTACTCCTTATTTTAGTTGTTTTAGGTACAAAATGTCTATAACTTGAGTGGGAATCTATGACTCGTTTGTCTGTTTTGTATTCTTCAATGTACTTGTCCACAACGAGTAGCAAAGGATGTATTTTGGAGCTTATTATTAGATCAATTTTGGAAGCTAAGGAACTCACTAAAGAAAGATAGGAGCAACGGGCAGAGCACAAACCGAACAAGAAATAAACAAAGAAGGAATCACACGGCCGTGAGGCCTCGTTAATTACTACTCACCCGAGACCCCCTCACGGCCGTGAGGCCTGTCCTGAATCTTATTTAAGCTTTTTTTTTTTTTTTGGCCTTCTTGAGGGATTCTGAACCCTAGTTAGTTTTGGCTTATTTTTCCTCTTCTCTTTAGATTTCTCTAGCATTAATTAGCATAGTTTTACATAGATTACTTTGATTTCAAGCATGAATTGCGGATTGGATTGATTTTCTACCAACATTTCTTCTTCTTCAATAGTAAAGTTTCCTTTATTCCTTATTTAATTTCTTCTTAGTTTTCTTGCAATGTTGATGGTGGTTTACTTTTGCTTTGCGTTGTTTACCATTATGATGCGTGAGTAGTTAGTTTTGGGTTTGGATTAGGGTTCTATTGTTATTCTTGATGTTAGGTTTGTGATTATTGCATAAAGGGGATAAATTATTCCCATAGGATTTTTATGTTTGAATTGGATTATTAATTCTTTTGTTAGTGATAGATGCGTAGCAATTGTTATCTTGTTTTGGAGATGCTTTTTTCTCAATGAAAGTTGGATGAAAGACTCAAACCTAACCAATTTCAAACACAAATTTCCTACTATGAAAATAGGGGTAATTTGAGGCATATAATGCTTTTGTATTTTAAGGGTTAGGATTGATGCATCACGTAAGTGGGCAATCCTACTCTAATTCTTGTTTATTGATTACTATCGTAGCTTAAACTTGAATTCTTATGTGCATTGCCATAATTCCCTTGGTGAATTGTTTTCCCCTAATTCTGAGATTGTTAGTGCCTCAAGAAAGCAATACCCCTAATCTGAACCCATTCTTTTATCATATAGTTAATCCATATTTAATTTGCATTCATTTATATTAAAACCCTAAAAATACTAATTTACTTTCCATACTTAGTCATAATTTGCTTGGATCCTTATAAGTTCCAAAACATTAGTGTCTGGAGTCTATCAATTCATACAAGTACGTGCCATAACCCCAATCTTCAGCGGAACGACATTTTCATCCTCTTTTACCATCACCACTTTTACTTCATCAACTATAAACTCATATTCCATCTTGAATCTAACTATCATGCCTTTGTTTAGAGGATTTCCATAATAAGGTTACACTAGCTAACATGACCATGTAGCCACTTGTGGACTTACAGTAATAAAGTAAATTACTTGCACAAGTGCAAGTAAAATGTATTGCAGATGCAAGTAAAATGTATTACAGGTGCAAGTGAATTGTACACTGAGCATCAATACTAAGTGCACCTAATGTTATAACTAGGTGCACCTAATGTTATAATTAGGTGCACCTAGGTTGCACCCAGGTGCATGAATATTAACAAGGTAAATTACTTGCATTTGTAAGTGAAAGTATTTGCGAAAATAGGTGCATGAATATTAACAAGGTAAATACTTGCACTTGTAAGTGAAAATAGGTGCGAAAATATGTGCACTTATAAGTGAAACTAGGTGCACTTATAACACAATTACTTGCACCAAAGTTCTAGTTATTTACGAAAATGCTACCGCGTCGTTTTTTTAAAAATTGCATTCGATTCGTTGATTTGGACACGTGGACGGTTGTGATGCGTTCTCATTTCCTTCTTGAGCGGCAGTTCGCACGGGAGTGTGCCCCAATGATCTCATATATATATATATATATATATATATATATATATATATATATATATATATATAAGAAATCAAGTAAAAATGAGCGGGTTATTTTCATAAATATTATTAATTTTTGAAATTTGTAATATTTATGAAAATGACTCCATTCTCTTTTTTTTTTTTCATATTTTTCTTTATTTTCAACCATTAGGATTTGTTCATAGGTATTCGATCACCTTTATACGGTCCGACTTGGATGAGAATAATGCCCCAGGTGATCGAATACCTATGAACAAATCCTAATGGTTGAAAATAAAGAAAAATATGAAAAAAAAAGGAGAATGGAGTCATTTTCATAAATATTACAAATTCCAAAAATTAATAATATTTATGAAAATAACCCGCTCATTTTTACTTGATTTCTTATATATATATATATATATATATATATATATATATATATATATATGTATATGTATGTATGTATTTATAACTATTTTAAAAAGTAATAATGAGATACGTAATTTATAATGTGTTTTCTATTTGAATTATTTTATCAAATTAATTATGTTTCATATATTGTTATTAATATTTGTATAAAGTTTTGACTTTTGATGTGTTTTATTTTTTGTCTATATCCAACAATATTTATGACTATATTCATTTTAAGTCTGTCATTTTTTAATATTATTGACTCTATTGCAATGCAGTATATGTTCATTACTACTTTCTCAACCTATTGAAGCACAAAGACTTAATATCCCTGAGGCTTGAACCACAATCTCCCATATAAGGAAGCAACTTGGTATTACCTCTTTCATGTTTCGCCCCCATTGGGACATCTTTCTGGATCTGTCACACACACACACACACACACACACACACACACATAATTCAGTTCACGTGCGGTGTGCGGTGGTTTTAGGTGCATAATTTTCTTTTTAAAGTGCGTGATTTTCTTTCTTAAGGTTTTGTATGCTTAAGGTGCGTGAGTGTTGAAACTTAATGTGAGTGAACCTAAAGCTTAAGGTGTGTAGTTTTCCTTCTTAAGGTGCGTTGTTTTCCTCCTTAAGGTGCGTGATATGTATGCTTAAGGTGCGTGAGTTTTTGAAACTTAAGGTGCGTCGTTTTAAAACCATAGGTGCGTGGTTTGTATTCTTAAGGTGCGTAGTATGTGTACTTAAGGTGTGTGGTTTGCGTATTTAAGGTGCGCAGTGTGTTTTCAACTGATGAACGTGCATAATTTAAAAACTTTAAGTGCGTGATTTGTGTTTTTAGCTTAAGGTGTGTGCTTTGTATACTTAGGTGCACCGTTTTAATGCTTAAGGTGAGTACCGCACAGAAAAATATACCCGCATCTGAACCCATCCCCGCGCAAGTGCTAGAATAGAGAACTCTATTTCAACCAATGTATGAATTGAGAACTGTATGTTCCACAACCAAGAACCTGTCAAATATTACTCCAAGGCTCAAGTCAATAATTTGAAAATCTAGAAAAATGGTTTCTGTCAACCATACTTTGGAATGCACAGAATTCTAATTTGTTCTTTGCTCCATATAACCCCTTTTTAAAAAAGGTTATTTTACACCTGAAATTGTGCAAGAGGCCAAAGAAACAAATAATTGAGAATATAATGGTACATATTTGACAAATATTTACACTTTAACTATTATATAAATATATGTTTTTTAATACAACTGACCCTATAACATTGTTGTATACGTTTATTTATGCTTTCTCAACCTGTTTTCGCCTCAACTAAGGCTCGATCTCATGATCTCCCATATGTAAGAGTCAGTACATGCTATTTGATCACAAGGTGTTTGGCAACTATTATATAAATATAAGTTAATGGCATTTTTATTTATTATGCAAATAAAAATTAGTAGTATAAATTAGTAGACAAACTAATTTTATAAGCTAAATAATTGCTATGTTAACATAAAATGTCTTTAATTTTGACATTTTAACTACAATTTCTTAATGTAATTTGTTGTTTACTCAACACTAAGATAGCTGCCAAGCACCTTGTGCTCAGTTGACATATCTGCATCTCTCTTTCAAGGAATTGAAGGTTACAAGACCGAACTTCGGAACCCAGATCACAGGATCAAATCCCGGAATCCTGATAGTAGGATATTGACTCTTTGGGCTACAACAGATAGAAAAAATATATTGAACAAATACTTAAAAAAATGTAGCTAAAGAATGTAATTAAATCCATTTCTGACACAATGCATATGTAAAAAAAATATTTTTTAAAAAAATTGAAAAAGAAAAAGAAAATATAGAATTGAAGTTCCACCTCCAGAAGTGCAAATGATCGATGATGAGGGTAATTATTAATGGTAGACATTACGAAACCTCCAAACTCACCGCTAACTCCATGTCCTTTCTTTATTATGTCCCTTTCTCCTCTTAAATACCTTAATGCAACTCCCCCCGCCCCCATGTGGGCCCGAAAGCTATGTAGATCTTTCTATTAACTCCTTTCATCTTTTGCCCTAATAAATAATTTTTTGTTTTCATACTAAACTAATATATCCACTAAGATCCTACACAGTTGTGCTGGCCTGCTGGGTAAGACCTTAACCGCAAATTGGTTCACACAATGCTATATTTTTAATATATTAAAAATACATTATTCGTGTACTAAATATATTATAATATATAAAATAATGTACTTTTCTTGAATACAATATACATTTTTAATAATATACTAAAAGTATATATTATTGTATACTAAATATACATTATTTAATAATATGGTTCACACAACTCTGCGGACCATAGTCCACACAATAATGATTGGACCTTAAAGATAATAAAGGTAGAGGTTCAAATTTGAGATTTTTTTTTTGAGTAGCGAGAAAAACTTGCAATCATTATCCGTGAGTGGACAAACTCAAACCAAAACAAACTTAGGTTGCTCATTATTGTTCAACTCAAACCAGAACGCAAATAAGTTACTTCCATTGGGAGCTGAACTATGAATTTCGTGGTTACTAAATCAATAATCTGACTAATATAATTGGAATTGCCCCCTAAATGTGAGACCTTTTACACTAAAAGACACATGCACATTTCATTCACACCCCCACGGTTATCCTATTTTCATTTTTAATGCTTCCAAATAATATCTAATTTCATAATCTAAATACCATGAACTTTTTTTTTTTTTCAAAAAGATCAATTTTGTAAAAAAATATGTTAAAAACACAATTATGGGATGGAGTAATGTGAATAAAAATTAAAAAGAAATAAAATAAAATAAAATAAAATAAAGCCTTGGTCAATTTTCTTCTTCCCATTGCAACTTGCATCATCATATCCAACTCGTCTCTTCTCTCACTGTCGCACAATAACTCCACGTAAATAATATAAAAAGGGGAGAGAAAGAAAGCCCTAAAAGCTATGCCCTTCATTGCAAGTCACTAAAAGTTAGACCCAGACCCTCACGCTGGTGTTTATCGTTTTCTAGTATTTGTATGGCAATTGTGCCCTCGAGAATGAGCCAACAGGATGAGAGCAGCAACAACAATAATCATCGTCGTCACGAGGAAGACGACGAGGAAACCGACGACCATGAACACGACGTTGTCATGCCCGGATTCCGCTTCCACCCCACGGAGGAAGAGCTTGTCGAGTTCTACCTTCGCCGTAAGGTGGAGGGCAAGCCTTTCAACGTTGAGCTCATCACTTTTCTCGATCTTTATCGCTACGACCCATGGGAACTTCCTGGTATAACTCCTTCCTATATCTATCTATCTATCCATCTTTATCGCTAGCTAGCTATCACCCAAATCTCTACTCAACTTTCTATGGTTACGTTGATTAGAGACCCTTTAATTTGATCGATGAAGGGTTTATGTGTTCAGCAGAGGCAGTTGAAGAGTCAAGTCCAGTATCGGCCATTACATTTTCAAGAGACAAGAATCACAAGATAGATGCTGGACTTGGCCTTTATCAGCCTCCACCCAACAACCCTCTAGTCACCAATTGTTGGACTTAATCCTTTAATAGCTTCCTGTTGAACACATACTACACTAAAAGAAACACCAAACTGGATTTTTATCAAATTGGTGGCTAGGAGATTATTGGGCAAAGGACAATGAAGGGTCAAGTTTAGTATGCTGAATTTGGCCCTTTAACGACCTCTGCCCAACACATACACTAAAAGTGACACAAAACCCTTCATTAAATTGGTGGCTAGGGAATTTTTAGGTGGAAGTGGATGAACGGCCAAGCCCAGATGTTGTCTCTATGAGAGTGTATAAGGAAATAAATAAAGTTGTGCTTTCGAAGTAAGTTATAAATTTTGATGTAATGGTAAGAGCAGGATCCTAACAAATTAACGTTTTTGTTGATTGGTAGCATTGGCGGCTATAGGGGAGAAGGAGTGGTTCTTCTATGTGCCGAGAGACCGGAAATATAGGAACGGGGACAGGCCGAACAGGGTGACAACGTCGGGGTACTGGAAGGCCACCGGCGCCGACAGGATGATCCGGAGCGAGAATTTCCGGTCGATTGGGCTGAAGAAGACACTGGTTTTCTACACCGGGAAAGCCCCCAAAGGGATCCGGACTAGCTGGATTATGAACGAGTACCGCTTGCCTCACCACGACACTGAACGCTTACAAAAGGTATTACTACGTTGGGTGCTTCTATATATTTTCCCTCACAAAACCCAATCATCTCCTTAGCCTAGATTCATATGCAACCAGAAAAGATTCCCTTAGCAGTGTCTATAAATCACTAAGGGGATTACTTACATACTTTGTTCAATTCTATGGTGTAAATTCTGAGTACACTCAAAAAAGAAAAGAGTCATTTTAGGGTATAGTTTGATAGTAAGTTATATATATATATTTTTTAGATATTTAGATTTTAGTTTGATTTTTTTTCCTCATATCCTTATTCGATTTCTTTAAGAAAAAAAAAATATATGCAACAAGAAAAATGAAATTTGAAAGTAAAACATAGCAAGAAATAATATGTAATTACACATGACCAAAACCCAATAAATTAAGTAAATTTCACTTCTTGCTAGCTTTATGTATGTATTCTTGTACGAATTATTATGAAGTTTGATGACAATTTTGTTATTTTTTCGGGCTGAAAAATTATTAAGAAAGTATAGAACATCCTGCCTAAATTGATGAAGTACAATGTTATTAACAAAGAAAAAAATTTAAGTCTCATACAAAAAAGTCAGAGGGGAGAAAGCTAGGGAAGATCCTGTAATCCAAGTGATGTTGACTATGTTAGTTATAGGTTTGATTCTTGACTCTAAGAACAAAAAAGTATAAAATGAAAATTTTAGAGTAAAATATTAGGTTTTTTTTTTTTTGCCTATATATATGCATGCACTTTTGATCTTTGATTTTGATAATATTCTCTTATTCTCAGGCTGAGATTTCTCTTTGCCGAGTCTACAAACGAGCCGGAGTGGAAGACCACCCATCACTGCCGCGCAGCCTTCCCACGGCGAGGGCAACGCCGTCCGCTTGCCGGCCTCCGCCGCACGCGGCCAAGAAGCCGCCGCACCACTCCCTACCGCCTTTCGAGTTCCCCAGAACCACCGCCAACATGGAAGCCGCTGCCACTTCTCTCGTCCTCTCCCAACCCACCAATTCAATGAACTCATACACCCCCGCCCCGCCGGCGCCGCCTTTGGCGGCGGCGGTGGCTTCCGAAGAAGAAAAATTGCTTCTAACTTCTCCCGTCGTCTTCCCCGGCGGTTCCTCCTCTCCGGCGGCCCCCTTCGCCGCCGTCGATGACCTCCATAGGCTAGTGAACTTACACCAAGTTGCCGCACCCCAACATTTTCTCACGCCCCAGTTCTCCCCTTTGCAATTGCAGCCGCCATTAACGTTCCCCGATAGGCTGTGGGATTGGAGCTCACTGGCGCCGCCGCCGGAGCAAAACAAGGACTATGGAGCCTCCAACCCATTCAAGTAATGCATTGCACATATAAATTATTGCTACCTTATTTCTATATATATATATAAATATGTACATGGATATATATATATATGTTTTTATCTCTTTTTTTTTTTTTTGGAAATTATGTTTTTATCTCTACTAATCTGTTTTTTAATGTGACATGTTAAAAGAAAACTTTTCTATGGTGTTGTAATTTCTCGAAATGAAAAATTTATTACTTGAAATAAATCTCTTGCAGTATTATTTTAAAAACATTAAGGCTAGAGATATAACAAGTTCAAGTAATTGATTTTCCTTTTCGGGTACGAACAACATTGTAGAAATTTCGTTGTTTTTAGATGTTCTAATGTATTGGTGCTAATATGTTCATTAGGTCGGTAGAGTTTTTGGTTTAGTTGGGACTGTTTGAACAAGCCATTTGTAATACTATAATCCGTTTTCTATAGCTCTAATCTTACTATTATCTATTATTTGTGCTTAGCTTGAAAGATTAGTTATCATTAATTTCAGTGTTAGCTTGATTAATTAGTGTTTGAAGTTACTGAAAGTTTAGCCTACATTTCATTATCATTATATTAAGATGCAATGCCGTTACATTTTCCCTTTTGAAGTAATTCCTAATATCTTTCTCCTCTCAAATACTATCTACTGAATTAGTAAGTTAAGTGACTTAAGTCCATGCAGACAAATTCTTCGCTTTGGAGGTGATGACAATGAATTGATAAACTATGAATATAAATGAACGCATATTATCACAAGTATAATGATAATTGATAAGTATTTTAATTTAAATGAGTTTCAACTAGCAGAGTGAGATGAGACTAATATATAGAGTATAATACGTGGTGATGGGAGTACGTACTTGAAGCCCCAATTGCCTTGACTTTCTATACAATACATGCATGCATGCACAGCTATAAATGTGTGTACATATGTATGTATATATAAGGTGAAAGGAGTTAGGGATGTATATGTGTGTCAATTCGGTTAAATTAATTCAATAACTTTTAATTGCTACAAATGGTAGATAATATTGGCGTGACCCTATCAACTTGTTATGATTTATGTAGTTTCTTCTGCATATGTCCTTCATTGTATGGAACAGACATATTTTTTTAATACACAAGTTTAACTCTTGGAATTGTTTATCAATCACAATATAAAACATGTATGTTCAACTTGATATGATACAAATTTGAGACTTTTGTGCCTTTATGTTGTGATCTTATGAGGTAAATAAACATTATCCATACTAGGAACTACACTATCTTGTTTCTTTTTTCATAAAATAAATTATTGTTGCACGGTAAAATCTATAGTTGTTTTATTAAGGGCAAACAAACGTCTAGAAAGAAAGAGCATTGAATAGACTTTTACAAACGATATTCAATTTTAAGAAAGCTAGCACACAAGAAATTAAAGTTAGTCATACTTTGTTTGAATGGTTTGAATCACTTAAATACTTGTGTGGACTCCTTATTGAGCTTTATGACTCTTCCATGCACCAATGTTGCATAAACTCGATTGATATATGGCTGCTTAAAAAACGATAGTCTTAAACCTTATGATGGACCAATAAGAACTCTTAGTGGGTCATAAGTGGAATGACATGCATCACCGTTGTTGAAAACACTTAAATTCTCTCTTAGAAATTTACTTCTATTTTTTATTTAAATGTGAAGGAGTTACTTTTATACTACATAATATGAATTTCATCTTTTGAATTCAAAAACAATTTATATATTTTTGTTGGTGCTCCTTTGTAGGTGAATAGTTGTGCCCATTGCTATTCCCATGATTTATGTTCACGATTTGCATAACCAACTTTTTTCCATACCCCATTTGCGTAAGTTTTAACTTTTTTAAAAAAATTAATTTCATTTTTTATCCTAGATTTATAGGTAGCAGTCAACTTTTATTTTTTATTAGAATATTCACATTTGATTCTAGTATTATTGTGACATAACCACACTATACTTTTATATTTATTTTTTTGAATTAAAAAATCTATAATTAAAGATCAAAATGCTTTTATATTTAACATCATTAAAACTGTTTTATTGATAGAGGACAAAAAAGAGTTATGCCATTGTAAACAAATAAATTTTGAATCCCATATATATATTCAAAATTTATTTGTTTACAAATTGGCACGCCCAGTGGGACAGCTCTGCCTCTCATCTCTTCATAGGCATCGATATGGGGGCAAACCCCATATGAAATTTGAAATGGAGGAAGCTAAATGATACTCCTTGGCATGAGTTAAAACGGCCTTATATCTCCTTGGCACGAGTAAAAACGGCCTCATATCATGCTCCTTGGCACGAGCCAAAACGGCCTTATTATATCTTAACTGTAGTGTCGAGACTTACTTGCACTACATACTTTCGAGTGGTATATGCTCTCAAGTGGCGTACAAGCAAGTCTCGAGGGGGCATTTGTTGACACTGAAAATGAAGGCCCCCCAGATCTCTAGTGGCTTGATCTTCAAAGAAGAACTTATATGTTTGTTCTTCTGAAGGGCCTCCGGGTTCAAATGGCTTGATCTTCAATTGGAGATTTTGGCCTCCGGGTTCAAATGGCTTGATCTTCAATTGGAGATTTTGATCAATATGATAGGCAGGCTTGATCTTCAATTGGAGATTTTGATCAATATGATAGGCATGCTTGATCTTCAATTGGAGATTTTGATCAATATGATAGGCATGTGATAGGCATGGAGGAGCTTTGGACTTTCAAGGTCATGGGGCTTTTATTTTCATGATCATGATCTCTAATTCTCTAAATAAGCTTCAAGCTATTTCTATGATTTTTCCTAGGATGAATACATAGAAATAAAAGGTCCTATTTATAGCTGTAAGATAAAGAGTTTTGATAAATTCAAACTCTTTTGATATTATCTAATTAACAAATTAGATAATATCAATATTATCCAAATACATTTAAATATACTAATATTAAAAAAATAACAATATTTAGCAAATTTTCAGTGTCAACAAATGCCCCCTCGAGACTTGCTTGTACGCCACTTGAGAGCATATACCACTCGAAAGTATGTAGTGCAAGTAAGTCTCGACACTACAGTTAAGATATAATAAGGACGTTTTGGCTCGTGACAAGGAGCATGATATGAGGCCGTTTTTACTCGTGCCAAGGAGATATAAGGCCGTTTTAACTCATGCCAAGGAGTATCATTTAGCTTCCTCCATTTCAAATTTCATATGGGGTTTGCCCCCATATCGATGTCTATGAAGAGATGAGAGGCAGAGCTGTCCCACTGGGCGTGCCAATTTGTAAACAAATAAATTTTGAATATATATATGGGATTCAAAATTCATGTTACAATATGTATCAATATAGGTGTGGGTACAATATCTCTAGATGATCCTCTGATTCTTCAATTGATGTCTTGACGCTCCATTGAAGACCCCCCGGATCTCTAGTGGCTTGATCTTCAAAGAAGAACTTATATGTTTGTTCTTCTGAAGGGCCTCCGGGTTCAAATGGCTTGATCTTCAATTGGAGATTTTGATCAATATGATAGGCATGGAGGAGCTTTGGACTTTCAAGGTCATGGGGCTTTTATTTTCATGATCATGATCTCTAATTCTCTAAATAAGCTTCAAGCTATTTCTATGATTTTTCCTAGGATGAATACATAGAAATAAAAGGTCCTATTTATAGCTGTAAGATAAAGAGTTTTGATAAATTCAAACTCTTTTGATATTATCTAATTAACAAATTAGATAATATCAATATTATCCAAATACATTTAAATATACTAATATTAAAAAAATAACAATATTTAGCAAATTTTCAGTGTCAACAAATGCCCCCTCGAGACTTGCTTGTACGCCACTTGAGAGCATATACCACTCGAAAGTATGTAGTGCAAGTAAGTCTCGACACTACAGTTAAGATATAATAAGGCCGTTTTGGCTCGTGCCAAGGAGCATGATATGAGGCCGTTTTTACTCGTGCCAAGGAGATATAAGGCCGTTTTAACTCATGCCAAGGAGTATCATTTAGCTTCCTCCATTTCAAATTTCATATGGGGTTTGCCCCCATATCGATGTCTATGAAGAGATGAGAGGCAGAGCTGTCCCACTGGGCGTGCCAATTTGTAAACAAATAAATTTTGAATATATATATGGGATTCAAAATTCATGTTACAATATGTATCAATATAGGTGTGGGTACAATATCTCTAGATGATCCTCTGATTCTTCAATTGATGTCTTGACGCTCCATTGAAGACCCCCCGGATCTCTAGTGGCTTGATCTTCAAAGAAGAACTTATATGTTTGTTCTTCTGAAGGGCCTCCGGGTTCAAATGACTTGATCTTCAATTGGAGATTTTGATCAATATGATAGGCATGGAGGAGCTTTGGACTTTCAAGGTCATGGGGCTTTTATTTTCATGATCATGATCTCTAATTCTCTAAATAAGCTTCAAGCTATTTCTATGATTTTTCCTAGGATGAATACATAGAAATAAAAGGTCCTATTTATAGCTGTAAGATAAAGAGTTTTGATAAATTCAAACTCTTTTGATATTATCTAATTAACAAATTAGATAATATCAATATTATCCAAATACATTTAAATATACTAATATTAAAAAAATAACAATATTTAGCAAATTTTCAGTGTCAACAGCCATAATAATACTATAACTAAATATGAATATTTTAATAAGAAAAGACTAAAAATAAATTGAACTCACTAAAAATTAACTACTTTCTAAAAATTCCAACTACCCATGTTTATTTTTCCTTCAGTGCGTTATCATCATGTGCATCTTTCTTAATATTGGAGCGGAATTAACTTTTTTTTAGTAGATGTATTAGCAAACACTCCCCTTATTCCTCGTACTTACCTCTTTAGGAGTATAAATTAAAGTAGAATATTATGTCGTTTCGTCACTATTGAGATTCAAACATTTGTCAGTTTATGATGATTTTATTGCCATTGTTAACCACTGTCAATAGACGTGATTCATTCTTAGTTAACAACTCTATTGGTAAATGCTTCTATGTTGATTATAGTCTCTATTGTTGCCTCATATCTAGGCCAAGGTGATCATTTAGTTAATTTGGTAAATAACCCAACCAACTTAATCAAATTTACAAAATGCCTGTTAACCAAATCAAACTTACTATTTCTGAATTAATTAATTAACCAAAATATTTTGATAAATTTTAAAAGTCCTTCAAATTTATAAAGAAAATTTTTCAATTCATAGTTTAATTAACACCATAAAATAGTCATTACATCAATTATAATTTATAAATGATAACATTTGATTAACCGATTCTTTTGAATTGAATTAACTAATAACCAAAGTTTTTAAAATTTATTAACTGTTAAGTGAATCAAAAGATTTTAATTAAGAAATGGATAATCAAAATTTTTCAATTAGATCGATTAATCGGTTCATATCTCATTCAAACACCCCTACTTATCATTAAAATCAAACATAACAACTCATTAAATAATTACCCAATTATTTTTAGAATTCAACAGCTGACAAATGATGAACACTGGAGAAGCTCCTTTATTTTATATATAGGCCATTAAATGGCATGTGAGGCTGCACTTATTTATGATTGTTTCCAATTCATATTTATTAGTATTGACCATTGACTTCTCATTAATTAGTTTAAACTAGTTTGAATTTAGTATCTCTCACTACCGAACAAAATGAAGGCATACAATTCGACGCGTTGATATTTAATTATTGCTAACTTATTAACTTTTATAATTTTTATTTATTTATTTATTTATTATTACTATTATTATTATTGTTAAGGGTGAAATAAAAAAGAAAGAAAAATATTACTCCGTATTATAATTGTTACAGAAACAAAAAGAAAAAGGGACAAGGTAGATGAACAACAATAGGGAATGACAAAAGTAAAATTGCCATTAAATAATTAAGGCCAATCAGCTAACCAAAACTCTATTCTTCTTAACTTTTCAGATTTTGACTTATTGTCCGCAATAAGTTAGTACAATAAGTCGTTTTACCAAGCACTTAAAGTAGCCTATCGACTTACTAACTATGTTACCAAATAGGATGCACACACACAATATATATATATATATATATATATATATATATTCTAGTTCCAATTCGATCGTGCCTTAAAGTGAGGTCAGTGTAGAAGTACCACTTGTTTGCAAGCACCAATAGTTATGCAAACAAGCTAAGCACCAATAGTGTTAGAAAACGCACAACAAAAAAAAATGTAACAATGCACCAAAAAACGCACCACACACACAAAAAAAAATGCACCATACTTCATCGCACCTAATGGTGCATTTCCGAACACTGTGTGATGCTTTTATGCGTATCTAATAGTGCGTTTTGTGGTGATGTGTACCTAATGGTGCTTTTTTTTTTGTGCATTGATGCATTTCTTTGTTGTGCGTTTCCTAACACTATTAGTGTTTTCTTGCCTCCGCATCTTAAGACATAGCCGCATTTGAACTGGCATATATATATATATATATATATATATATGAAATATTTTATCTAAGTGTATGTAAGAAATGCTATATTTCCCTTATGATTTCACTTCCTTACATTACAATAATTAATTACGTCATTTTATATTTTATTTATTTTTTAAAACTGGATAGAGTCGACTAACTCACCGTAGTCAAATAAGGGTGTGTTTGGAAACCCGGAAAATGATTTCTGGAAATCATTTTTCGGGTTTTTGGTGTTTGGGAAGAAGGGGGAAAATAGAGTCAATGGAAATGAACTTCTTGGTCAATGGAAAATAAGCCCAATTTTATGGAAAATGACTTCCCCTTTTTTTTGGGGAAGTCATTTTCCAAAGTTTGCTTCTTCCTTCTCCTTTGCTTCTTCCATCTCCTTAGGCCTCTTAAATGCTTTAACTTCTTCATCTTCATCCCATCTTCTTGACATCTTCAACTTTTTCTTTTTGTTTTTAAGTAATAATTTATTTTTTTATTATGAGATAGATATTATGAGTTTTATTTTTTTTATTTGACATCTGAAACCAGTCGGCCAATTTTATTTTTTATTATTTTTATTATTTTTTTTATGAGATAGATATTATTTTGTTGTGATTTTTTGTGATTATTTTATTTTTTGGATTGTATATTTGTTATAAATGTTGTTACATTTAAACAAATTAATTAAAATATTCAATTATATAATTCTGTTCATTTTCCTACCCATTTTCTGGAAAATGAGCCAAACACACCAACACAGTTTTCTGTTTTGCAGCCAAACACAAGAAAGGAAAATATTTTCTGAAAAATGACTCATTTTCCAGAAATCATTTTCCAGAAACCATTTTCCTACTTTCCAAACACACCCTAAATGAAAAGAATTTTATTAGTACAGACAAGGAGATCAGCGAACAATACGAGGAAAAATTAGGGGTGAAAACACAATTGTTTATATAATGAATTAATTAATAATGAATGCCATAAAATTCTTATTTGCTGACAAGAATAATCAAACCCAAACTAATCTTTTTGACAAAAAAACCCAAACTAATCTTAATAACCAGTTCTAGGCTTCTAGATAGGCCTTTTATTTTCTTCAGAACTTGTTTATAAAACTGAAAATCTTTGATTTTTAACTCTTCAATAAAAATATAAAAGCCGACAATCTATAAGTAGTTAGTAAGCATACCTAATACCTAATATAATTATAAGATTTCTCAATTATGTACCTTCCATAAGAGTCAAACTTGATCTCCCTTTTAGATGTAGCACTAGCATTTGAACCTACCTAGACCTTAGTTCCCTTTGTCGACCTTCTGATTTAATGGCTGCAAACCAGGTTCCCCAAGAAACATCCTCAATGAATTACAAATGTTCCCATGATGTCTTCTTAAGCGGAAGTGATGACACTGGCAACATTTTCACAGATCATCTCTACACAGCCCTGGTTCAGGCAGGTTTCAGGGCTTTCAGAGGCCATGAGACAATATTACCAAACAAGTCTGAGTTGAAAAAGACAATAAAAGAGTCAAGAATGTCAGTAGTGGTGTTCTCAAAGTGGTATGCATATTCCAGTTGGTGCCTTGATCAACTGGTTATGATTCTTGAAGAAAAGAGGAGGTCCTCCGGGCATGCAGTCTTGCCGGTTTTCTATGACTTGGATCCGTCTGATGTCAGGAAGCAAAAGGGTGTTGTTGCAGCAGCAATGGAAACACACAAACGGAGATTCAGTTCAGATGGGGATCAGTGTGATAAGGAAGGAGAAGAAATGGTGAAAAGATGGAAAACAGCGTTAGGTGATGCTGCAGACTTGGGAGGAATGGTCCTGCAAAATCTAAGTGATGGGTAAGTATGCATATATAAAAGAAGGCAAATTCTCCAATCCTATGAGACCGTTTTACGGGTTTAAATCTGTGAAATGGGTTGAGTTGGAGAATTTGGATGTATATAGAGTTAGTAATATTATTTTTTTAAAAATTATATATTATAATTTTTCTATAAAAATTTTAAATTTACTCTATAAAGTATTATATATAATATTTAAAGTATTGATTATATCTGTAATTCTGTTAATTATATATGTAATGACGCTTTATTTTATGCAAATTGTCTATTATAGTTTTCCTATAAAGTACTGCAATGATATAAAATATTATATATAAAACTTAAAGTAGTGATGATATATGTAATTATGTGTCTATTAGAGTTTTGGTATAAACCATAAAGTACTAAATTTATTTATAAAGTATTATATATAAAGTAAAGTATTATATAAAAGAATACATGTTTTTTTATACGTTAGGTCAGATTTTCACTAAAGTAAAGTATTATATAAAAGTAAAGTAAACTTCTTACTTGCATCTTCAAATTTCTTTTGGTTGACTACTGTGTTTAGGCATGAAGCAAAGTTCATCCAAAAAATCCTCAAAGTGATTGCCAACACCCTCAGAAGGACAGCCTTGAGCGTCCCAAATCGCTTGATTGGAATGCATATGAGGGCGCACCATATCAACTGTTGGGTACAAGATGGATCAGTTGATATTGGTGTGCTTGTGATTTGTGGAATGGGGGGAATAGGGAAGTCCACCATTGCCAAATTTGTTTACAATCACAACTTCAGTAGCTTTCATAGTAGCAGTTTTCTAGCAAATATTAGAGAAGCCTCAAATCACCCCAATGGCTTAGTTTCCCTACAACAACAGCTCCTATATGACATTGTCAAAGGGAAGAAGGAAAACATATCATGTGTTGATGAAGGAATCATTAGAATCCGAGAAGCGTTAAGCTGGAAACGCGTTCTTCTTGTTCTTGATGATGTCGATTGCCCTGACCAACTCGATGCCGTTTTTGGAATGAGGAGTTGGCTTTACCCTGGAAGCAAAATCATTGTGACCACTAGACAAAAAAATTTGTTCAAGCCCCACGAGCCTCATTCGGTGTACAATGTTGAAATCTTGGACGAAAACGAATCCATTGAGCTCTTGAGTTGGCATAGTTTTGGCCAAGACCATCCCCCTGATGAAGCTTATGGGGAATGCTCAAGAAGAATTGCAAATCATTGTGGAGGGCTTCCATTAGCACTTAAGGTTCTTGGCTCTTCTCTAGCAGGCAAAGGCCTAGACTTCTGGGAAAGTATGTTGAGGAAATTGAAAGATATACCCAATAGCCAAATCATTGAGAAACTGAAGATTGGCTATGAGTCTCTGGAAGATGATCATGACCAGAATTTATTCCTTCATGTTGCCTGTTTCTTCGTCGGAAGGGAAAAAAGATTCGCGGTCACTGTGTTGGATTCATGTGATTTCTACACAATTGTGGGCATAGAGAATCTCATTGACAGAAATCTCTTGACTGTAAATCCACAAAATAACACTCTGGAGATGCACCAGTTGATTCAGAATATGGGAAGAGAAGTCGTTCGCCAAGAATCGCCTTTTGATCCTGGAAAGCGTAGCAGGTTATGGCGCAGCATTGATTCATTTCGCGTGCTAATACAAAAAACAGTGAGGATATGATCTTCATCTCTGATCTTAAACTGTGAGACTTGTTTATTATTAGTTTATCATTTTTCTCTCTCTTTTTCTGCAGGGTAGTATAAGAGTTAGAGGCCTCAAGCTTAACATGGATGAAAAGAATGAATGGGGTAGATTTTTGAAACAAAGTATGGTTAACCTGTACTGTACAGACAAAGATTTGGATGAACTAGACTACTTTGGAGTTGATGGATTTGCAGAAATGCAGAATTTGGAACTGCTCCAGCTCAGTTCTGTTAGTGTTTGTGGAAGTTATGAAGATTTTCCAAAGAACTTGAGATGGCTAAGCTGGCATAACTTCGAGTTAGAAACTCTGCCGGGCGAAATGAATTTGGGAGGTGTTGCTGTCATTGATCTATCTCACAGCAAGTTAAAACAAGTTTGGAAAGGAGCCAAGGTATATAAGTTGATTATATGTTTGATGAAGTACTAATAATACTATGTTGGCTAAAAGCCTAATGTCACGAGCCTAGAGTCTGGTGTAGCGCTCAACGCTCTGTGGCGTCCCTAGGCCCCTCATACCCTGCAGACCAGCCTTATCTCTCATGCGTGTCAAATTGGTTTTGTCTTGCCATGGACTCATCAGAGGAACGATAATAACTCCTAACCAGTTTTGTCTTGACCCCCTTTATAGTTCAGCTCAAGACTAGCGAACTTAACTTGGCCACACATTAGCATCTAAGGCAGAATTCTCGTTGAAGCTATTGTCGCCCCCTATTCATTTTATAATAAGCTATCCAGTTGGCCTGTTCATTCATTGAGTCTAACACGGTCACGCAAACAGTGCATGACACTAAACTGATACTTGGACTGCACATTTATGTTTTTATATTATATGATCAACGAATCAACCATCAAATTCACATTATGATTTCTCTTGACCTCTGCAGTTTCTGAGATTTCTCAAGATTCTGAACCTCAGCCATTCCAAGGAGCTAATCGCGACGCCTAACTTCACCGGCCTTCCCAATCTCGAACACCTGATCCTGAACCACTGTTCCAAGCTAGCATCCATTCATGATTCCATAGGAAAACTAGAAATGCTTATTCTCTTAGATCTCCAGAACTGTACCAGGCTCAGGAGGCTTCCTGATAGTGTTTCTGCATTGAAGTCTCTCGAAACACTAGACATTGCAGGCTGCTCGAGCCTCAACACTTTACCCGCGGGCTTAAAGGCAATGGAATCACTAAAACTGCTTCGGGCAGATGGAATCTCGATGGACAAAGTAGCAGAACCTCGGAGCACAAACATTATTATTCTGTCCTGGCTCTGGAAAACCAAGAAATGTCCTAGGATGTACCTAGGATCTCTCCCGCGTTCTTTGGTAACCTTAAGCCTATTCAACTGCAGTTTATCAGATGCTGCATTTCCTCGGGAGTTTGGCGATCTTTCGTCATTGGAGAATCTGAATCTGGGCAAGAACATGATTTCTGTCCTGCCACAAGGCATCAGGCGTCTCAGCAGGCTTAGGATGCTTGAAGTGGAGTTCTGCAGAAGGCTTACATCATTAGTGGCACTACCTAACATACAAAAATTGAGGATAAGTTACTGCGAATTTCTGCAGGATATAACGTTCCAGGAAGAATCGTATAACGGGTGCAGGATCGAGAGAGGATCCTGCCATGATCAAATCAAAGATGAATCTGAAGAAGTGAGGCTTGAGCTTTTGGAAAATGTTGATACTGAAGTGTTTTATGGACGGAGCTTGTCAGACCGTTCTTCTGAGAATGTCATTGTCAAAATGAGCAGCATTTGCAGGTTTTGATACTTCAAACAAGATATGGATGCATTATATGGAAGCGTAATACTTATGATAAAAAATGTAATACTAATCATGGATAAACTAATTGTTACTTCTCTTTCATCTCTCTTCAAACTATATTTCTGGATTATTATTACCACCACTATCACCACCACTGCTTAAGGGTTCATTCGAGAGAATGGCTAGTAGAAAGAAATACAAGGCTAAGGGTCATGGCCTTAATAACCTTGACAACCAATAAATGTTGACACTTAGGAGGTATAAGTGAACATCTGGAAATATAAGGATGGAGTTGATATTGGCAAAGAAGCTCAAAATCTCAAATATTGTAAAACTTATATTGTAATTTTTGCCTTGGAATTACTTTGTTAAAGTTTTTTGGATTTATACAATTTATTTTAATGCTATTTCATTGATTGAAGACTAAAATATAAGTTTTCAGGGTGCACAATACTTAAGAGAACTCATATCAAGGTTTTGCTGCCTTGTAGTTTTGGACATCATAAAAAATGAGAAATTATTATGAATGTTGTTAATTAGATTTTGATGATGTTAAATTTTTATTTTAAATTAAGAAATTTAGAGCCCCCAAATCTTCAATGTAATTATTATTTTTTATAGGACTCTTGTAAAAGCCAAAATAGACCAAGTGTATTCATTCATTTTCTAGCAATAAATATTGACCAGAAGATCCCCTAAGTCGGTGGATATTTTTGCAATAGTTCTTTTCTTCAGCAAAGAACATCCGACAGATCTTATAGTGAATGACTCCAACTTATCTTGATAGATTATCTCACAGATCCTTCGATCAGCAGACATGATCAACATATTGTAGTAACTTGCCAAGCATCATATATATCAAGGCTAAACTATTATGCCAGCCAATGGCAAGCCTTGAAAATATTTTTTTTGAAGATAATGGCAAGCCTTGAAATTAATGTGTTGATGTATGTCTTATCAATTCTATGGAATGGAATCAACAAAACTGTTTCAGTCTAGGTATGATAGAACCACTCAGGATAGTAGATTTGAGGTCTACTAGTAAATGTACTACCAAGTATCGACAATGTCAATACGATGAATAATGATCTCCCTTTGTGAAAAAAGATCGATTGGACATACTTATCAAGAGTTTCTAACTTCAGATATGTTTAAAAAATGCAGAGCTATTTTTAGTGACAAATGATCTCTTTCACGTAAAAGGTATAAGAGGAAGTCCAAAGGTAAAAAACATGGAGTGAAAAAAGACGAGATAGCAGCTTTTTAGACACCTACCATCAAAAAAGGCACCAATGCGCAATTAAAAAGTCGTTTGAATTTTAGCTCCTTAGCAGAGTCGTTGTTGACTAAGTAAAGGTCATTCAAAGCAATCTAAACTTCAAAACTAATCATCAATTCAAGATTCTATTAAGTAATGTTTCAAAAACACAACGTAACTTTCCTTTCGTTATCAAATGTAGTTGTGTATAGTATATCTTTTCTCAAGACAACTTTGTGGATAATCTTTCGAGTTAAAGATCAAATAGTGACGAATGTGTAGCTTGGTGAAGAAAATCATTTAAGAGACTATCAAAGGAGAACAACTAGTAAGCTAGTTGGCTTGGTTTGAAACTAGTGTGAAAGGATAAATTTTCACTTGTTTAAGTATAAATACTAATGAAAACCTCTTTGTGTCAAGGAGAAGAGTAGAGTAGGGAGTTCCTTTTTTTTTTTTGGTAGAAGAGTAGAGAGTTCCTGAATTGCTATAAAAACGTTGTCTCAATCTCTCAATCTGTTTATTCTTTATTTTATTGGTCATTCAAATTAAACTCATACACACACGTACCACTTCTTATTTTGCAAAACGTTCAAAATAAGCTATAAAAAAACAAATTTGGCAAGTTTCTGCTACTAACTCTGAGATCATTTAATTATTCAAAATGTTTTAAAAGTCTACTAACTCTGCTACTAACCCCTCCCCATCTCCTCAAGGCTTTTACTTGTTTGGGACCAACATAAACCATAATTTTATAGTGGTTTGGAACTCCCTATTCTCCTTGATACAAAGATGTTTTTACTTATGTTGATACGGATAAAAGTGAAAAGTATGTTGATACAAATACAAGTGAAAAGTAGCATTTCAGACTAGTTACGTTGCAAAACAAGATAATAAGGTTACTTGTTGTTCTCATCTGACAGTCCCTATAATAAATTTTTTCACCAAGTTGCACGTTCTTCACTGTATAATATTCAATTCTAAGGATCATTTGTTAAGTCGCTTGGAGAGAAGATCACCAACTTCATAGTCATAGAGAATGAGTTTTGTCGTTTAACAAAATATTGGATAAAATCTAGATTATAATAATTTCAAACTCAGATTGCTTAAAATACTTAATGGCTTTCATACTCCTTATGCCTCAACTTTGCTAACTCGTCAACCACAACTCTCTCTAAGCTTCATGAGGGGCATTACATATAGAGATTATAAGCCAAAAATTCAAATGGTGTTGAATCTATTCATTGGTGTCCTCTTAGATGGTAGGTGCCTAAAAGTTATCATCTTCTATTTTTACCCTGCACACCTTTAGACTTGTCAAAACGGGCCCAACCGGATAGGTTGGGCTCATCAACCAGGATTTTTGACGGGTTGGGTTGGAGAATTTCCAACTCGGCCCGTTTAACCCATGGTGGGTGGTCCGTGGGGGCAAACTCACCGGACATGTCCAAATCCAATAATTCGGTTCAAAATCCTTCTTATATAAATGAACACGAACATCATCTACAGACAAATGTAGTCTATTTTTACACTTACTACATGGGCACTTAATCTTCAATGAAGCCACATATACAGGAAGTGTGCTTGCATAATTTACATCTACTATATATACACACATATAATTACGGTGAGGTTTGGGGGGGGGGGGCGCAAATTATATCGTGGACCGCACATCAAAACGACGTCGTTTTGATTAATGAAAACAGACAGATGAAACCACCTCCGTTCCGCGCCATTCACTTTCAGTTCATATACAATGCAGTTACATTTCAACACAACTGCGTGCTGTTTCATTCGATAATATAAAAACACAAACGTGAAACTGTTATTTAGTATCAGTTCATATACACTGCAGTTACATTTCAACACAACTACAATTGCATTTCGATATAACTACAGTTTCATTCGATAATATAAAAACAAATACAACAGGGGCTTGGATCGGCTCTAGACTAAATATAATATAAGGAAATTATTTTGGGACCAAAAGTATCTATTTATATTTATATTACAGGGACTAATTATTATTATACCATACATACAGAGCATTAATCTTACATGCATGGATTACAGCCATATTACATTACATCCATAGTTATTTATAATACACTTATTACCAAGCATGCATGCATGGGTACAGACCATATTTATATATAACATCACATAGAATACTTTTGGTTGCCCATAGATTTAAATCACTGGAGAAAGATCCTGTCGAATTGGAAGTCATATGGAGTATCAGCGATTCCCAATCGTTTATGGTCGTCGACGATGCCAATCCCGTCGAAGAAATAAGAGTTAGTTGAGTCACTAGCCTTGATACTAAACTTAGAGGGTCCATAGCCGGCCACTAGACAAGAGAAAGAAAAGGATGATTGTGGTCTTCATTTTGAGAGAGCTTAGGGCACAATACAATAGACAAGATTTTTGGGTTTGGTTTAGTTTGGTGCTTCAATTCGGAAGGGACACACACAAATTTATAGACTCGGCAGACCAATCAAATTCATGCATAATAGTATAATAATACCAATGCCAGCACGCACCTAAAACGTGTATGCTTATATCATTTAATTAAGGGGGCGCTCCTGCCCAATTTGGAATCATAAGAATTTGGGGTGACTAAGGGTGCGTTTGGTTCGCACATGGGAATCGGAATCGGAATGGGTATCAAATACTTGGTAATGGTAATGGGTTTTGGTGAAAGTATTTAGCATGTTTGGTAGTTGGGTGGAATGGGAATGATTATTAATAGTTGGGGAAGAAATGATGAAGGGAGATGAAACCCTTATTTAATAAGGGTATGGGTTTTGCCATTAATGGGGTATTCTAAACCCATAGTAGCATTCACAAAACCTATCAACCAAACACTAACAATCACTTTGATACCCATACCTTATGCCTAAACCCCCCAACCAAACACACCCTAATAGTTAAACTATGACAGAAATTAATATTATTTCATTAACACATTATCCTCTGCCGCCCATGTAGTTATTATTGGTCATCTACATCTGCATCTATCTACATCTACAATATTGATAAGAGCTAATAAAGTTAGGGCTCTATCGGAAAGTAAAAAAGGTTGGTGGTGATTATTTACTTAAATGAATGATTCATATTATTTTGATTTTAGTAATATTTTATAATTCTCCTTTTTTACCATCTATTATATTATTTTCTTCTCTTAAATAACCCCACACTCCGTTACTATAAACCGGTGGCACAGATGAAGTACTCTCCAGACTTGGTAATCATCTGGTCATTATTATGATTAATGAAGGAAGCTGGAGAAGACAACTTCAAGAACAAAGAGGAAAGGAAGAAAAGAAAATAGGAAAAGAAAAAAAAAAAGTCAACTCAGCCTCCACGCAAGCAAGTAACCGGAAGGGAGGTGAGAAAACCGGTTGTTAGGTGAAATTGCATACATTTAGCTTGTTAAATGACGTAATTGCACACTTTTTTAGTTCAGTGGTCTGATTGCACTTCTGTGTTACGTCCAGTGGTCAATTTGACCCTTATTCCATTTTAAAATATTTTCAATGTCTATTCACCTCCCCTAGAGATTTTTGCACCTTTGGTCCTAGATTATTATGACACTAACATTTTGAATCCATAACTTTCAAAACTTGCATATTTGGTCCATGAGTATCGATTACTTAGCAAAAATAGTTCTTCCGGCGAACTCTCAATCAAATTTTCATGAAATTTTTTTCTCCTTTTTTCATAGGGGTATAATGGTTTTTTCATTTACCTAAACTAATGACCTAAATTTATATCTACTATTTTCTTTATTTTTCTGATTCCCAAAAGCACAATACGAACACTACTAACATCACAAAAGCACCATTCGAACTCACATACACACATATAGACTACACATATAGACACAAATATTTTAAACATCGAAAACTTACTGCATTGCGAAAAATTCGAATTACTTCTCAAATTATGCGAACTCATTTTTCTCTTTTCACTTTGGAGAATTTAAATATTATGAGCCTTTCTCAAACTACTCTTGAGATAACTTCAACACCATGAAATCCCATACGAAGATTAATGCGTTTACTTGGGTGAATTAAAAATTCGTTGAAGGTTAGGGTTTATTGGCATGGATAGTAAAAATATAGGTAAAACAGGGAGAAGGAGGGTGAAAGTGTATGAGTAATCCGAGCTTAAGTTATTATTATTATTATTGTTGTTGTTGTTGTTGTTATTGTTGTTGTTGTTGTTGTTAGTTATGTCATTAGTTTAGGTAAATAGAAAGACTATTATACCCCTGTAAAAAAGGAGAAAAAAAATATAGTGAAAAATTGGCGAAGAATTTGCCGAAAGGACGGTTTTTGCTAAGAAATCGATACTCATGAACCAATTATGCAAATCTTGAAAGTTGTGAATTGACATTGTTAGTGTCATAATAGTCGTAGGACCAAAACTGCAAAAAACTCCCTCCCCTATCCACGTTTCTACTTGTTCAAGAACAAAAATTCTGCTCTATTTGTTGCTTTACCATTTCGGCGATTTCCAAGTTCTTTTACAAAACTTATTAACCAAAAGTTCAAAACCAAATGTGTGTATAATTTCCAACACAAAAATTGCAAGTTGCATAAAATTAAACAACTTATTAGTCAACATTGCCACAGTGCCACTCTTAAAGTAAATCATATATACATGAAACTTTTAGGTGCGTGCATGTATATTTGGAAATTTTACACTTACTTTATTTTGTCTCTTTCTATTAAATTATATTAGTGTTAGCATCATGTAGAAAATTTAAATTAAATTTATTTTGTCTCGATCACATATTTATCATATTTACAATATTTCACATATTTATCATATTTACATTATTTTCTTATCGGAAGAATAAATTTTATAGATGATGCTAACACACACACACACGAGAGAATGGCTAGTAGATAGAAATACAAGGCTAAGGGTCATGACCTTAATAACCTTGATAATAAATAAATGAGTTATTTCCATTTTTGGTCCTACTGTTAGTGGGGCATTGCCGATTTTAGTCCACTTCATTAATTTTTACCACATTGCGACCAGTCTTATTTAATCCATGCCACTTTTAGTCTACCGTTAAAATTTTCGTCAAATTACCGTCCAAAATAGGGGTATTTTTGGGGTTTTCATGCTTTGGTCATCTCCTTTACCCTTTGTAGTGATTTTCCTTATAGATTTTCATCCAATGAAGAGGGCCGGCGAAAGCCATGGCTTTGTAATGTGGCTAACATGGCTTTCGCCGGACCTCTTCAATGGATGAAAATATGTAAGGAAAACCACTGCAAAGGGTCAAGGAGATGACCAAAGCATGAAAAGACCAAAAATACCCCTATTTTGGACGGCAATTTGACGAAAATTTTAACGGTGGACTAAAAGTGGCAAGGACTAAATAAGACTAGCAGCAATGTGGCAAAAATTATTGAAGTGGACTAAAATTGGCAATGCCCCAATAACAGTAGGACCAAAAATGGAAATGACTCTAAATAAATGTTGACACTTAGGAGGTAGAAGTGAGCATCTGGAAATATAAGGATCGCAGAAGAAGCTCAAATATTGTATAACTTATATTGGTCCTGTTTGGTAAAATAGTTAGCCTATTAGCTAATTTTGACTTATTTGACTTAATTAAAAGTTAATATAAATATTTGGTTAATAAACTTTTTGTAACTGCAAAATGCTAAAATTCAAAAAGTTGTTCAAATCAACTTTTTCAATTAACTTTTTGAAAAAAGAAATTATACTAAATAACTATCAGCTAACAGTTAATTTACCAAACATTTTTTTACAATCAGCTAATGTTACCAACTAGTTATACCTAAGGGTGAGCATCGATTGGTTACGGTTAATAATGAACCGATAACCGAATAACCAATGACGTTTTTTAAATTTCCATAGCCGACTGAACATATACTCTTAACCGACCGGCGGTTATTTCGATAACCGAATAACCGAACATCCATAAGTAATATTACAAATATTATATATATATTACTTACTGTATATATACATATTAACAGTAACTAAATAAACTTACTGAGTTTATTTAGTTACTGTATATATATAGATTACATATACAGTAACTAAATACACTTACTAAAAGTTTATATATATATATGTAATAGGATCGGTTATTCGGCGACCGCGGTTATTACACCTTCATAACTGATAAATAACCTCATAGTCGAATACTTGAAATTTTTTTTAGCCTTATAACCGATCGATAACAAAAATTATCAATTGGTTCGGTTATCGATTATCAGTTTTATCGATTTTTCGGTAATTATGCTCACCCCTAGTTATACCTCTAGGTGGGAGGATGAAATGGCGCGGGAATGGCTAAGGTGGGAGGATGAAATGGCTAAGATCGGAGGTGGAAGAGATAATGGACTTGGTGCCAGAAATGGCTAAGGTGGGAGGAGGAAGAGGAAATGACCAGCTAGGGTTTTTTTCACGATCTGTTGTAATTTTGCCTTGCTTTCAGCGGCACCATCACGGATGGGTGTGGCGGAAAGTAATATAATAAAATAATATTAAAATTTTCGTGGCACCCCTCTCCGACTAAATATAAGGAAATTATTTCAGTACCAAAAGGTATTTATTTATATTTATATTACAGGGACTCATTATTATTAGACCACACAAACTGAGCATTAATCTTACATGCATGGATTACAACTATATTACATTACATCCATAGTTACTTATAATACACTTATTACCAAGCATGCATGAGTACAGACACCATATTTATATATAACATTCCATGCCATAGAATACTTTTGGTTGCCCATAGATTTTAATCACTGGTTCTAGACCCTAACGAATTGGAAGCCATATATAAGAGTATCAGTGATTCCCAATCGGTTAAGTTCGTCGACGATGCCAATCCCGACGAAGATATAAGACTTAGGTGAGTCTTTAACCCTAATCTGAAACGTAGTGGGTTGAGGGTAGGTCAATGTGACGATGTTTTTTTGGTCGTCTAGCTTCCACATGGTCGGGCAGAAGTCAACCGGGTCAAACTGTACGTATATTGGGTCGGATTCATAGACGACTCCTGTGGGGTCATTGGGTGGGTGAAAAATTATGGGGCGGAGTGTTGCTGGCGGCTGTGGTGGAAATACGATTTTGCTCAAATTTAGGAATACGTCGGTTGGGCAAGAGGCGGGATTGCTGTAGTTGGCTGCGCTTATGCCGCCTTCCACACCAAATGAAATCACGCGAGCATAGTATTTGGCTCCGCCAACAACGGGGTTGCCTAGGCTGTCTATCACCGGAGAGCCTGGCTCAGTTGGGAGGCGGATGAACGGAGATTGGGCTGAGATGGTCAGTGGGAGGGCACAAATTGAGAGCAAGAGAAAGAAAAGGATGATTGTGGTCTTCATTTTGAGAGAGCTTAGGGCACAATACAATAGACAAGATTTTTGTTTAATTTTTTGGTGCTTCAATTCGGAAGGGACACACACAAATTTATAGACTCAGCTGACCAATCAAATTCATTCATGAATAACCATGCATAGTAACAATGCCAGCAGGCACCTAAAACGTGCATGCATATATCATTCAATTAAGGGGGCGGTCCTGCTCAAATTTGAATCATGATTATTGATTAATAGTTAAACTATGACAGAAATTAATATAATTTGATTAACACATTATCCTCTGCAGCCCATGCGAAAAATTCATCTTACTTTAAAAGTAAAACAAATAATGATTTTGGATAATACATTGGGCCTAAGCCACGTGGACCGGCCCAAAAGAACAACTATACTTTCTAAAGACTTCGTGTCCACGAAATCTCAAGAAAGAGGTAATCCAGGACTCGATCTTATTCTTTGTAAGGCTCTAGGCCCAAAATATCTATAAATAGACCTTCCATACACGGACAAAGGACAAACAATTCTGAGCAATACAACATCTATATTCTCTCCATATACTTTTCTTACATTTTTCCTATATTCTCGCTATTCTAACAAGTGGTGTTGGCTTGCCTTTGACTATCCAAAAGTCATAAAACCAACAAATGAAGTTATTATTGGTCATTTTTATAATATAAATTTGAGTGTGCCCACTTTCAATTTGATTTTGGTCAAAGTGAATTTAGATTTTTCTAGTTGAGAAGTTGAATTTGATATCTTATACATTAAAATGGATAATAGTGAATTAGACAAAATTGATTCTCAAAGTTTTCGAAAAACTAGAGTTATTTGTGAAGGCTTTTAAATAGTCTTTATTTCACATTGAAAAACCATTTAGATTTGCACTACTATAAATATTGATGGGCGGCCAAGCACCTTGTACTTAGATGACATGTAGTGATGAGATTGAACCTCAGTGGAGGCCATAACATTGGCTCAACTTGGTCTAAACACTAAGCAGAACTCTATTGCTATACGCTATCACAAACATGAGTCGGAATTCTACGCTGCTGCATCAACGATCCTCAAAATTGTTACAATGGCGGACGCAATCACAAACATGATAGTCGGAATTCTAACTAATCGATGAAATCATTTCTACTCTCACCCACCACTTTATGTGCCCGAACCCGAATCATCTGATGGAAACAAGGCAAGAGCTTTTCTCCAGTTCTTTGGAGAACGTGTTCTAGCTTGCGAAAAGGCTCACTCGGAGGCCAAAGAAGCAACCAAGGAATATGCCAAGCATCGCATTCAGATTCTACAGTCTCAAACAATGTCACCATCTTCTACCTCTATTATAGATTTATCTTTTGAAAATCTGACAGTCTATAGTACTGTTCAAACTGATGAGTTGATTCCTGATAATGCTACCATTGATGATGATTTACCTGTTTCTGGTACTGCGAGTCAGTCTATAACACCTGTTATCCTTGTTTCTGAGTCTACTATTTTACCTACCAAGTCGGGTTTACCTAAAAACTCATCAGTTTGAACAGTACTATAGACTGTCAGATTATCTGAGTAACCCTAAGGAAGGATTATCTGAGTCTAATGCTGGTGTGCCTGTATATGTGACACAAAATTTGAGTCAATTACACTCCACTATCACCAAACTATATGACTTAGCTTACCCCTAATCCTCTAGTTGGTGAGAAAGACTTTGTTGCTGCGTGATGTTATGCTTTAATGATAGTACAATGAGTAGCTTTTAGTGGTCGTAGTGTTGTGTGTAATAAACAAGAAGTCCCTCCGCTCCCCCCCCCCTCCTACAACAGGCTTCTACTTATACTTCAGGTGCAACGATTCTTCTTCTACGAGTTGTAACGGTCTTCATGATGGCAGTCTTGAATGCGAAGTGGAGCCGTTGTAGTGGAGTCATTGGCAATGACTTCTCTCCTCAGCATAACAGCTGGCTATTTAATTCCGTGTCCGCTTGTTTTCCTATGATTACGGTAAGGTGTTTAACAATTACCCTGTCAACCGTCCCCCCACTCCCTAGCCAGCGAGAGTGGCTGAGGTGGCTTGGGAAAATAATACTTTGTATTAGGCAAAAATTTTGAATATGAATCAAGTTCTAATAGGAAATATCAAGATTTCCAAAATATTCTTGATCTTCCAATATTCTTTAAATATTTTTTCTTCCTTTTACGCATCTATGTTTTTGTATATAAAACTCTTCCCTTCCATCACCTTCTTTTTTTTTCTTTTTTTTTTTTCAAACAACTAGTCATTATGATTAATGAAAGAAGCTGGAAAAGACACGCGTCAAGGTCAAAGAGGAAAGGAAGAAAAGAAAATAGGAAAACAAGAGAGAAAAAAAAAAAAACCAACTCAGCCTCCACGTAAGTATGTAACCATAAGGGAGGGGAGAAAACCAGCTGCTAGGTGAAAGTGCACACATTTTGCTTGTCGAATGGTGTAATTGCATTTTTTTTAGTTCAGTGGTCTGATTGCACTTCTGAGTTACGTTCAGTGGCCAATTTGGCCCTTATTCCATTTTAAATTATTTTCAAAGTCTATTCTCTCCCCTAGAGATTTTTGCACATTTGGTCCTACGACTATTATGATACTAACATTTTGAATCAATAACTTTCAAAACTTGCATAGTTGCATATTTGGTCCATGAGTATCGATTACTTAACAAAAATAGTCCTTCCGGCGAACTCTCCATCAAATTTTCGTGAATTTTTTTTCTCCTTTTTCACAGGGGTATAATGGTCTTTTCATTTACCTAAACTAATGACCTAAATTTATATCTACTCTTTTCTTTATTTTTCTGAATCACAAAAGCACAGTACGAACACTGCTAGCATCACAAAAGCATCATTCGAACTCACATACACACATATAAACTACACATATAGACACAAATATTTTAAACATCGAAAACTTACTGCATTGCGGAAAACTCGAATTACTTCTCAAATTGTGCGAACTCATTCTTTTCTTTTCACTTTGGAGAACTTGAATATTATGAGCCTTTCTCAAACTACTCTTGAGATAACTTCAACACCATGAAATCCCATACGAAGATTAACGCATTTACTTGGGTGAATTTAAAATTCGTTGAAGGTTAGGGTTTATTGCCATGGATAGTAAAATAGGTAAAACAGGGAGAAAGATGGTGAAAGTGTGTGCGTAATCTGAGCTTAAGTTTTATTATTATTGTTATTAAATTTATACCCCTGTAAAAAAGAGAAAAAATTGTGGTGAAAAATTGGCGAAGAATTTGCCGAAAAGACTATTTTTACTAAGAAATTAATACTCATGAACCAATTATGTAAATTTTGAAAGTTGTAGATTAACATTGCTAGTGCCATAATAATTGTAGGACCAAAATTGCAAAAAACTCCCTCCCCTATCTACGTTTCTACTTGTTCGAAAACAATAATTCTGCTCTATTTGTTGCTTTACCACTTCGGCGATTTCCAAGTTCTTTTACAAAACTTATTAACCAAAAGTTCAAAATCAAATGTGTTTATAATTTCCAACACAAAAAATTGCAAGTTGCATAAAAACAACTTATTAGTCAACACTGCCACAGTGCCACTCTTAAAGTAAATCATATACACATGAAACTTTTAGGTGCGTGCATGTATATTTGGAAATTTTACACTTACTTTATTTTGTCTCTTTCTATTAAATTATATTAGTGTTAGCATCATCTAGAAAATTTACATTAAATTTATTTTGTCTCTATCACATATTTATCATATTTACAATATTTCACATATTTATCATATTTACATTATTTTCTTATCCGAAGAATAAATTTTATAGATGATGCTAACACACACACACATTAATGGATGGCGTGTTGAATTGGTTTTCTTCTCTCGCTGGCTTGCAGATTTGCGTTGACGCTTTCCCTTCAAAATGGCAGATTGGGAGTTCTCGCCATTTGGTTAGCAAAATATAAGGTCAACAGGAAAGGTGAAGGTCCGTAAGGACAGCCTAGGTGGTAAGAGTGCTCTACCTACAGCCGAGAGGTTGGAGGTTCAATCCCCCCTAGGTTTGATCCCCCTAGGTTTGAACCGGTTAGCTATGGATAACTTAGGCTGATCCATTCAGAAAGTGTTGACTTCAATCTCCAGTGACTTTTTAGCCGAATAATTGGCAGGGGACCATTTTACCTTTAAAAAAAAACAATAGTCCCCTTCATTACACCTAAATGTGTCATTTCTCTCCCCCTTTATTATCAATTAAACCTCAAGGATCATCAAAAATTTCTAGTGTCATTTCTCTCCCAAACAAATAAAATCCTAATTTTCTTTCTAGTAGGTGCAGTAGTATTATTATTTTTTCTTACGTGTTTATTTTGAATGTGTATAAATATATTGTGTGGTATAGAGATTATGGTGATTTTATGGTATTTAGAAGGTAGGATTAAATTCATTGTAGCCACTGTTTGAGAAAATTTTCTTATTGGCGCAGCTTGAAAACAAAATTCGTGAAAAATACTTTTTGAACTCCGATTGGCCTGAAATTTTTTTTAGAGATCCTAGACTTATGATATTTGATGTATATAAAATTAATTTGTTAGAGATATGCTTCATTATTTCCGGAAAAATTTCGTAAAAAAACAATAGTCGTGGATCGAGAATGAAATGTTTGAAAGTCGTGGTAAAAACCTAAATGTGTCACTATAGTCGTGGAACCAAAAGTGCGAAAAACTTTGAGTTTAGTTATCAAGAATAAACATCAAAGTAGTTGTTATTGTTTGGTTGACAAGTTTTTAAAACACTACTATGAGATTTGATTATCCCATTAATTAGAAAAACCCATTCCCTAATAATATAAGGGTTTCATTCCATTATTCCCCTCCTAATTGTTAATTTAATTTTTAAGTTTGTATTATTGTTTTTATTTTTTTATTCATATTGGTGCTTTGGATGTCAACAAATTGTCTTGATTTTTTGTTCTTGTATTTTTGAAACATTTATTTATTCCCATTACTGGATCATACATAACCAAACAACAATATTGGTAATCATTCCAATTATACCGTATTACCAAACATATAAAATACTTTTCACCAAAATTCATTACCATTACCAAGTATTTGATTTCTATTCCGATTTGGATTCAATTCCGATATACTAACCAAACCCACCATACATACACACCTCCATTTTCAAACACTACCCCATCACTTTTGTTAATAATTAATCTTGCTAACATCTCTGCGCTGGTATCAGCTTATGGTACGGTACTGCAATGCCTTTCTCTCTTTCTACATCTGGTGGTTTAATTGGTCATGATAAATATAGATGCATGATCTACTTTAGGTAGGGCTGGGCAAAACGGTTCGGGTTATCCGAACCGAACTGAAAAACCGATCGGTTCATGTTTTAGAAGAACCGAACGGTTTGGTTAAAAATCGAACCGAACCGAAAAACCGAACGATTTTTTTAATTATATATATTTATTTATTTATTTATTTATTTATAAATTATATATATTATGTTTTCAAAGAATTCATTCCAGTTTACTAAACTGGAATGTATTTCATTCCAAATTCAAAACTGGAATGAATTTCCAGTGGAAATTGATTCCAGTTTAACATTTTAAGAGTTTTAATTTCAGTTTTATTTTTTATTTTAATTTTTTTAATTGTTAATTTGTTATGTTGGTATTTAATATTTAGATATTAGACTTTAGATTTGGGTTATGCGATGTTTCATGCATAGTTATTACAGCGTCCCATTACGTCGCGGCGCCCCTGACCGCCTTATCGCCTAGGAAATGTTGAAATTCGGAGGCCGTAAATCGAACCGAACACCGAACCGAAACCGAACCGCTTCAAACGCTAATGTTAAACCGAATGGTTTAATTTTTTTTAAAAGCGAAAAACCGAAATCGAAACCAAAACCGAAAAAACCGAAGACCGAAACGTCCACCCTAACTTTAGGTGTGTTTGCTTGAATCGTAGGATTTTTACCTTTCATCTATGCTAATCAAAAGGGGGTGAAGATTGCATTCAGGGGGAGTATGGTATTGTGCTAAAAAAAATCTTGCAAAACGTGGTTTGACTTGAAGGGAAAAATTTTGTTGGTGTTTGATCAACATGCATATGCCAAAGGGGAGATTTTTAGAACAATAATTTTATTGTACTTGTTTATGTGATCGGAGGATTAGCTCAAATTGTACTTGTTAATTTTTTTTTAGAGAGTTGCATGCTTTTCAAGTTTACTGTATAATTAGGTGGTAGACCTAGTTTTATGTAATTCATTGAACCTTGTAATTGTAAAAACCGTGCATTGATCTTGACTGGAAAAGCATTAAGCGTTGCCCCGTAGATTTGGAGGTGTTCTCCAACTGCAACAAAAATATCTTGTGTATTTTTCTTCTGCCACGTTTATTTTTTTTTTCGCACTTTGCTTGAGATTTTGTGGAGAGTAACAACATAACAATCTTGTTGATACTCCAATCTGTTTAAAGTGTTAGTGTTACCTGTACTATTTACTATTCATTGGTCAAACAACCTATTTCTTCATTACTTATTTTCTTTAGTAATTTTTTATTATTTTTAAATTTAATTTTTTGCATTTAATAGTACTTTTAATGTAGTTTCTAAATATATAAATTTTATATATTAATGCTAAATTTAATATTATGAAAATTTGAATTAAAAATAATTTTAGTCAAACTCATTAAACGAATCAAACAACCAAAATGGGACAGAGAGGGTATATATAACACATATAACTAGGGTTGGCCGGTTGGGGAGGGGGACCTTGGAGCTCCAGACTAAATATAATGAAATTATTTAAGTACCAAAAGGTATTTATTTATATTGATATTACAGGGACTCATTATTACTAGGCCACACAAACTGAGCATTAATCTTACATGCATGGATTACAACTATATTACATTACATCCATACTTATTTATAATACACGTACTCATCACCATGCAAGCATGGGTACAGACACCATACTTATATATAACATTATTCCATGGAATACTTTTGGTTGCCCATAGATTTTAATCACTGGGTCTAAAACTTATTATCGAAATAGAAGTCAAATATAGTAGTATTAGCGCTTCCCAATCGGTTAAGGTCGTCGACGACGTCAATCCCGGAGAAGATATAAGCGTTAGGTGTGTCGCTAAACCTGATACTAAACGTAGAGGGTTCAGAGGCGGCCACTATGATGCCTTGGTCGAGCTTCCACTTGGTCGGGCAGGGGTCAGCTTGGTTAGTCTCGTAGAACTCCACGTTTATTGGGTCGGCTACATAGACGACTCCTGTGGGGTTATAGATTGGGTGAAATATTATGGGACGGAGTATAGCTGGCGGCTGTGGCGGGTATGTGATTATGCTGGAATTTAGGTATACGTCGGTTGGGCAAACACCGGAATTGCTGAAGTCGGTTAGGCTTATGCCGCCTTCTGAGCCTAATTTGGTAAAGCGAGCAAAGTATATGGCTCCGCCGACAACGGCGTTGCCGTCGATGTCTAGCACCGGAGAGGCTGGCGCCGCCTCAGTTGGGAGGCGGATGAGCGGAGATGGAGCTGAGATGGTGAGTGGGAGGGCACAAATTGAGAGCAAGAGAAAGAAAACGATCTTCATTTTGAGAGAGCTTAGGCCAGGGCACAATACAATAGACAAGATTTTTGTTTAATTTGGTGCTTCGATTCGGAAGGGACACACACAAATTTATAGACTCAGCAAACCAATCAAATTCATTCATAATATGCATAATATAATAGTATAATAATACCAATGCCAGCACGCACCTAAAACGTGCATGCTTATATCATTTAATTAAGGGGGTGCTGCATAAATATAATATATAAACATGAATATGCAGTCCAATTATCAGTTACCTTTAGTTGAGATGGAGCATATGTTTGTTAGGTTTTTAGTTGAGATGAAGCACATGCTTGAATTTGGTATCTGAGTCATGCCAAAGGGCATAAATTTGGTTCACAATGTTACTTGAAACCCATCAAAGTAATCGTTTAACTTAGGCTTTTAATTAAGATGGTGCACATGTTTCAATTTTGCCCAATTTGAAATCATAAGAATTTGGCGTGACTAATAGTTAAACTATGACAGAAATTAATATTATTTCATTAACACATTATCCTCTGCCGACCATGCGAAAAATTCATATTTACTTTAAAAGTTAAACTAATAACGTACGTAGTTATTATTGGTCATCTACATCTACCTCTATCATCTATCATCTTAATAAGAGCCAATAAAGTTAGAACACTAACAAGAAAAAAAATGTTGGTGGTAATTATTTACTTAAATGAATGGTTTATATTATTTTTATTTTAGTAATTTTTTATAATTTCCCGTCTTTACCCTCTATTATATTATTTTCTTCGCTTAAATAACCTCACATCCATTACTATAAACTTCAGTAATGGAATATTCCATTAACTTTTAACTTACCATTTAATTTCTATAAGAAATATCTTATGTTCGAATCTCATCCCAATCAGTGTTGACATAATTATTAAACATATACTACGAATATATTAGATATTATTGAAAAATAGTATCCCACTTTATTACTCTTATTAAATTAAATAAATTAGCAGTTACAACAAAAAAAAATAATACGTATGCATTTCTTTAATTTAGAATTCGATGTTTACAATGCCCTTATTCAAAAAAAAAAAAATTATTCATTATAAAAAGTAAAAAAAAAAAGAAAAAAGATATAATTTCATTAATTATATTATCTTTATTTTCTATAATAAGAATTATTCATTATAAAAAAAATTAAAAAAGAGATAATTTCATTAGTTATATGTCTTTATTTTCTACAATAAAAATTATTCATCAACAAAAAATTAAAAAACATATATAATTTAATTAGTTACATATTCTTTATTTTCAACCATGCAAAGATTCCTTACATTCAAATTCATTAATTAATTATATTCATTACATTATTCATTGTCTTCTTTTTACACTATATATCTTGTAAATATGTACACCGTATCAAAGTTATAATACAAAATAATGTTATATATTTATTTACCAAGTATTCTATTAATAACATAGAAACAATTAAAAAACAAATAATTTGAAGCAAATCATATTAACTACTTGGGAAGGATTTGCTAACAAGGAGACATTCAAATAACCCAATTAAAAAACTTTAACTTTAGCATTAACTGCATTATTTTTCGTAGTATAAAAAAAGATAATTTCCGACCACAAAAGTGGTCGGAAAAGAATACTTTGAATAGCTGAATAAATTTCCGACCATCTTTACTTTTTGGTAGGAAATTATGACCTTTTTCTGTCCAGTCCAATTCTTCGACGGATAATTTTTAAAAATTCGATTTTTCCGACTACTTTTATGAGTGGTCGGAAAGGTGGTCGAAAAAATGATAATTTCCAGCCGTGTTAAATGAATGGTTTATATTATTTTTATTTTAGGCTTGAGAGTAGTATAAAAGGCGGGGGAGTGTCTCTTTCAAACCATCATCATCACTGGTAAGGCTAATGGCAAAAAAAAAATGGAGGCATAAGGAAGCCAAGAGTACACTGGCTGGAAGGTAAGTGGTACATGCAGGCTAAAGAGGCAAATGACAAAAACAAACAGTCAATGGCATAAGGAAGCCTAGAATACACTGGCTGGAAAGCAGGTGGTATGGGCTAGCTGTGAAGGCGGATGGTAAAAAAAAATAGAAAGAGAAAAGTTGAAGTCATAAGGAGGCTCAAAGTACATTATCTAAAAGCCAGGTGGTACTGGTTGCCTGCGAATATGCATTAAAAAAAATATCAAAGACATAAGGAGGCGTAGATCATGCTGGTTGAAAGCTAAGTGGTACATATCGACTAAAGAGGTGAAGGGCAGACAACATAAAATTTTCATAAGGCCTGGATGCAGGGAAGATGGTAAAAAATCCTAGTTGGGATCGCATAAAGGGAAAGCGGCCCAATGAGTTCGCATGTAGGGAAGGTAGTGAAAATCCTAGTTGGCTCTCATAGAGGGAAGACGGCCAACATGTTTGCATATAGGGAGAACAGTAAATAAGCCTTTCTAATCATATATTTTTAAAGGTTTTTTCTCTCTCTCAATTTTTATTACTTCTAGAGCAACGCCATAGAGAATTAGATTACCCAATCAAAGATAAGGTTAATGATTTGAAAATAATCTGAAACTCCACGCTTTACCTTAGAGAGTTGAATTACTCATCAAAAATAGAGTTAATGATTTGAAAATATTTTCAAAATCCATTCACTTCCTCCTCTATCTGCGTTTCTACTTGTTGGAGAACAAAAATTCTGCTCTATTTGTTGCTTTACCACTTCTGTGCTTTCCAAGTTCGTTTGCAAAACTTATTAACCAAAAGTTCAAAATCAAATGTGTATAATTTCCGACACAAAAATTGCAACTTGCATAAAGAAAACAACTCATTAGTCAACACTGCCACAGTGCCACTCTTAAATAAATGATATATACATGAACGTTTTAGGTGCGTGCTAGTATATTTGGGAAATTTTACATTTAATTTATTTTGTCTCTTTCAGTTAAATTATATTAGTCTTAGCATCATCTAGAAAATTTACATTTAATTTATTTTGTCTCTTACTTTTAAATAATATTAGTGTTAGCATCATATTCAGATCACATATTTATTATATATACAATACTTCACATATTTATCATATTTACAATATTTCTTATCCGAAGAATAAATTCTATAGATGATGCTAACACTATAATATAATTTAAAAGAAAGAGACAAAATAAATTAAACGTAAATTTTCTAGATCAGATGATTATCATATTTACAATACTAGTATTTTCACCCATGTGTTACACAAATGAATTTGTTATAATATTTTAAGAATAATTGAATCGATATACAATTATATAAATTATAACAACGAATATTATATAGTGTAATTGATGAAATGGGTTGGATCGATTATGCTTTGTGATGTTATCCTTGCTTGAATTCGAGCAAATAATTGCCCAATTATCCGTGCAATACACAGATTTAATTTTTTTATTATATATTTAGATAATAAAATTAAAGATGAAATTAATAAACAATTCTAATATTTGAATATAAGATTAGTGCAAAAGTTTTACTCAATTAATTGAACAATATATGACTCGTTTGTCTACAATTATCTTTAAAAAAATCGATATGTAATATGATTTATGTAATTATATTGCTACTAAAATAAATATGGGAAAAGTGAGAAATAATTTAATTATAATTATTATAAAAATAAATCCAATGCCTTATGTTTAGGCAATTAATATTAGGCAATTATATTGTACTAATACTAGTTCATACACATTGCGCGAATGAGATGATGCCCAATGTTTATTTTTAAATAAATACTTCAAAGTATATCAATGCAAGAGATTATATAGGAGATGTTCATGCATATGTAATTGAATGTTAAATTTGTTTATTTAAATCAGTAATTCAAAGTATATGAATACAAGATAATATATGAGAGATTGATTATAATTATCATTAAAATAAATGTTTGTAATTTTGTAAAAACCCTAGTCTAAATACTTAGTCTAAATAAATATTCCTTTTCATTTGATTTCTCTAAGTCTTTTTAATTCTCTTTCAGGTTGCATTGTCATTGTCTTCATTTCAGTACTTGTTTTATTTATTTATTTATGGGTAATGTGTCATGTGCAATTGGGTTACTGGTGGTATGTAGTATAAAGGGCAGTGCCATGCAATGAGATTATAGTGTTGGAAGTTGTGAATTTGCCTCGTGTTTGTGTATATAACTGAGATCTTAATTGTACTATGAACTCTTGATCTTGCAAGCGTCTGCTGATATTTGTCAGTGGTAGTTTTTCCCTACATGTTTCATGTGTTGGAGATATGTGCGGTACATACTCATGTGAATGTATTGAACAAAATAATAATATTTATTATATTTGTAAAATGTTAATGAGTAGTACCTTTTGTTCTAATTTAATAACTTGTAGTCTGAATATTGATGCCGCAATATATCTAGTTTCTTCAACTGTTTCCACATCCATTTTTCACTTGTTCATTTTGACGTTCATATTTTTGAAATTAGTATAAATGAGTGTAGTACTTAATTTTATGTGTGCATGTGTGTGTCTATGGTTTTTTTTTTTTTTTGTAAATTTTTTTTGTTGAATTGTTACTAATCTTGGAGTATCCACTCTTGCCTTTTCACCAGAATGCATGCAGTTAAATAGTTTGTCATTTTGTGCATAAACATTAGTTCTAAGCAGGTTGAGTGTAGAAAATGAAATGAATTTTAAATTTATATTAGTTCTAATATATTTAAATGATGCAAAATAAGTATTTTATATAAATGATTACTAAATGCTGCAATGGTAGCTATTTTTGAAATTTCTTCATTTTCTAGATTTGAAAGATTGATTCCAGCAATGTTATAGTCTCAGCATCTTTTCAATGAGTCAAGTGTGTCACAATGTTTTATTTTCCTACATTAATATTTTAAAAATGAATTTTAAAAATAGCTACATAAGATAATGATCTAATTACCATTTACATATTATTATCAGCGTAAAAGCATATCGGTCTTTTAGGTGTTCTACTCGAGGTACTTTTGATTCAACCATTATGGTTGAATGAATTATTGTTGATAGAGAAATGCCTAGTTTATTTAAAGAATAAGATTAGATAAGCTAATAAAAAAATTAATATTTTAAATCATATTAACAAAGAAATATGATTTACCTTTAAAGTGAACAATTTTGATGTAGCCGAAAGATATTACGGGGTAGTTTCCTGGCCGCTTTAATTTATTGGGTTATTTGAATATGACTTCTTTGTCACAAATCCTCTCCAAGTAGTTAATATGAATGGCTTCAAAAAAAATTATATTTCTTCCCATTTTATTAAAAGAATACTAGGTAAATAATATATATCGTTATTTTGTATTATAACTTTGATATTTAATTATAAGATAGTGTAAAAAGAAGACAATGAATAATGTAGTGAATATAATTAATTAATGAATTTGAAGGTAAAGAATCTTTGCATTGTGGAAAAAATAAAGACAATATTACTAATGAACTTATATATTTGTTTTAATTTTTTGATAATGAATAGATTTTTTTTAATAAAGCCATTGTAGACATCGAATTTTAAATTAAAAAATGCATATGTATTATTTTTTGTTGTATCTACTAATTTATTTAATTTAATATGTGTAATAGAGTGTGTACTTGTTTTTCAATAATATATTCTAACATATTCGTAGTATATGTTCAACAATTATGCCAACTCTGATTGGGATGTGGTTCGAACCTTTACTGAGTGAATTAATTATAATTATTATAAGATAAAATTCAATGATCTATGTTTAATTGTAATTAGACTAATATTTAAGTATTTATTAGCTTAATTAACATAATAATTATTAGTCAATTATACTAATATCTATGTAATTAATTTATTAATTACCATAATAATTATTACATAATTATATTAATATTGTGCAATTATACTTTTATATATATTTACAGGGCCAGCCCTGGCCATGTTTGGCCAGGGTGACCGCACAGGGCCCCCAATTTTTTGAGGCCCAATTTTTTTTTTAAAAAAAATATTTTATATATAGTTCAATATTTTTATATTTGATAAATATTTTTTTAGAATATATATATATTGGTTTTAATTGTGAATGAAAATAAAATTTTAGAAGTAATTGACATCGAAATTTTGGTGAATAAATTTGTATTTAAATATGCCCTGGAAATGCCACTAATTTTAAATTAAACTTTGAAATATTTTTTTTTCTTTGTTGAATTTTATGCATTATATTTAGACAAAATTTTTTTATTACATTTTCATTTTTGTCAAAGAATACAATAACTTGAAGTCTATATGAATTTGGACTCAATTACTTTAGTTATAGAGATTTTCTAGATGTTCTAGACTTCTCTCTTCATATTTATAGGTCTTTTTGGATTATGTTTCTTACTTTTATAAATAGATATCTCCTTGTATCATTATAGTGAAATCTAAATTTTAAAAGAAGTCTCTCTTCACCTATGTTCTTGCCCCTCTATTATTATCTTTGTGTTTTTCGTTTACTCTATTATATTTAGATTGCGATTTTACTTTATTATATTTAATTAAATTGCATCTCCGTGAATGTCCAAATTAAACTATTAGTCAGGGCCCCTGTTTTTAGTGCAACGGCTCTGTATATTTATATATATTTATATACTTAATTATGGTATGATACTATGAGAACAAGATAAATTTCATTCATATTCTTTGCTGAGGACCAATCGTAGCCATTGAATCTTAGATTTGGATGGATGAGATGATTTCAAAAATATAGATATTAATCATTAGGGAAAGAATTAATAAGGGCAAACACGAAATTTGAATAGCAATGTAAATTAAGAAACTGTTAGATAAAGATGTTATGCATGATTTTAGGAGTGAATTTATGGTAGGATAGGATTACCTACTTCCATTTATTTATGTTTTTAATTTACTCATTTATTTATTTATGTGTTTTTTTTATCAATACGTATTTATTTAATTTATTCATTTATTTATTTATGTGTTTTCTTTATATCAATACGCATTTCAACAGTTGACGGCGAGAGTGCGGTGTGTACACTTTTATGCTCTAGTATGTATGTACTCGAATGTGTAGTGCATTATAATATAAGTTTAGTCTTAATTGATGTACATTAATATATAACTTTGTGTGCACTTTGGAGTGTGCATGAAATGCTCATGTGCATTAATAAAACTGAATGTGTGCACTTATGTAGACTTTTATGTGCAGTTTATATGATATGAGAGTACATAGTTTGTATGATATGAGAGTAGATGCCCATTACATTGTATGCACAGGTGTGATACATTGTATGCACTACATGTCAATAACAAAAACTAACATACCATGGACAAAAATCACAAAATGACAAAAACTAACAGACCTAATCTTTCAATTAATTTGTGCAACATGTTGAACAGGTACAAAAACTAACCTACCCTCCCGCACCTCCGCTAACCAGCTCTACATCGTTTATGCGGTTATGTTCATCCTTAAGACACACATACATACACACATGGTCGAAGGAAATGAGAGAATATAGAAAACCCTAATGGTACAAATAATCCAAAGTTATCTTTAAGTTTATCCCTAAAAATATGCCTAACATACCAAAAATATAATATTTACAATAAAAAAATCCATATAAACTATCCAAAATGTCCTTATTAAATAAGAGAAAGAACATAAAAAGGAAAAAAGAAAACTAAAAAAACACAACCATCAGATCAAGAAATAAATAGTCCAAACTAGTCTTCATGTTTTCATTAATTAATTAATTTTATATATATATATATAAAAGTTGTCACATTTATTAAATTATTATTTACCATAATAATTATTAGATTTTATATAGTAATAATTTTAGAGATAATTTGGGTGATAAATTGTAAAAGTAATATTTTATTTTTATTAGTAGCATAAATTTCATATCCGTAGAATAAATTTTATAGGTAATGCTAACACTAATATAATTTAAAAGAAAGAGACAAAATAAATTAAATGTAAATCTTTTAGATGTTTATCAAATTTACGATATTTAGTATCCGAAGAATAAATTTTATAGATGATGCTAACACTAATATAATTTAAAAGAAAGAGACAAAATAAATTAATGTAAATTTTCTAGGTGATTTTTATATTTACACTCTGTATGATATTTCTTATCTCTACACCTACAAATCTATAAATCTACAATCTATCATCTACAATACATACAAATACATGTTTAATAAGAACCAATAAAGTTAGGCCATAATGAGAACTAAAAAATATTGGTGTAATTGTTTGATAAAGTGAATTGTTCAGATTATTTTGATTTTAGTATTTTTTTTTAAATTTTTCTATTTTATCATTTATAATATCATTTACTTTTCTTAAATACTCTTGCAACTCCGTTAGTGTTAATTTTAGTAACGGAATATTCCGTTAACTATTTATTATTCTTAACTTACTCATTAAATTTAATATGGAAGGTCTTAGGTTCGAACCCCATCCCAATCAAAGTTAACATAATTATGTTAATTTTTTTTTCATTTTTTCATTTAATTAATATTCTTTTGATTATTTAGAACAAGACTCAATATTTTAAATTTTAATTATGCTTATTGGGCATTCAATAATCCTGTATGTAAAATACTTATTGTGCAATCATTAAATATATTAGAACTAATATAAATTTACAATTCATTTCATTTCTAGACTAAACCTGCTTAGATTAAAGGTAAAATTAGTATCAATATTAACCTTAACAACAAAAGCACTTGGTATATAGAATGTAGCCATTGTTTAAAAAAAAAATTTATGCACAAAGTGATAAACAATTTTACTCCAAGGTTAGTATCAATTCAATAAAAAAAAAATTAAAAACATACACACGAACGTGCACACAAAAAATCAATTACTACATTCAATCATACTAATTCCAAAAAACATGAACTTGAAAATGAACATGTGCAAAATAAATGTGGAAATTGTTGATGAAACTAGACATGTTGCGGCATCAATATTCGGACAACTTGCAGAGTTATTATTGTACTATCAAGTAAACAAGTTATGAAAATAGAACAAAAGGTACTACTCATGAACCTTTTACAAATATACTTAATATTAATATTTTATTCAATATTTCCACATAAAAAATATAGGGAAAAAACTACCATTACACAATATCAACAGGCGCTTTCAAGATCACGAGTTCATAATACAACTAAGATCTCAGTCATATGCAGCTTCATAGTTCCTGTAAACAAAGAAAATTTGAAAATATATATATATCGAATTCAAATTTCTCATTACACGTTAAGTATCAATATGCGATGTGGGTACAAACTCTGGATATATGGTCCTCTGATTCTTCAACTAGATGCATATCTTGAAACTCCATTTAAGGGCCTCCGGGTTTCAAGTGACTTGATCTTCAAAGAAGAACTTATATGATTGTTCTTTTGAAGGACCTCCGGGTGATCTTCAGTGGAGGTTTGGATCAACATGTTGCGGCATGATTTTCAGGGAGGAGCTTTTACATACATTTAGGACCATGGGACTTTTATATTTAGGATCATTTTATTGTGACTCTAAATAAGCTTCGAAGCTGCTTCTATGATTTTTCCTATGATGAATACATAGAAATGAGAGGCCCTATTTATAGTTGTAGGATAGAAGAGTTTTGATAAATTCAAACTCTTTTGATAAATTAGATAATATTAATATTATCCAAAATCTATTTAAATATAATAATATAAAAAATAATCAAAATTAACAAATTTTTAGTGTCAACAGTTCCTACACCATAATCTCATTGCATGACGCTGCCATCTACGTTGCAACCAATAACCCAATTGCAAATGACACACTACCAAAAAAAAGACAAATAACGAAGATGGAGACAATGACAATGCTACCCAAAAAAGAATTAAAAAGATTTAGAGAAATTCAAATCAAAAGTAATATTTATTTTGCCTATCGTGTTTAGACTAAATTAAATATTTAGACTGTACTATCGATTTTATAAAGTTGCAAACATTTATCTTAGTGACAAATTGACAATTATAATGAATTTTCTATATTATATTGCATTCATATACTTTGAATTACCTATCTAAATAAACAAATCGGCATACAATTACTTATATATAAACTTATTCTATATAATCTTGCATTGATATACTTTAAAAAAATATGGCAAAAACTTGTGTGAGCCCGTCTCACCGTGAGACGGGTCGGGTCAATATGCAAATGTAATACTTATACGCACAAATGTCATACTTAAATGCTCAAATGTAATACTAATCAGGAATAAAATTTTTGTTACTTATAAGGGTAAATGTAATACTTTTCAGGGAAAATACAATACTACTTTTACATTTTGATTTAAAAGTATTACATTTTTCCTCAAAAGTATTATATTTTCTCTTATAAGTAAGGGGCACTTGCCAACATTACTTATTATGAAAAATGTATTACTTTTTCTCTTATAAGTAACAAAAATTGTATTCTTGATTAGTATTATATTTAAGCATATAAGTATGACATTTGCACGTATAAGTATGACATTTGCATGTTGCTTCGATTCGACCCAACCAGGCCCATCTCACGAATAAGGATCTGTGAGATGATCTCAGACAAGTGTGACCCTTGAAATATTTATTTAATAGTCATTTCCATTTTTGGTCTTACTGTTATTAGGGCATTGCCAATTTTAGTCCACTTCATTAATTTTTGCCACATTGAGGCCAGTCTTATTTAGTCCTTGCCACTTTTAGTCTATTGTTAAATTTTTTGTCAAATAACCGTCCAAAACAGAGGTATTTTGGTCGTTTCATGCTTTGATCATCTCCTTAACCCTTTGCAGTAGTTTTCCTTACACATTTTCATCTAATGAAGAGGTCCGGCGAAAGCCATGACTTTGTAATGTAGCTCACATGGCTTTCGCTGGACCTCTTCATTGGCTGAAAATGTGTAAGGAAAACCACTGCAAAGGGTCAAGGAGATGACCAAAGCATTAAAAGACCAAAAATACCCCTGTTTAGGACAGCTATTTGATGAAAATTTTAACGGTGGACTAAAAGTGGTAAGGACTAAATAAGACTGGCCGCAATGTGGCAAAAATTAATGAAGTGGACTAAAATTGGCAATGACCCAATAACCATAGGACCCGAAATGGAAATAATAATGACTCTTTATTTAAATATAAACGTTGGACATTAGTCTATTCGGACAATGCACGAGTAAAACTAGTCCAAAGAATAAATTTTATAGGTGATGCTAACACTAATATTATTTAAAAGAAAGAGACAAAATAAATTAATGTAAATTTTCTGGATGATTTTCATATTTACTCCGTACAATAATTCTTATCCGATGAATAAATTTTATAGATGATGCTAAACTAATATAATTTAAAAGAAAGAGACAAAAGCCAAGGCATCAAACCCTTCCCTGTATACGGGATGTGGTGGGTACGAGCCTCAGTGGAGTCAATATTGACTCTTGTGTAGAGTCAGTAGTATTCAAAAAAAAGAAAGAGACCAAATAAATTAATGTAAATTTTCTAGATGATTATCTTATTTACTCCGTACAATATTTCTTATCCAAAGAATAAATTTTATAGATGATGCTAACAGACTAATATAATTTAAAAGAAAGAGACAAAATAAATTAATGTAAATTTTCTTTTTTTGAGAAAATTAATGTAAATTTTCTTTTTTTGAGAAAATTAATGTAAATTTTCTAGATGATTATCATATTTACCCCCGTACAATAATTCTTATCCGAAGAATAAATTTTACAGATGATGGTAAACTAATATAATTTAAAAGAAAGTGACAAGATAAATTAATGTAAATTTTATAGGTGATTATCGTATTTACCACAAATTATATCGTGGACCGTGGTCCACAATGCATTGTGGACCGCGAATCAAAACGACGTCGTTTTGATTAATAAAAACAGACAGATGAATTCGCGCCACTCACTTTCAGTTCATATACACTGCAGTTACATTTCAACACAACTGCAGTTACATTTCAACACAACTACAGTTACATTTTGATATAACTACAGTTTCATTTGATAATATAAAAACACAAATGTGAAACTGTTATTCAGTATCAGTTCATATACACTGCAGTTACATTTCAACACAACTACAGTTACATTTCGATATAACTACAGTTTCATTCGATAATATCAAAACAAATGTAAGGCAGTTCTTTTGAGATAAACTGTAGTGTCAATTACGGACTCCGTCTCCCACTTATTGAAACGACGTCGTTTTGGGACCGCGGTCCACGATATAAGAACTGCATATTTACTGCGTACAATATTTCTTATCCGAAGAATAAATTTTATAGATGATGCTAAATTAATTTATACTATTAATAAAAAACGACGTCGTTTTGGGACCGCGGTCCACAATGCATTGTGGACTGCGGTCCACGATATAAGAACTGCATATTTACTGCGTACAATATTTCTTATCCGAAGAATAAATTTTATAGATGATGCTAAATTAATTTATACTATTAGAATAAATTTTATAGATGATGCTAAATTAATTTATACTATTAATAAAAATTTTATAGATGATGCTAAATTAATTTATACTATTAATAAAAACAAAATTTTTCATTTTAACGCCTCACCCAAAACATTCATATACTATTAAGGTTTGTATAATATTGTAAAATATGGTAATACAATTTCGGCCTATTCGTACTATAATTATACAATAAATTATGATACGTAATACAATTCCTAATACAATATATTCTTTCCTACTTCCCTATTCGTAATACAGTTCTAGATTAAAATTACTAATCGCAGCGTTCAATCATAATAATAATAATCTATACTATTAATAAATTAAAAACAAAATACTCCATTTTAACTTCCCGCCCAAAACACTCATATATTATTAAGGTCTGTATAATATTGTAAAATATGGTAATACAATTCCTATTCGTACTATAATTATTCATTAAATTATGGTAATACAATTCCTAATACAATATATTCATTCTATGAGAATAGTTTAAACACTGATAATTTCTCTCTTTTTTTTTTTGGAAAATGAGCCGATTTTGTAATTAATTGTTAGTTCTCCAACATTTAATCAAGTTAATCCAAGATTGAAAGGTGAGCAAAAATTTAGTTTTTTTCAATATCCCAGGCGCATATATATATATATATATATATATTTTCTTTTGTATAAAATGCAATCATAAATTTTTCTTCCTCAATGTAAATAATTGTAATAGCTTATAACGAAGCATTGTTCAATGGATTTAGGGTTTGCTCTCCATCAACAGCTATTAATATGCCCATCAACTACTACTACTAAAAATTCTATGCAAATTTTGATTTATTTGTTATGTTTTTGGTTGTTCAATAAACCCTACAAAGATAACCTCCCAAAACACATGACGGGAGATAAGTTATGTTTGGATAACAGACCTCAATATTAGTACAAAATGAGTCATTTACGTCTTTAATAAATGATAATAGGCATCTTTACTGCACAAGACACATATAACATAGACGCGAGAAATGCCAACTTTATGCGTCTTTACTAGTGAGACGCGAAATACTGACAAATTATTGTGTGAACTATGATCCGCATAATTGTGTGAACCATGAATACAATATACATTTTTAATATATTAAAAATACATTATTTGTATACATTATTTGATACTCCATAATATATAAAAAATTATGCACTTTTAATATATTAAAAATGTACTTTTTATTTATGATTCACACAAATGTATGAAATAATGATTGTGAAATGCATATCTGAAAAGAGTCAGTATTGACTCTACTAAGGCTCGAACCCACCACCTCCCGTATAAAAGAAAATGTTTGATGCCACTAGACCACAAGATCCTTGGCAAATAATGATTGTGAAATACTGGAGAAGAATTGTGTGTCTCAACTCTCAAGGTCATTTTTTTATGGGTTGGATTTCATGCGTAAGGTTTGAGTGTGTCCTGGGCCGAAGTTGATGTGAGTTGATGGAAACAAATTGGAGTTGGTTTTAGGGAGCGCTACAGTGGGATTCAGACTGAAATGCATTTGGAGTTTTTTTGGATTTTTTAGATGGGGCTTGACGCCTTATGAATTTTTGGATTTTAAAATAAATAGGTTTGGCATGCGTTGGATTTCCTTAGATTTGGGCAGAAGAATTGAAATTCAATTTTGGATCATGGGGGTTACCCAAAATCTGCTCCTTTATGATTAGGCTAAGGAAGATTTAATTTGTGAGATATGGCATTTGGTTTTTTTGGGCTCCCTTTATTTTGGGCTCAACCTGAGTTTGTGGAAATTTGATGACATGCTTTATGGCAAATTATGATCCGGATTAGGGTCCACCTTGAAAGGTGAGCTCATATCCAAAACGCGAGTATGAAATAACTTGAATAATGGTGTTGTTAGTGACACCGTTTTCTCAGCCAATTATATTTTTTTTTGTGAATATAGAGTTCAAAAATTGTGTTATACTGCTAAATATAGAGTTCTTTAATTGCGAATATAGAATTATAAAATTGTGAATATAGAGTTTTGTAATTTTGTATATTGAGATCTAAAATTGTAAATAATCAGTTCTAAATTTATGAATATAGAGTTCAAGAATTATAAAAATAGATGAACGAATTCTGAAGACAAACGGCAAGGAAGGAAGTAATTATTTTTTTGATTCAAACAGCGTCGTTTTGAAGCACAACGGTACCGTTTTGGACCCGGGTCCATGGCATAACAACTTATGCTTTATGGTAGCGTTTTAGTAAGTTCATGCGTTAATGTAGTGCCTTCGGGCTGCAGCATGTTACATCACTCCTTTGTAATTTCCCTAATGTATGCCCTAGTGTTGGTTGTACATTTGTGTTTGGTTGGAATAAAAATTTACATTTAAAAGAATATTGAGGCAATTGATCAGCACATTGGAGAAGAAACTGCAACGATGTAGGGAGCATAAAGAGGACAAGTGAGGACATAAATCAGCAAATAATATTCTAACACATTTCCACAAAGTGAAGCACACAAAAAATTGATAATATATAGGGATGTAGATTGCTAATATTCTACAGCACTCTTAAGAATTGTAACCATACCCACACATTGATATTGTAGAGTTTTAACTTCAGAAAGAATGTGGATGTAGAAAAACAAAATTTCCCCAGCACAAAATGCCTCAAAAACAAAACATACACATAATGATACATGAATATCACACACACAAAATGGCATACAATACTAACAACTAATGCCAATAAAAACCAAATCATTTTGAGTTAAACCAAAGACATGCAAAATATTCAAATCATCAATCTCTCAAACTACAAAAAGGTACCTTGGGACACATAATGACTTTAACTGAATCAGCAAGTTCTTCTACACCCTGAAGCATCAAGGCCTGAGCATCCACTCCAAATCTAGCTAATATCTTTAGAGCATCTCCAATTATAGTTTTTCAATGGTTTGGGTATCCATGCGGAGGAGAGAGAGTGAAGAGAGAGAAGATATGAGGTTCTACTGCAAGCTTTAGGTTTTTGGCTAGTATAGCCAATAATTTAGTTCCTTAATTATACATGTGTTCTCACTTAGTCCCTAAATTGTTTGTTTGGTGGCCAACTTAGTCCATCATCACAAATAGCTATTAAAATTAAAGGTGATGGAATGGTAGTATGTAAATTCATCAGTTTCTTCCAAAGCATGCACACATCAAATAAAAGAAAACATATTTTAAGTAAAAGAGTATCAGTTTGTAACTTTATATTCGCTATAAATTCATTTAAACATTCCATGCTGAATAAAAATAATCATATAGCTAAATGTTTTTAAAATAATTAAGGGAAGCTAAGAAAAGATTAGTAATAAAGTTTTTTTTTTTTAATGTAATACTTTTAAGTCAAACAAATTTTGATTCATTTCAACAAAATATGTAGGGGTGTGCAAACTTTGGTACACAATAGGTTAATCGACTGAAGCAAAGAACTTCATCAGTTAACTATTTTTTTAAACTTGTACTCCGTATAATTCAGTTCAATTAATGGTTACGAGTTTTACATAATTTCGGTTATCAATTAATTCGGTTCAAAATTGTCGATTAAATTTTATATATATATATATATATATATATATATATATATATATATATATATATATATATATATATATATATATATATATATATATATATA
>NC_044921.1:15698548-15738548 GCF_003576645.1 Ipomoea triloba | reverse complement strand
TGTACAGAAGAGTAAATTGCACTTTTGGTCCTATGATAATAGGGGTCCTATTAATTGCAGTACTTGACTTTAAAAACTAACAAACTAGTCCTTTAAGTATGCATTTTTTAACAGATTAGGTCCTTCCGGCCAAATCACCGGCCAAATTTGGCCGGAAAATCATAACCCAATTTTAATTATTTATAAGTGAGGACAAAATAGTCATTTGATAAGGTCTTCTTCTTCCTTGCACTTTTGCTCGCCGGCAACTCTATGAATATTTTTTTTTTGAGAATAACAACTCTGTGATTATTAGGTTTACAATGTCTTAGATTTCTTGACTAAACAAAGAGTGAAAATCGCATAAGAAATGGGACAGTAAATTCATATTGTTAGCAATTTTTTTTACAAATCACATGATACCAACAAAATAAGAAATTGAAAGTCAAACAAAATACCAACTAAACTGAAAATCGCATAAGAAACAACCAGATAATGATTCGAAGAGTGGAACGATGCAGAATCAGAAGCCAGTCGAACAGAAGCAGATCTGCAAAGCCAGTCAAACAGAATACCAATCTTCCTTCCATTAAATCGCGAGGTCGAGGCGTCACGCGGCGGTGACGCCGTCATCACGGGGTGGCCCCATGGACCTCCGTCTTCTCCTCCGGCGACCTCTGTTCCTTCCTGCATAGCAGAGCATCGAGGGCAAGGGTGGCAGCTGGAGCAGTCGCGAAGCTCCGGCGTGAGGCGGTGGTTCGACGAAGTGTGAGTTTTTGGTTCAAATCTGACAGTCCAATGAGTTTTTGGTTCGACGAAACAGATCTGACAGTCCCGTGATTTGCTAGAACTTTGAATCGTTGATTGGGATTTTCTATCACTGTGGTGCATCACTCACTGGTTTTGGTTCAAATCTGTGTGTCTCTTTGATTGCGATGAACGGGATGGCAACGGCGGTGCTGGTGGGAAGCTCTGGTGAGCGAGCTCTGGTTGCGATGAACTAGACGGCGGAGACGATATTTTCGGCGACTAAGCGAAGAAGAAGAGCATAGGCAGGTGAAAAGACCAAAATGCCCTCTTTTTAAACAAATAAAAATGAATTACAACTTTCCGGCGACATTTGGCCGGTGATTTGGCCGGAAGGACCTAATCTGTTAAAAAATGCATACTTAAAGGACTAGTTTGTTAGTTTTTAAAGTCAAGTACTGCAATTAACAGGACCCCTATAGTCATAGGACCAAAAGTGCAATTTACTCTGTACAGAATGTATAAATTGATATATTCGCGGTATATTCACCATCAGATAACTTTTAATTTTATTTATAATTTTAAGGATTTCAAAAGTTAATTAAAATTTTCAATTAATGAGTCGAAAAATAAAATCGGTTGGGTTAATTCGGTAATAGAAATTTCGATTAATTGTTAAAGGTGTAGAAATTTTGATTAATTAAGTTTGGTTAACCGAACAACTAACCGAATGCATACTTTTATAAATTTGTACAAAAATGTACATTATAGTTGAAGGAAATCAAAATTTGCTTGACTTAAAAATATTACATTTTAAAAAAAATTATTACTAGTATGTTCTTAGCTCTCATTAATCATTTTGAAAACATTTAGCTACATATAAAATAAGAGTATTTAATGAATTTATAGAAAAATTAAAGTCAATGCCTTGTGCTTTTGACTTAAATTATATTTTTTAATTATTTGATGTGTGATTTGGGAGGAAATTGATGAATTTATATATTTTCACCATTCCGTAATTTTAACATCGAAAAACTAAAATGACCACTAAACAAACAATTTATGGATTAAATGAAGTCACATATATAATTAAAAGACTGAGTTAGCATTATAATTACTTTCTCAATTTATTAAATTACTTTCTCAATTTATTAAAGTACAAAAGTCAATACTGAACACATGATCTCTCATTTAGAGACTAAAAACAAAGCTATACACTGTTCCAAAAATCTAAAATAAACAAGACCACTGATAGTGATGCTTTAAGTATAATTAATAAGAGGAGTTTTTTGCATTTTTAGTCCCACGACTATAGTGGCACTTGCAGGATTGGTCCACGACTTTCAAATTTTGCAATTTTAGTCCATGACTATTGTTTTTTTTTTTTTGCAAAAATGGTCCTTCCGGCGCCGGAAAACAAAAACCGGCGGATTTTACGGCTTTTTTTCGCGGAAAAAAAATCGACATATTCTCCGTCAATTTCTCACTGGAAAAAAATTCTCCTTTCAAATAGGATTAAAATTGACATTTCTAAACAATTAATTTAAGTTAAAACAAATTCATTTCTAAAAACATATGTAGTCAATTTAATTATTTTTTATTTTGATAAACTAATTCATTTCTAAAAGCATAAGTAGCGAAGTTAATCTTAGTAAAATTAAATACAAATTCAAAATTATATTTACTTTTCCGTTTAAATTTAAATTATATTTACTTTTTAGTCAATTAAGTACAAATTCAAAATTATTAATACAAATTCAAGATCAACAAAAAATAAAATTATTAAGATTAAATTTAAACTAAAAAGTAAAAATAATATTTGAATAATTTTGTCGAATACTAACATCTGCTAACACAAAGGGAAATTTTTATAAAATGTCAATTTTGAATAAAAAGTAAACTAAATTAATTTTTTAGAGATGTCAATTGTAATCCTACTTGAAAGGGGAATTTTTTTTTCTGGCAAGAAATTGACACGAAAATATGCCAACTTTTTCGGCAAAAAATTGCCGAAATATCCGCGATTTTTGTTTTCCAGCGCCGGAATGATCATTTTTGCAACAAAAATAATAGTTATGGACCAAAATTACAAAGTTTGAAAATCGTGGACCAATCCTACATGTACCACTATAGTCGTGGGACTAAAAATGCAAAAAAAACTCTTAATAAAAGATGGTGTAAAAGCTGACTTTTGAAAAAGCAAAAATTTCCACAAACATAACATTACTCACAAAGCATGACCAATTCCACTTTTTTTTTTAATCACAAAAAAAAAAAAAACCATTTTCTTTTAGTTCATTGTATTTTATTATACATTAATCAGAAAAGATAGATTTACATGGATTAATGTCTCAGCCACTGATCTCACGTTTCAAACACAAAATCAGAGAACACACCCATAAGCTTCACATAACACTAAAAAGGAAAGTAGATAGCCATTGCCAAATATGCTCATCACATGTCAGCCTTGGTGGACTTAATGTCCTCTCCAGCGGCGGCGCTATCATCCCCGGCGATGTTTATGACCTTAGTCTGCTTCTTTCTCTCCTCCGCCACTTTGGGAACACTAACCCTCAACACCCCATCCTCCAAACGCGCCTTTATCTGTTCCAAGTCAGCGTTCCCGGGCAGGCGGAACTGGCGCCAGAACTTCCCGGAGGTCCGCTCCGCCCGGTGCCACTTCTCGCTGTCGACCTCCTCCTCCGCCTTCCGCTCGCCGCTTATCCGCAAGACGCGGTTCTCCTCCACTTCTATCTTCACGTCCTCCTTCTTCATCCCGGGCACGTCGAGCGTGATCACGTGCTCCCTCGCGGTCTCCTTCCAGTCCGCACGTGCGAGGGCCAGAGATTCCGCCGCCTTCGGGATCGTCAGCGGCGACTGCTCCAGAATCCTGAAGGGATCTTCCGGCGGGAACATCAAATCAAAGAGCGGCGAGCGCGTGTACGGCATGAGCGCCTGAGTTCGCGTGGGGAGGAAAACCAAGGCGCCGGTTATTGCTAAAGCAAGACAACCAATGAGCTTTGATTTCGCCATTTTCAGAAAGCTTGATGATGATGATATTTTTCGTTTGCAATCTGCGGTGGGCGGTGGGTTTGAATTCTTTGTCTGTTTCTGAGTGATGAGAGTGGGAAGGTGGCGATGGGATTTTATAGGGTGGTTACAGTGGTGGTTCCAGAGGGTTTGGTGGTTGTCGGTGGACAAGTTTCTGGACACGCATGCATCTCGAATTCTCGATGCCATCTGGAATGTTCATGATGTCTCTCGGGTTCGGGACGACAGACGCAAGTGAGAGGCTTTTTTTTCTCTTTTTTTTTTTTTTTTTTTTTCCTTCTAGGAAACTATTTTTAAGGGAAATTATTTTGGAGAAATTCTTGCACTGCCATAGGTTTATTAAGAACATTTTAAGTTCATCTATTAAGAGCTACAATCATTATTACGGACCGTAGTCTACTGTATAAAAACACTTAAAATATATTATATTAACCTACCAAGTATATTATTTTAACATATAAAATATATTATTTAATTCATAAAATATATTATCTTACGAAATTTCTTTTTAACACAAAGTACATTATTTTAAAACTAAATTATATTATTATAACACATAAAGTACATTATTCTAGTTCATTATTTTAACATATAAGTTCGTGGTACACGAATTTTTCAAACGTCAAAACGATGCCGTTCTAGATCATGGTCTGCACTGCTATTTGGACCACGGTCCACACAATAATTTGTCGCTAGAAGTGTCAAACGGATGGATTAGTCCGAAGATTAATTTAGGCCTGACCCATTTGGGCCGACTCAGTCCGATCCATTTGCTATGATGGACGAACTAGAGTTACCCTGTTTTATACTACGGATAAGGCCAACTTTGATTTTTGGCCCGTGGACTAGCTAGGGCGGCTTGTTGGTCCGTACATGTATATATATATATATATATATATATATATATATATACACACTCTCTCTCTAATAAAGTAATAGCTCATGAGATCGATTATCACATTAAAAATTATGATATTGGTCTTATGTCTATTAAATTCTTACGTATTTACTATTTAGCTAGTTAAGTGCCTAACTAGAATACTAATTAGTAATTATTACTTTAAAATAATCTATCTTAAATCATAAAATTTTAATTGTTTCAAATTGTTAAAAATTACCCTTAGTAGTTACTAGTTGCAATTTGTAAACTTATTCTTATTAATGGTATTACATTATTAATTATTAATTTCTTTATTTTCTTGTAATAATTTTTAAGTTAAATAGTTAAAAATAAATAATGTGAACTTGTAAAACTAATTTAGAAGAAATACATAACTTAAATTAGTCGATTTATAATATTTAATTTTTTATTTTTTTTTATTTTAGGTTATGAACCGAATCAAACTTTTAAATTTTTAATTTTGGATCGGACTTGTTTAATTGGACTGGACCATCCCATTCAAAAAATAAACGGGTCAATGACATGCTGGACCAAGTCCACCCGTTTGAGACCTCTACATCCAATTTAATCTCCAAACTAATTGAAAATTGTTCTTATAGAAAGTGAAAAACTAATGTATACTATAGGCATGTGGGACATTTTAGTTCCTTTTGGACCACCCATGAATAAACTTGTAATTCACCATTTCGAGGGAATTGCAATTCTGCATTCCTTCCAACCAAACATAGTAGTTGCCAAATTCATTGAATTATAATTCAATGATACCTAAATTACCTTTAACCAAACAAGCCATAAAAGGGATTGTCTCATTACTTTATATATATATATAATAACTGTTGGATTAACATTACGTGAAAAACGAACACGCAAATTATTGGCTAAATCTTCTTAGAGGGATTCCCTGCTTGTGGTAGAGGTATCAGACGGACTTTCTTAGTTACTTCTTACAAGTTTTCTAATTTTGATTAGATTAGGATTTTTCCGGACCTTATATATAACCTACTTACCCTAGACTTGGAGAGTCATCTCAGCAGTTAGCACTCACTCTTCCCTTCATGGCTTGCCAAAAATTTCAAATTCTTGGCGTAGGATCCTACGGCACTGTGTTTCTTGGTCGACTTTCTTTCATTGATCCGCCGGTGCTCGCAGTGCTCTGATACAAATTTTGCTCTGATACCAACCATGGTCTGATACCAATTTGTTGAGATTAACAAGAAGAATAAACAAAAGTGGACTACCTGAGAGAGTGTGTGTGTGTGTCAAGCATTCTTAAATCTACCATTGTAATTACCATCACATTTTTTCTTTAATTTTCAGGCATTGATCTTCTTAGATGAACGGATAAGATTACATGCACGCACACATTGTCTAATCTAGTTGCCCAACAAGTTCAAGCTAGACTCAAATTAAGGCGTTCAAGCTACGTCAAGATCCTTGAGTTAACATTAGTCGAAGAAAACATACACAAGTTTTTGGCTAAATCTTCTTAGAGGGATTCTCTACTTGTGGTAAAACTTGTAGAAAGAGGTAGAGTAGCAAGAAGAATGTCCCTTATGAAATTGCTAACAATACCTTGGCATTCAAAGCATAAAATTGGTTTGCTTTTTATTAGTTTGAATATACATAGTAAATTTCCTCCTACATGAAATAAAGGAGAAGACTTGATTAGAGATATTACACCACCTTTAAAGCTCTATATATAAAACTACATCTCTATCTATCTCTTATATTACGCTTAATTTAAATTTTTCACTTACCAAGAACGTATAAAAAAGAACGTATTTAAAAATTATATAGTGTTATAAATTCAATTAATTTTATAGACTAACAAGTTTTTAACCTTACATTCCAATGCATTTTGTGAAAAATTAACTTTTGGAGTCTAAAAACATCATATTTTAAAAAAGTTTTAAAAGTATTGATAACGCAAAATACGGGCACCAAGGAAAACCGGAAAACACGATCTTTTATTAACCCAAGGATCCAAACCCGGTTACAAGTCAAGAAGTGCTCAAAGCGCTCGGCAGGTCGGCAGTGGGCTTCTCTACTGTCCGAGCTCCCTTTAAGTCTTAGTCTAGAAACAGCCAAAAAACCTCTCTCTCCTCATAAATGCGCTATTTATAAGGGAGAAAAGTGCGGGTTGCCGGACCTCCGGCATGGCGGGAACGTGGCGCGCATGCGCCCGCCTCATTCTACGCCCAAGCGGGAAGGAGTACGTGGCAGTCCTTGGCGCGCCGCGTCGTGAACCCGTCGGGAGCACTGTTCGGCCTGTGACGGCCTAGCCCACATCAGCCACCCGACCAACCGACTCCCCGACCGCACAGCCTCCGACCGGGTCCGGAATGCATCCGACCGGTCCTGGAGTATATTCACTATCAAGTATGTTCACCTTGTCTTTATTATTTAAAAATTTACTTGTTCGTGACCAACAACACTTATTTTTTCCCGAAATTGTATCCTTAGTTTATAATTATCTAGTATACAATTGCATTATTAATGGTAATACTACGATCATGCTCTTCCTCGTCATTCTGTTAACAAGTGAGCACGGCTAGAAATCAACGGATTTCCGACCACCCAAAAGTGGTTGGAAATAGCCTTAATCGGGTCGAAAACACCTGTTCCGATCACTTTTCCGACCAATTTGGATATCCGGAAAAACCCTCGTCGCTTATTCCGACCACCCGAGAAAGTGGTCGGAAATAGCGACCACTTTTATAGATTCGTCGGAAAAAATCGACCACCGGAAAGATTGATGTATTTTAAATTTTCTGACCACCCGAGTTCACATCATCATACTTATTTAGAAATTTTTATGCTATTTTCTTTTACTTGAAAGCCTTTTAAAATCTTCTCTTACCTCTTTTCTTTTCATATTGCATCTTTTCCTTTTGAAAGCTTGAACTTAGTTGGTATTGTTTTTATTTTTCTCTGACAGTCTTTATCATGTTTTGCATATAGCTAATGTATGGTTAACAATATATGTTAGAGAATTACCATGAAACTACATATATCTTATTACATTTGAATTCTAATATTATATTATATTTTGAATATCATTGAATGCTATACCATGCATCCTTTTTAAAAAGAGATTTTATTATAGTCTGTTATTTCATTCATAATATGTTGATTCTATCAATAGCAACATAAATGTTGAAAGAAATAAAATTTATTTATTTGAAATTAAACTAACATTTTGAAAATTTTATTAAAAATAAAAGATGGAAATATTACTACACATTAATTTTTTTTTGGTAATGATGAAAACCCAAAGCTGCTCTCGCAAATTATACTGTGGATCATGGTCCAAAACGGAACCCGTCTGCGCCGTTATGTGTAAAGTAACTCAATTGTGTAACACACTCAGTTTCATTTTATACACATTACAGTTTCCTTTCAACACAACTACAATTTCCTTTCAACACAAATACAATTTCATTTCGATATAATAACTACAGTTTCATTCGACATTATACACTCAAATATGTGAAACGGTTATTTAGTTTCATTTTATATACACTATAGTTTTATTACAACACAACTATAGTATCATTACGATATAATTACAATTTTATTTGATAATATAAAAACAAATGTGAGACAATATCATTTGAGATAAACTATAGTTTCAGTTGCGGGACTCCGTTAATATGTGACAGCAACCGTTTCTTTACTTAAAGAAACAGTGCCGTTTTTGGACCATATTAAAATGAAAAAAATTTTAAAAATAAAACAACCGTTTCTTTACTTAGAATGAAAAAAATGAAAGGAGAGAAAAATAAAACAAATCTAATTTTAAAAAGAAAAAATAAAAACAAAGCTGTCGGGGGCGCCTCAAGTATAAAAATAATAAAAACAAAGCTATACACCATATTAAAAATTTAAAAATAAATCACTGATCGTGATGCTCTAAGTGTAATTAATGAGAGATAGTGTAAGAGCTGACTTCTCAAAAAGCAAAAATTTTAACAAACTGGAGTATATAAACATGACCAATTCCACTTTTTTTTTAATCGCAAAAAAAAAAACATTTTCTTTTAGTGCATTGTAATTTATTATACATTAATCAGAAAAGATAGATTTACATGGATTAATGTCTCAGCCACTCATCTCACGTTTCAAACACAAGAGAACACAACCAAACGTTCGAAATTATCGATTAAAGTTTACATAATATAAAAATTTTAAAATATCAAAATAAATAGAATAGTAAAATATAAAGGATATTAAAATTTATAGAATATTAGAATTAAAATTTGCAAAATCCTTACATAATAGTAAGATAAACAAGGTATTTACAGAATATCAAAATAATTATGAATTTAAGATATTAATATTTACATAATCTCAAATAAAATCAAGAAAACCAAATGGAGTTTGATTGGTTCCTGTACCTTAGTCATTTGTAGCTAGAAATGAGTAAAAAGGAGCAACTCTAACTATTCATTTTAAAGATCCACATTGTATAACATATCATGGTTTTGGCTTTAAAAAAAAAAAAAAAACATAACGAAATGATAATTAGCAAAGAAAATATCCTTTTGTTTGTTAGGTTTACATAATTACATCTAATTCTGATTTGTCTTTAGCGGCAGAAGTTTGTTACAGAGTAATAAATTGTGAATTTCAAAAATGGCTTCCATTAACGGCTACTACTACATACGCCGCCTTAATCCCACCGGCATTACACTCCGTTGTACCGTTATAAGTAGTAGGCGTCGCCGCCCTCACTCACAATCATCTTCTGCACTTTCCGTTGTTTATGCGCCGCTTCTCTGATCTCTTGAGTTTCTAAGTTCCAGTTAGTTCCTAGTTGCTTCTTGGAAGTCTCCTAATCTTATTCTTGATTGGATTAGGATATTTCCCCACCCTATATAATTAAGAGTATTAGCTTTCCTAATACTTACCCTAAACTTGGAGAGTCATCTCAACAGCATGGCCTGCCAAAAATTTCAAATTCTTGGCGCAGGATCCTACGGCACCGTATTTCTTGGTCGACTTTCTTCATCTTCATCAACTGATTCGCAGGTGTTCGCCGTGAAGTCTTCAAAGCTAGAGTCTTCAAGATCACTTAGGGTGGAAGGGCGAATCTTGAATCAACTCCGAGGATGTCCCTATATCGTCCACTGTTTCGGAGACGACACCAGCCTAGAACATGAAGAGGTTGTCTACAACCTTTTACTCGAGTACGCTCCGGGTGGATCACTGGAGAGCCTGATCAAGTCTCGCCCCGGAAACATCATGGAATTTGAGGTTTCTTTCTACGCTTATCAGCTTCTAAAGGGTATAGAGGAAGTGCACGGCTGGGGATTCGTTCACTGCGATTTGAAACCCGCCAATGTTCTTGTGTTTCCGTGTGGGTGCGGGGTGAATCGTCTCAAGATCGCCGATTTCGGGCTGTCTAAGCCCTCCGGAGTTAACATTTTTGGGGGTTGTCACCGGGGGTCTTTACTGTACACCTCGCCGGAGTCTTTGGTTTCCGAGATGCACGAGGCGCCTAAAGATATATGGGCTATAGGGTGCATCGTTGTGGAGATGATCACCGGAAATCCACCGGATGCGTTTCTAAACATTGCGTTCAAGAAACCCGAAATCCCAGAGGGTATATCCAATCGCTGCAAGGATTTTCTGGAGATGTGCTTTGCAAGAAACCCCAGTACGAGATGGACTGCCGCAATGTTGCTGAATCATCGGTTTGTTGCTAATGAATTTAATCTACTGTTGGGGAAAAAACTGGAGGATCATCATCAAGTCAATAGCCCTTTTGGGTTTGAAGGATGGAGTTCTACTACTTGTTTGTTTTCGAGGAGGATTCACGCATGTTCTTCCCGACCATCTGCTTCTAATCAACCTGTTCTGTTTCATCAGAAGATGAAAACTGTGATTTTGGGGCATTGATTGATGTTCTGATCTGTTTCATAGAATAGGTTTTAGAAGAAGAAATAGGATGTAAAATCTATGAAAGAATCTTTTATTGTGTTTAATAAATAAATATTCTTTTGAAAACTCAAAAAACCATCTTTTATATTGTGCATTACATGGCTTCTGGTTTGGTTTCTTTTATTCATGTTGCAAAGTTTCTCTTCACATGTTAAGGTCTGCATAGACCTATTCTTTAAAATGTCATTCTATTTTAAGATTATTTTGTGGTCTGACACTTAATGGTGGTTATCACATTATTATACATATTTCAGTTTATAGTAATATGATATAATTGAGTTCTATCCCGATAAATGACATGGTCTTAAAGATCGACAAGGATAAGAGTCTGGAACCTGAAAGAACAAGGAGAGTTTGGCAGCCAGAATTCTTTCCAAATAAGATATCTGTGTCCAATCTGTCACCAACCATACACATCCTCGAGGTAGCAATATTGAATCTGCAAAACAATAAGAACTTCAAGAACAATGCCTGTTAGATGAATTGTTTAGCCGATGTCAATGAGCCATCGCAAGATTCTGCTTACTTCTGTAGTAAAAAATCCATCATGAAGGTTGATGGTTTCCCAACTACAATAGGCTCTTTCTGAGTTGATCCACACATTGCACCAACCATACATCCAGCACCTAAAACCATAAAAGAATATTACGAATTCTTGAATATCTCCTGTACAGCTGTTGTCAGAAATGCTAAGATCTAGCATTTACCCGGCCACTCTTGTTGATCGGTCATGTGCCCCACTGCATCACGATTGGTAGCAATAAATAGGCATCCGGGGTTCTCACGTACACAAAGTGTTCCATACCTGTAGCATTCCATTCATAATGCAAAATAAAAATTATAACTTGTCCATTCCAAAATATGCCAAGACTAAGTGTACTATCTTTTCATTTCTCTTAAATATCATTTTTAACATATCAATATTTAATATTTCAATCCCATGAGTAGGTGAAATTTACTTGGCTGGATACTAACGTATGGTATCCCCTACATATATTCATCATTAATGATTTTTTTTTCATCTCCATGTGATACCAGAACGTTAGAAACAGTCAGTAGTAGTAAATCAAGAGAAAATATAAGGCTTCGGGAAATTTAAAGAGTTAAGCATAACTATGGAATAGAGAGAAATAAAGTGAGCGTGGAAAGTATATGCTTTACTGCAGCTTGTAGTAATTGATGTATTGATCAAGTCCAACCTGGGTTTAAAAGTACAGCTATTCAATAGAAACAATAAGAAAAAGAATTTCTTTCAAAAGAACTTTGTTTATAAATGAGAGCAGTTTCAAACTTTACACTCTTGTCATGCTCAAAAATGAATCCTGATTTCAGTTCCAGAGTCTTCTTTCCATCTGCCTGCAAAGTTGGTCTATCATCAGCTAATAGATAAACAAATTAATAGTATAGTATCACAATCATGATGTTAAAAGAACAAAAAAGTTATGATTATATAAACTATCTATTTTGTTTTATGAAGGAAAAGGAAGTTCATAACAACTTTTACACTTGGCAGCTTGTGGCCAATTTTATGTAACCAAATTTAAGCAGTGGGCAGATGAAAAAATTGCAATAGCCAAACTAAATATGGAAGAGATCATATGTTGCTGATTTGAAAAAAATTAAAAAATAAAAAAATAATAAAAAATCATATGATCAAGGAATATATAAGCAGTGTTTTTGATAACTGACAGAGTATATATTGTCAAATAAGGTCAAGTCTGGAAGCAACACGGAAAAGAAGGAAACCAACCGGACCACCAAGCCCTGTAAAGCCAGCAAGCTCAAGCTCCTCCAATATGCCTTCCTCGCCTATTACATAAACCTGAAAATATCAATTTGATATCTACCGTTACATCATTAAGTTTTAGATTATTAGTTAATTCCAATCATATCAATAGGTATAAGAAAGTTAAAACATAATATTGCAAACCTTTATAGAAATAGAAGCACAATGAAACCAAATTAGTATATGAATAAATGAACTAGTAAAGAGTTATAAGTTCATCACAGTTTACTATATTTAGCATGGACACACGCAGATTTAAAATGAAATGCAGTAAATCCACAAAGACCATTTGTGCCAAGAAATTTAAAACGCCTCAGTACCACTGATCTCTGCTTTCATATATTCAAACGTTTCAAATTACTTTGTAAACTGTAAAACCTCAAATTTAATTTCAATAGTAGCAAAAGAATAAGAAGAGAAATTATCCAATGAATACGTGTGTTCTTTGTTTAATGTGAGTGGATATTTGGACATCAAAATCATTATCTTTCACATCTAATAAGCAAGATTTGGAGAATCCATAAATCGAATGATAAAAAACAACTCTAAATATACTTTAATAGCTATTTTTACTTCTTTATTTCAGAGTGGATTTAACTATAAGCAAGAATTCTATTTCTTAAACAAGTTTAATACAAACCAGATAATCTGTGCCAAATCTTTACTTCTACACAGAAAACAACTGCCCTTAGCCTAAACTAACTACCATCCCTGCACAGAGGAATGCTTACCTTCTTGTCAGTGGGAAAGTTGCAAACCTTCAAATACATTGCAGCAGCAAACGATGATGAGAATATCTCGTCCTGCAGAGGCAGTGAGAGACTATTTCAGAAAGAAGGGCAAATGAAATGTACTCTTTCCAAGGGACTGAAACCTCTTGGCATACTGTTTTCTTGATTTTGTCGAATTATTCGTCACAAAAACAAGCTTCTTCCCCTAAAAATATCGCATCAACACGCCTATGCTATCAATGTGCATATACAGATAACTTGCAGAGAAATAGAAAAATCTCTTGTGAAGTATCCAAAAAAATCAAAATGAAAAGGAATTGAAGTACCCTGCGACGAAGCATGTCGAGTGCCTCAGGGATTCCATCTATCAATTTATCACCTTTCCAAATCACGCCTTAAAAATTTTTGAAAAAAAAAATTCAGACTAAAAACAATTGTATGCTGAATATACAAATATATTAAACGAGTTTTCGACTACATATTGATATGCCGGTCAGATTCCTTAGCAATGAGTGCATTAGAACTCATACCGTCGCAATCAAAGAGAAAAGCATTGACGGAATCGAGAAGCTCTTTGACATTATGGGAGGAGAGACACTCGGAGCGTGAATTTACAAGCTGGCCGTTCATGCATCTTTTATAACATGTTCGCCCATAATATTGCCAAATGCACAGCCTAATTGCAGAAAACAGACTGAATTTTCATCTCACAGCGGAAGCAAATATTTTGATAGATCTTTTTCTCCTTCGATAGTAGTAATTAAATCAATCATCTGTCCGCAAGCAGTTTGGAACTCAACCTATATTGGAAAGTAGATATTAAGTTAATATAGCGTACCAAATAAATGCATGCAGCAATTTGACAGCAGACTCTCTACTGTGTCTACCTCATTAAACAAATCCAACAGATCAACATAGTAAGGCTTATCTTTGAAGTGGTTCTTGAGGATTCTGGGAATATGGTTGCGAAGTAGGACTCCATCATTGATGGCAATAATACCAACCTAAGAAGAACAGTTGATTCGGTTGCTTATTTTAAAACTGGCACAAAATAATTTCAACTTTTTGTGGAAAAAAAAAAAAATTAAAAGTTCATTTCTGGCACTAACCTTAGGAAGCCCTAAACCAACAGGGCTGACCACGGCGAGTGTGAGAGTCTTTTAGCAGTTTGTAGCTATCAATGACACTGAGTCCTCGGTTTAACTTCCCTGAAGATTTTCATTGTTGATACCAGTTAATATAACTAAGTTCCTCATCAAATTCTGTCTAAAACATAATTATAGACTCTGTCAACTATCATATAGAAATTTAACAAAGCCATTTAAGCAATTTTCCATTTCTCATGTTGTAATGGCTTAGATTTGTACCTCCAGGCACATTGTATTCCAGCATCTGTCACAAATACACAATGAAACTAATCAGGTTCCAAAGTATAATTTCCAAAACACTAAACACAAGATCTGCAAAATTATTAGGTTGTTTATGAAAGAGTGGTGAAGAAAAGGGGGTAACACAACACACTGACCCGTTGGACCCAATGGCGAGAATCGGGCGTGAATTGAAAGGCAGAGTCATTTAAGAGCTCAGATTTCAGCTTCGCGTATACTCCTGCAAACTCTGACCTTGGATCCGCCGCAGTACCATTCTGACTCGCCAACCGGGGAAGCTTCTCCGACTCCGACCAGTGAACTCCAAAGGAAGAGAATAAGCTTTGCTCAGTTGAAGATAGAACTGAATGCATGCACCTTCTGTCCCTTGGAGTTGCTCTAGGCCTTTCTTATTAGCCGTGGTTTTTCTAAAGGTTTTTGTGGGCCCAGCATCCACATCATCATCTATTGTCTCACTCAATCACAAAAACTATTCTCCACATTAATTTTAAGTTTTTTCTCAATTTTTTATGGGTCCACCATTAAATTTATTTATAAATTCATTTCTAATTAAATTTATTTATAAATTCATTTCTAATTAAAAATAAACATAGGTACGTTGGTTTTTACATGCACTGCCAACATGAAACTTGAATTTAATTAATAAAAAATAATTAAAATTAATATGCATACACCTAATTAATTAAAATGATAAAATTAAAATCAATTACTTAAAAATTAAACTACATTGTGTTTTAATAAAAATAAATTACAAAGCGATTAAAAATAAATTAAAGTACATATAAAAATAAATTACAAAGCGATTAAAGTACATATGGAAGAGATAGTATATATATAGTAAAAAAAAATACTAATTAAGTTTTAAAAAAAATTAACAATATAAAAAAAAAATTGCCGAAATCTGGCCGTTGCCAGTGGCAACGGCCGAAAATTCAGCCGTTGCCGGCAAGGGCTAGAAATTAAGCCGTTGCATGGCAACGGCCTTGAACCAGTGGGCAGTGGCCCGTCAGCTAGTAAATGTAAGTTTTTCACTATTTTTTTTATTTTAAAAAACCTTGCTGTCAGGGGTTGTTGTAGGAGAAAAACATCTCCTAAATGCAACAACCCCATTTGCTAAAAACTTGAAGCTTAAGTTCTTATTTCTTAATATTTGTGCCAACCCCAACTAATGGGGAAGGCCTAAGAGGATTTTGGAACAGTGAAGAAACAAAGCAATGGTTCATATATGATGTGGTGGTCAGTTTTTTGCAAAATTTCATCTCTGCAAATGAATGGTTTTTGTCAGGCGTCTCCTACAGTCCAGCCTGGGCGATTGAGAGCTGGCCCACTCTCAATTGAATTTATTTATTTTTTTATCTTTCATGTTTTTGAAAGGTAATGCATGCATATATATTTTCCTCAATGCTGTTTGCATATAATTCCTTAGGACTTTGTATACGCATAATTCTTCATTGCTGGTTGCCGTTGATTTTAATTATTTTTTATTACAAATTATATATAAATTAAGGCAAAAACTTGTGTAAATATTTTAAAGTCAAGTATTACGTATGTTAATTTTAAATATTTTTTTATTACAATTATAAATTAAAGTACAATAACGTATGTTTATTTAATCCAGTACATATTTTTATTTTTTATTAAAATTATAAATTTATAAATCAAATAAATAAATAAATAATTAAAATATATGATAGTAAAATTGTGGGTCCATAAAAAACTGAGAAAAAACTTCAAACTAGTGTGGAGAAGAGTTTTTGTGATTGAATGAGGAGTCATTCCCATTTTTGGTCCTACTGTTATTGAGACATTGTCAATTTTAGTCCACTGCATTAATTTTTGCCACATTGCGGCCAGTCTTATTTAGTCCTTGCCACTTTTAGTCCACCGTTAAAATTTTTGTCAAATAACCGTTCAAAACAAGGGTATTTTGGTCTTTTCATACTTTAATAATCTCCTTTACCATTTGCAGTGGCTTTCCTTACACATTTTTATCCAATGAAGAGGTCCGACGAAAGCCATGGCTTTGTAATGTGGCTCACATAGCTTTCATCAGACCTCTTCATTGGATGAAAATGTGTAAGGAAAACCACTACAAAGAGTCAAGGAGATGACCAAAACATGAAAAGACCAAAAATACCCCTGTTTTGGATGGCCATTTGACGAAAATTTTAACGGTGGACTAAAAGTGGCAAGGACTAAATAAGACTGTTCGCAATGTGGCAAAAATTAATGGAGTGGACTAAAATTGGCAATGCCGCAATAACAGTAGGACCAAAAATGAAAATGATTCTTGAATGAGATAGTGGATGATGAGGTGGAAGCTGAGGCCCACAAAAAACTAGAGAAAAAACTCAAACTGATAAGGATGCTCTAAGCTGGATCAAGCGTTTTAAGAGTGTACACCTTTTGCATAAATTCAAATTGGGATAGTGAAATATTAAGAGCATGGGCAATGGAAGGGTGCTTTTCTTTTTTTTTTTTTATTAGAAAAATATTATACTTTTAACTAAAAGAATATTATACGTTACATGTGCGTTTCACATGTCACGTGCATTTCTCGTGACATGAGCGTTTCATGTGACACAAGTATTTCACGTGATGGTATCACACAAAACATACTTAAAAAACAAAAATTGAAAAAAAAATTAATAATTGGCAACCACTCCAACCACATAAAGGCATGTCTGAGTTGGATAAAGTGTTTTAAGGGTGTCAAAGTTTTTGCATAAATTGAAATTAGAATAGGGAATATTTTAAGAACATGGTCAATAGAAGAGTTTTTGAGAGTTTATTTGTTATCCCGAGCGAAATAAAAAGAGAAAGAATAAGTGTTGTTTGAGATTGTTTTACACGAGACGTGTAATTTTTTTTTGTTAAAATGTATTACTTTCTATAGTTAAATAGAAAAGTATTACACTTTAACTAGAAATTATTACACATCGCATGTGACATTGTCTCACACAAAACATACTCATCAAAAAGAAAATGAAAATTGAATATATATATATATATATATATATATATATATATATATATATATATATGGCATGTTGCTCCAGTGCGGGCATGCGGCCTTATTTGTGTTGTCCGATTTCATTAATCCAACTGCAATTCGCGTATGTTTAAGTGAGGTTATTATGGTAATTTTAGTATCTATATTACGTGAATTGAAATTGTGCGTTTTAATATATGCTGTGGTGCGTTTTAATACATGCTGTTGTGCGTTTTATTACGTATGTTGGTGCATTAACTGTGTTGTGGAATGGTGTGTTTTAATCTATCCGCTGGTGCATTTTCATACGTAGAATGGTGTGTTTTAATACGTCCTCTAGTGCATTTTGATACGTAGAATGGTGTGTATTTTAACACGTGTTTCTAATAAGTGTGTTGTGGAATGGTGTGTTTTAATCCGTCCTCTGGTGCATTTTAATACGTTGAATGGTGTGCATTTTAACCCATGTTTTCTAATACAAGTGTAATAGTGCATGTTTATAATCTGGGATGGAGATTTTCAATAAGTGGAATTGTGCATTTTAACACACGTTGTGGTGTATTTTAATACGTAGAATTGTGCATATTTTAGCACATGTTTTCTAATATGTGTAAATAATGTATGCTTATAATTTGACATGAGACACATTATGGTACATTTTAATACGTAGAATGATGTTTTTATCACGTATACTGATGAACTTTAGGTGAACATGTGCATTTGGTTATAGTGTGGAATTGTGTGTTTTATCGGTTCTCTGATGCATTTTAGTACGTAGAATAGTGTGTTTTGTAACATATATGCAGATATAGAAGCATAATCTGATGAATTTATATGCTCATGCATGGAACTGTCTGAAACTATATATTTCTGATGAATTTATATGCTCATGGAACTGTCTGAAACTATATATTTCTGTTTGAAAATAAAGTAGACTTTTTCTTTTCTTTTAATTACTATTTAATGTGATAACACTTCTGTTATCATTCTAAATAGATTATCACCGTATGGAACCCCGTTATCGTTCTAAATATGCAAGATTGAACCGCGTAATTTGAAATGTTTTGAATATATGAAAGCAGATAGATATCAATGGTACTAAGGTGTTTTAAATTTCTTGGCACAAATGATCTTCGTGGATTTACTTCCAATTTATTTTATATCTGCTTGTTGTGTGTCCATGCTATATATAGAAAACCATGAATAAGTTATAGTTCTTTACTACTTCAGTTATCCATAAACTAATTTGATTTCATTGTGCATCTATTTCTATAAAGGTTTGCATTGTGTTTTAACTTTCGTATACCTACTGATATGATCGGGATTACCTAACAATCTAAAACTTAATGATGTAAAAGCATATTTCGAAATTGATATTTTCAGGTTTATGTAATTGGTGAGGAAGGCGTATTGGAGGAGCTTGAGCTTACTGGCTTTACAGGGCTCGGGAAAGTCTGGTTGGCTTCCTTCTTTGACATTACTCTGTCAATTATCAAAAACACTGCTTATATATTCCTTGGTCATATGATGTTGTAATTGAGTTTTTGAAGTTCTTAACTCTGCTATCATAGTTTTGAAGATCCAATATTACTACCTTAAGAATGTGTATCTGTTGGTGACAGATTGGACTCCCAGAATGGGCCTATTCTTTCACACCCTTTCTTTGATTATTTGCAGAGGCTTATATTGATCAAATTGGTGTCATTAAGGGGATGCATGAGGATCTTAACAGGTGCTCGAACAAGTCAACACTTTACTCTTCACAAGTCACAGTTATTTGTCTCTGCCAATGTTCATAAAAGTTACACAGAAGGCCTTGCACAACTATCAGGGATCCGTTTGACTCATGACTTAGCTAGCTAGGCCGGTATTTAGGTGTCCCATGCTTGCACGGTAGAGCACATACTCGACGATTCTTGACTGGGCGATGGCCAGGACGACATGAATATGGTGGCGGTTTAGGCCTTGCAAAACATGTCGAAAAGTGGTGGTTTAGGCATCTGTAGGATGCAGCAGGACATGAATTTGGCATTTGTCACTAATCTGAGTTGGCTTGTTTGCTTTGAAAAAGTGTTTGTAGACAAGGGTTCTGATCTTGGTAGTAAATACACGAATGATGGTACTGGAGTAGATGACATGGTCCCTAAGAAGGGAGGGGCCTCCAACGTTTGGCAAGGGTACCAAAATGTTTCCTTGACAGGTTGGGTCCATATGTTTTAACAGATGCTGTTGAGAGTCTAGATGGAAAATGAAGTCACAGGGAGTGGTAGTGAGATGGGATGGAAGAGGATTTTGAAATTGGATTCATATATACCTTTCTTTGGTTGGTTAAAGCATGAAAGATCAGAGTGATTACTTATGTGGAAAGATGGTGACACGGTTTTACTGCAACTGAAAGATGTGTATCTGCTTGCTATGGTGTTGTAGGGGAGGTTAATCATATATGTCCGAGGGGCATGTGTTTCCACATTGGTTAAATTCAAACCTGTTGGGCAGTTATGTCTAGGGAACATGCTGCAGTGCTCGTAGTGATTGTTCTGTGGTGACAAACTGGTGGAGATGTGGTTGAGTGGAAATGTCTCATCTGTTGTTAACAAAATGTCAAGGGATTGATTCTTGACTTTGGGTATGGAGCTAGCCTGGTTAAACATAAAAAAAAAAGAGGTCTTTATGCACATTGAGAAGGAGTTGTATTACAAAATCCAATAGATTAAATTGTAATGCAACGATCAATTATGGTCAAGTGATATATAGTGACTTTTCTAAATTGGAGGTCATAAAATCGAGTCTAACTGGAAACGGGAGTATAGATGAACAAATCAAACTAAATGGTTAGGTTTTGGTCTATTATTAAAAAAAAAAACCAATTAGTTTTATATTTTATAAACTGAATGGTTTCAGACCGAACATAACAAAAAATGAATGACTTATATATACATATATATATATACATATATATATATATATATATATATATATATATATATATTAAATAATTATATATTTTATTTATACCCAAATGCTTTTTTATTTATAAATTTACCCAAATGTACATACTAAATCTCCAAATCTTTTATCCAAATTTTCACAATTGTTCTTGGTTCTCAATTTTTCTTTGCGGGTTTGTGACGTTGTTGTCGGATGGCAAACGCAGGTGAAGAAGTCGGTTCGATTTGAACTTATTTTAAATTGAGAAATTTGAAATATAATGCATTGTGGATTTGTGGTCTTGTTGTTTTGATTTCATATTTAAATTATTAGTGGAAATAAATAAATAATTATGTGTGCAAAAAAACTAGCTAGGGAATGTTAATAAATTTCTTAATCCGAGCCAAAACCAAAATATTTCAAATCGAACTAAAAGTTGAAACTAAATGGTTTATTTTTTTCATAATCGAAACCGAACTTAAACAATGAATTTAAATTTTAAGGCCCTCCCCATTTGTGTATTTTGCACAATTTTTAAGAAAAAATAGGTAAGGTGGAGAAGAGAGTGTGAAGAGAGCAAAAAGTAAGGAAACCCTGCAAATTTGGGGTTTTTGGCAATGGAAGTAGGGCCCACCTTGAGAGAAGAGAGGCACCTCACGCAGGGTGAGGCGCAACTCTCGCGCCTGCCTGGGCGCATAATATTTTTTTTCTTTACAGTTTTTTATTTTGTTTTTTTTTCCTTCACTTTCATTTTCTCTTTCCTAGTCGTACCTGCAAAATTTCCTAAAAAATCTCACACTATTGAGGATGGACTTGGTGACACATTAGACATTTAGACTTGTCTAAGCTTTAACTTTTCTTTTTTTTCTTTGTCCTTTTTTTTGAGAAGAAATGAATATCATATTATAGAGTTTTTATTGTGTTTGGTCCCTCGATGATAGTATATCTTTCACATTTTGTCTTTCAGTATTATTTTTTATATGTCTGATGCATAACTATATTTATAACACATTTGTTCATTCTAATCAATTTTCACATGAATTTTGTTTGATTTTCATCAACACTAACCCCTAAGACCATTATATCTTACTGTGTCATCTACATGTATTTTAAATTCAAATAAATTGCATGACTGGCATATACGAGATTTAAGCTAAGGTTGACTGAAAAATTGATCAAAAGTTGAAAAAACGTATAGGCCTTATTTGGTAAATGGTTGTTAATTTATTGGGTTAGAGGGTATGATTAGTTGATAACATTAACTTATTGTAGAAGGTGTTTGGTAAATTGTTAGCTGATAGTTGTTTGGTATAATTTCTGTTCTCAAAAAGATAATTGAAAAATTAGTTGGTTTGAACAACTTTTTGAATTTTAACATTTTGAAGTTACAAAAAGCTGATTAACCAAATAGTGGTCAAATAAAGTTAAACATCTAATAATGGTCAAATAAGTTAAAATTGACTTATAAATTAATTATTTTACCAAATAAGACCATAGTCAAACATCAAATATGAAAATCTGATAGTTAAAGCCCAAACATGGATGATGATGTACAATACTCAATTGACCAAAAAAAGAAAACCACTCCTATATTCCAACAAACCTTTATGCTAAGTTTCCCAATTTAGCTGAGCTGCAAGTCTGTAACATTCAGCTTATAACTTCCCAAATTTCGTTATTGAATTTGATAGGGAATATATTGTGAATATACGGCCCTACGTATTTCGTACATGTATTTGGTATTAAGTACATGGAATGGCCCTATATAAAGGGTCCTAACCCTTCAAGTTAAGGGCTTTTGGACTCCTTCTCTCTCTAGAAACACAGGAGAAACAAAGCTCTCTCTTCTCTCTAAAAGATTCATGAACAGTAATGAATGAGAACGATTTTGAGGGCTATCTTTCATTGATCTACCGTCCCTTGTTCATTGGATTTTCATACGCTTCATATGCATACAACATACACCAAGGTAATTAAACACTATCAGAATTAAAGTAACATCTAAATCTAAAACATTATATTTTTAATCTAGATTATGCTCATGATTTTTGTCTTTTTTTATTATGTTAATACAGGTAATTTAGAATTCAGTCAAAAACATTTTATTGTAATTTATATTGTCTTTTGTATTTTAACCTTATTATGTTTGTTTGATATTTTGTCATTGGCATTTCTAATGTTATTTAAACTTCACCCCACTCATATAATTTTCTGAATCTGTCCTTGCTAATGATATATATGTGCTTGTCAAATATGATTCGTATTTTGTATTAGATAGTAAGATAGATACTTTGATTGTTATTATGTTATTTTGACATATTTTCGATTGAAAAACTTTAAAATATGCATCGTTGATTTAGTGTTTAGATTTTGAAAAGAAATAATTGTGTGCTATAGTACTCAAAAAATAATAATAATTACGTGTGCTAAAAAATTAGGAAATGTTTAGAATCTCAAACTGAAGTGAACCAAATTCCAACAGAAACCAAATTCTCTCAAACTGATTTGAACTAAAATTTTAAATCAAATGATTTCATTTGTTGAAAATCAATTGGAAAAAAAAAAAGAAAAAAAAAAATTCAATCCAAAAAAATGAACCAAAACTTGTATGGTCTACCCTTAAAGCATCAATATCAATTAAATTTTTTCACGGTTTTTTATGATACAAGTAGGAAAGAGATGAAAAATAGAGAATGAAAAAAAAAAAAACAAAACAAAACAAAACTACAGATATGACAATTTTTTTTTTAAAAAAGGTAAGGAACGCATCACTCGTGCAATGCACGCGCTCGAATGAGCGTTTGCTATTGGGCTTATTTCTCTGGTGCAGTGTACTGTTTCAAAATTCACTCTTACAGATAAAAAAAAACACTCTCTCTCTCATTCTTCTCTTTCCTCCACCTCACCTTACATTGTTTCAAGAACCACCAAAAATACATTGGTATGGATACTCTAATAAAAGTCTCTAACCAAATCTCACCTTAATAATAATCAATTTTTTTTTTGAAAACCCACCTTAATAATCAATTAATAACAAAGTAAAATATGATAAATTCAAACCTAAACCTAATAAATTGAAAGAAAAAAAAAAAAAAACCTAGATCTCCCTGCCCTGGATGTTTCTAGATCTCCCCAACCTAAACCTATTAATTTTATAAATTATATTTATATCTTATATATAAATGGTGGTATTCAAATTAAAACTACCAACTTAACGCAACAGAAGCTTCCATTTAGAGGCAGTCCAATAAGGGGTTGCTTAGTGATATTGCACACATCAACATACAAGCCTTAATAAATTGCTAACACCCGTAACCCACTCAAATCATTCACAAAAAATCTTCAAAAACAACTGGCTCACGTTTATACACTTGCCCAGCTTCTGTCATTGTCTACTTATCCTCTACTTCTGGTATTTTAAGATGACAAGTGTACTTATAAAAAAAATAAAACTTTTATCATATATATGAATTTTATAAGAAAAAGAAGAGAAAATTATGATTTAGATCGAGTAAAAATTCACGAACTATTCACCTTTCCATGGAAGGCCTTCTCATTCGGAGAAGCTAAGGTGACCAGTGCTTGCCTTTTGCTGGGGAAAGCGACTGCCGGAGAAGGCAACCAATTGGTCGCCTTCGACAGTTCAGTCATCACTGGTCGTCAGAGATGATGTCGGAAATCAGTTCTTGGACCTTATTGTCTCAATATAACATGTTAAAGAGTATAATTGCACTTTTTAAAAGTTTATGAACGTAATTGACTTTTTAGGTAAAGCTTACAGGCTTTTTGACCCTTTTTCCCTTTATTTTTTTTAGTAAATCAACACATGCCACACTAACAAAAAAAAGAGTGAGTGTAATAATATTCCTTCTTTAAAAAAAAATACTTTTCTATATTTTTTTATTTATATACATTTTATATTTTTTTTTTAATTAGGTGATCCCAAATTTTATCGGACTAATTCTAAATTAAATCCACAAGGATCCCTCTCCTAGAGTTACTGGAGAAGTAAATCGTAAGTCACACAATCAGTTCACCGATAATGCATGTCGCCTTTAATCGTGACAACAAGTCAAACGAGAAACCATTCTGCTAAGCCTCGAAGCTCTACTTTTCTATCTTGAATTTACTACCAATCTTCACATCCCTAATTATAAAATTTCGTATATTTCTTAATTACTCATAAATTTTAAAATATTAATTTAATAATCAATGGTTACTCTTTATATATAAATTGAAGTATTTGAGATTTTTAAAAAGGGAATTTCAATTCCGTCATCAATTTGACTGTGCAAATAAAGATGATATTATATAATAATAGATGTCATATTCACCTCTATCTTCTTAGTCAAATATTCTCAACGGGGAATATAATATATAGTTGAATTCATTCAAAACTTTTAAGTAGCCTTTTGACATCACGATTTTGTCACGTACCACTTTTACTTATTAAATTGGTGTTCATGTCAACCATCTTAAATCTTTTAATTAGCTGGATTCACCTATAGCTCTATCTATACTAATATATGTGTACGCGTGTGTTATTGAAGATATAGAATTTTAATAGAAATAAAAAAGATGTGTTGATATAGTCAATTATGTTGTGATTACTTTCTTAGCTTGTACACTTAAATATTATTTATTATTTTAACCTTTTTTTTAATAAATATTTTCCATTCTAATTAAGTTATTAATACCATTAAATAACACACTTAAATGTATTAGCATGTACATTATGTTTATTTAAAAAAAAAAAAGAATGGTATTAAACTTATTTTCCAAATTAAGGTACTTCTTTTGGCCGTTATTACCCTATAATGTGTCCTTTATGAATTATCTTCACTATATTATACATATTGTCACATCATCGTCATCATCAACGCGTTGAAAAATGATGAATGATTTGGTAGCCACAACTGTGGACGAATTATCTTTTACTTTCTTTTTGTATATTATTATAAAGTAGGGTAATTTGTGACAGTTCAAAGTATTGATGAGCCGCGCTATTTTTATATTTAAATATAATAAAACACAAAAATAAATTACATAACGTCATAAATCTCCTATTGAAAGCGAACTTCCTAGAAAATGAGACATTAAATTCCCAAATAATGAAAGATATAATAAAACAAAATGGAGTTGATTATTTATTTGATAAGATATCCAAGGAGAGCGAGGGGAGCAATATACGATAGTCAAGTCAAGAATTTAATTTTATCATAAAAGCAAACTTATCTTAATTCACACTTCAAAATTTTCTCGTGTAAACCGTTCTCGCTCTAGACTTTTCTCGATTTCCTTTTCCCTCTTCCAAGCCAATTAAGTTAACATTTCTTGTCACGCACCAGGTCCCCAACTTAAGTATCAATCAAAATATCATATCAAAATCTTCAAACAATTTTCTTTTTGAAAGAAATTGATGAAGAGCTCAAGTTTAAAGAGATTGAACGAAGGTAACTTAAAATTAAAATACTAATCAACTAATACTATCTATATATTCAACATAAAATTAACCTTGATTGAGATGAGATTCAAATCTGAAATATTCCTTATCAAAGTTAAGAATGATTTCAAACCACAAATTGCTTAACAATCATTCAAATTCTTATTAGAAAGTGATATTTGATGTTAGTGTTAACTGTCGGTGGTTTGTATAAATATGATGGTTGGGTGAGATTTCATTTTATTGGGACAAAATTGGGTTATAGGATTGTATAATTGTATTTGAGAGTTTTTATATTCAATTTGCTCAGATCTGAATTATATTGTTATTTCTAGATTATTATTGTATGTATCATGTATGTATATATAATGAGTAATGATCCAAGAAATGTAGAAAAAAGACAATACAAAACTGACTTTTATTTGTGATTCAACAAATATGTAATTACTATATATTTATTTGTACATGTAATTCCTTTACGCACTTTGACACCAACTTGAATGTAATTTTTTAGTGGAAAACATTGATTCCTACATAGCTTTACACAATATTCATCTAATTAATCATAATGACAAACTCATTGTAACAAATAAGAGTCATTTCCATTTTTAGTCCTATTGTTATTGGGGCATTGCCAATTTTAGTCCACTTCATTAATTTTTGCCACATTACGACCAGTCTTATTTAGTTCTTGCCACTTTTAGTCCACCGTTAAAATTTTCGTCAAATAACCGTCCAAAATAGAGATATTTTGCTATTTTCATGTTTTGATCATCTCATTTACCCTTTGCAGTGGTCTTCCTTACACATTTTCATCCAATAAGGAGGTCTGGCGAAAGCGATGGCTTTGTAATGTGGCTCACATGGCTTCCGTCGGACCTCTTCATTGGATGAAAATGTGTAAGGAAAACCACTGCAAAGGGTCAAGGAGATGACAAAAGCATGAAAAGACAAAAAAATACTCATGTTTTGGACGACCATTTGACGAAAATTTTAACGGTGGACTAAAAGTGGCAAGGACTAAATAAGACTGGCCGTAATGTGGCAAAAATTAATGAAGTGGACTAAAATTGGCAATGCCGCAATAACAGTATGACCAAAAATGGAAATGACTCTAACAAATAATTACACGTCATAATTAGCATAACATTAGTGACAAAACTTAGAGTCAACACAATTTTGTCACAATTTAGTACTTTTTGTTACGGAATAATAGAGCATTACAAATATTTGTAACAGTTTCATCACAAAAATGACAATATAAGTGACAATAGTTTTTTTTCTTCTCACAATCGTATCTCATTTTTAATGGTACTAACTAATTGTATTTTTGTTGATAAAATGAGTTGTCACAAATATTATTAAAAATAGTGACCAACAACTATTTGTCACAAAAAGTATCAAAATTGATTTCACACTATATTTTATTATAATTAAATTCGTTCCCGCCATAATTATAATGCTGTCAAAATGCACTGACATTTAGTGACAACTTAGGTTACGACACAACCATTCTAGTAATAGTTACAGCTTATTTGTAACAAATACTTAGTTGTCACAATTACCATACTATCCGTGACAAAAAAAAAAGTTATCACAATTATCATAAGCAATAGTGTCGAACTATTTTTTTGTCACTAAAATAGTATTATTTGTAACTAAATTACGAAGTGTCACAAAAGATTTGTCACTAAATGTCTTAACTATTGTAGTGGTGTAGTAGAGTCAGCTAGAGAATAATAAAATGTTGAACTTATCGAATATCTCGCTACCAGCCCCTTACTCGCAAGCTATGAGTGTAGAAGAGTCGGCTAGGGAGCAATAATAATTTTCTCTTTTATATTTTTATTATAACAATAAAATAATTTTTAATTATTATTTTATTTATTTATTATTTATTATTTTATTTATTTTTTATTTTTATTTATTTTTTTGTCGGCCGAGGACAGGCATTGGCCTCCGCTCCTACCGCCTGTTTCTTTAAAAGTTATTCATTTAATTACTTTGTTTTGTTTTTGTTTTTGTTTTTTTTTGTTCTTTTGTTTTGTTTTGTTTTGTTTTATGTTTTTGTTTTTTTGCTTGGTAACTAAGGCATCGTCATGGTTTGAATTCGGGTATAGGTATTTCAAGGATTTTATCGAGCAAACCGTCATGTATTTGTCAATGGAATCTACTACTCGTTGGGTGCTGTAAGGGTCAGACTCCATAGCCCCGTTAGAGTTGTGGGCAATAGCGAGCCCCTAACTAACACTTTCAATGCTCTTGTAGCTAAGGACCACTAGGACGTGATGATTTTTTTTATAAGAATGGTCATGGTATGGCATTGGCCATTTGAATTTATTAAGCCTTGAAACTTGGTTGAGGTTGAGCCCGAACCATGAATTAAAATAAAGTGACATTTTTTATTTCTAGATGAAAAAATTAATATGGGACGGACTATGATCAACAATTATTACAAATCTTATTGTGGATCTTATATTTCTTAGTGGATGACTTGTTTTTTATGTTGTGGTGGGTTCCTCCTCTAACTCTTTGTCTCCTTGTCATCCAGCCAACACCCCAATTTGAACACCTTTATCCCTTACTTTCGCACTTTGGCTTGGGCCCTCAGCCCCTCTTTCTTAGGAGTGAGGTCGAGTGCCCATTGTACGCGTTCCTCCTTATTACTGGATTTTCTCTCACTGGGTTTTCTCTCACCGCAATGACATCACCTCACCTTTGTCTTGGGGTGGCATCAGGGGAACCAAATTTTGCACTCTTGCCACCAAGTGGGTCAGCGTTGTTGTTGCTTGTTCAATGGCACAACCACTTGCTTGGAGATTTAGAGGCGAAGCTGATGTTCCAGTCCCTTGCTACCTTTCGGCACTGCTATTATTGAGTTGGGCGTGGAGATCACGTGAGTTCGTCAACCGGGCGTGTCCACTAGCATTGTCATTGGGATTGAGGTTGTGGGATCCATGGTGTTGCTTGATCCAAATCGTGTCATTGCTTTACTTAGTTTGATCGGTAAGAAAGGTGAAAGTTTTTAGCATGCTTGAGAGTTGATCTCAAGCTCTCAAAGAGAGCACCAATAACGATAAGAATGCACCAGAGATATATTTGGAACGAAGTAGTTTGTATTGATGTGTTTGAGTACAAGATATTGAACATGTCCCCCTACTGTTACAGGGGTCTTGGCTTTTATACTACAAAATATAATGGTTACCATAATAAGTGCATAATCTCTCAATAATTGTGTCGCTATTTTAAACTCTTAATCATTGATAAACCTTTAGACCAATCATCACTTTTTAGAGGTGAGGATTGTTCTAATTTGAACGACCTATATATGTTTGTGTGGGGGATCATGTGAAAACCATGATCCCATGTAAAAATTGATGACTTATCCAGCTGATCTTAGTTTTCTCGTGGGGGAGGGTGGTAGGTAAGTAAAAACATACTCTCAAGTAAAAAGTGATGACTAATCTGATCCGATGAATCCTGATGCAAGGTTGAGATCAATCCTCACTTATTACAGGGGTGGATTGTTCTCATTTGAGCCCACATCTTTATATAGGGATGAGTTCAATTGAGAACATAATCGTCTTATTTATAAAAAGTAAGGACGGATCAAGTTCGTCCATCCAGGTTCATTAATGGTTGAGTGTTTTAGTAAAAATATACGAGATCAATTTTATAATTATTACAAACTTTCAAGTGTGTAATATTTATAAAATCGACATCACCCTTTTCTCTTTATTTTTTTAAAAGCCCTGAATCGTTGTCTACCTAAATACATGCATCAAATTAGTCCTTACTTTTTAAATAGGAGCATGTTTGCACCTAAATCATCCCCATATATATACCGCCCGCCTTTCAGGACGATTTACTTAGATTAATCATGATTATATATTTTTCATAATTTCATTACTATTAATAGTTACATGTAGTTGGTGTCAGCTATTTAACCTTTTTTTTTTCAAATTGGAAAATAGTTTAGATTCAGTACTGGTTAAGATCTAATAGTTTGTTTTGTTTTGTTTTGTTTGTTTGTTTTTTTTTTTTTTAAAGTTCAGTTTGCCATACATAGGAAAAGTAAGAGTCGCGAAGCATCGGGTGATGACATGCATTCAACCTAACATTTGTTGTGTTCGCCAATCGAATCAATTTATTTATTGATTTTATATTCTTAAAGAAAATTATGGCTTTAAAAAATAAAATTTAAAAAAAAAAGAGAAAGAAATTAATGGCTTTAAAAAAAGAACATTCTTGATTCATTTTGTGGTTATTGTTCGAATATGTTGCTGGCAACTGCTCAAGGAAGAGATCTAGGAAACATGTTTATCAATACCATAAATGTTTCGTATAAAAAATGTCTCCCTTCTTAATTCCCTATCCAATTTTGTGGTCTTTAATTTACAAGGCCATAATGTATGTCAACTTCATATATCGAGGGTGTTTAATGTTAAGAAAAACGAAATCAAGAAATCAAAAACAAAAATGAAAATGAAGAAGAAGAGTGTACATGGTTCGGCTAAGCACCTATTTTTAAGGGAAGGTTACAATTAGGGTTACAAACATAATATTTATAGACAACATTAACGATACATTTATAAAATTACTCATGTACCATACGCAGGGCACTACCCTTGCACCTTGACCCACGTAGCTAACCCAATCCAGTTTCAAACTAAGTGTTATTGCTCTATTCCAGTTCGCTTTGCTCCCGCACATGTCATCTTCCAATAAGATACAAGACATATGCAACAAATCTCCACCTTCAAAAATACTTCCTTTAAGAAATAAACATGAAGTATCTAGCACACTTGTGGGTTGGGGTAGTCATGCTCATCTAGGAACTAGAAACAACTAATAAGTTCAAACAATGAGTGAACTTGTTAGTATTCACTATCTACGTCAACATATTAGTTGCATTCTCATTCGTATGAACTTTCTACAATAATATCTCTCCATAAGTCAATTAACTCTCGAATTTAATCTTGTGGAACCTCACATCAATATGCTTAGTCCTAACATGATATATTTGGTTCTTAGTCAAATAAATGGCACTCTAACTATCACAAAGCAGTTGAACTCCACCTTGCTCAATACCTAGTTCCTTGACCAAACTTGAAGCCTTTAAGGCTTCTTTAGGAGCTTCAGTTACATCCATGTACTTTGTTTCAGTTTTAAACAATGTTACAATAGACTGAATTGATGATCCCCATACCTAGACATACCCAATTCTTGACCTTCTATAATCCAAAATACCATGTTGGATGGAACCCCTCAAATAACGAAGAACCCACTGTAAGATTTTCCCTAGTAATATATATATTATATATTATATATTAGGGCCTTAATTAAGTGGTGCAAGTTAACTAGGTTTATTAAGTGGTTTGGTTGGACTAAACAACTAGTAGTTGTATTCAACCAGACTCTGTGCCTATATAAATCTGTATTGATGGGATACAGGATAGGCATTATATAGCACATACAGTTCACGGTACTCATACTGCTCAGTAGATACCAGTACACCATCTAGGGTTCTGAGTCAAGTATGAGACAAATATGGCTGACGGTCTACCGTTAAAGAGACATTACATCAACTGTGGCTGGAGATCAACAATGATTCAGCTTCCGCTATTACGAGGTCAGGTTACTCGTATACTATTCTGTTTAGCTAGATTATTTATATCTAACATTTGGTATCAGAGCCTATATAATCTCTGTCCGGTTGATTATTATGCCTAAAATCAACAATTAATTTGTTCTATATACATTCAGTTCCTGTATATAATTTGTATCTTAATTCTTTAAAATATGCATATATCTATTTGGCTTTGAGAGAATAATTTGTGCATATTTCTAAAGAATCATATTTGGACGGCTGAAAATTATTTTGGCATTAAGCTTGGTTCAATTTCTATTATGGATATCAAATTTATTTGTCGTACACCTATTTCGGCGAACCGCCGGTAACGACGGCGAGCTCACGGACGATGGCGAGCTTCGATTCTCGGAGTCGCGAACAGGGGCGGTGCAGGGAGGAGATGCGGCGGCGGCGATGTCGCTGCGTTGTTACTGCTTCTGTTCCACGGCGACACGATCAAGGATGCCGGCGGCGAATCTGCTGTTGTGACGAAGAGAGATGGCAGACGTGGGCTGAGATTCCGGCGTCGCTGCTTTCTCTCTACCTTCAGGTGACCGTGGCGGCTGGTGGCGTTGCGGTTGGCGCTGCGACGGACTGCTGCTCCTTCCTTGTTCCTGTCGGCGCCGCATCAGGTATGGTTTTATTCTTTGGTTTTAATTAAACATGAAGAAGATGATGATGGATCATACTATTGGGTCGGGTCAGGCCCATTAGGCAGACCTGGTCCAACATGAATAAATCTTGGGCCTATTTTGGTTTATTTGGGTCTGTTTCAGATTTCCATCATTATATTTAGACTTCTTCTAGTTTAATTGATCAAGTTAATTCCTCATAAATTTATTATTAAATTATCATTCTTTTTAGGCAAATATTAAGTTTTAAATTTGCTAGTTGAATTTTAATTTAATATTGAGGTTTATATTAAATTACCTAAAGTATTGCAATTTATTTAAGGTTATATGTGTTAATAATATATTAATTTGCAAATTCAAGCATGCTATGTATATTTGTCAAATATTTTATTATTTGTTTGAATTATACATTCATTAAAGTATCCATTAAGGTTGAATTTAACATATTATTAACTCATATAATATATCATTCAATTTTTTGGATCCTTAGGTCAATTTAAGTCATTATGGCCTATTAAGATAGCTTGTTTGGGTTTTTCCATCAAATCTTGGCCATTAAGAATTATAACTATTGTTTAAGTTGGTTATGGTTTTCAATTTATCAATGGTTTTCAGGGCCTTAATAATAATATTAATTCTTTAATTTTAAAGTATTATAATAGTCATGTTAATTATTATGTGGTAAATTGAGATTAGTATATGGCATCCCTTAATTACAGTTTTGCCATTTTTTAAGTTATTGTTAATTATTAATTGGCATTATTAATTACTGTTATCAAGTTTAGGGGCTAATCTCATTTATTACCTTTCATAATAATTATTGTTTCATGGTAATCTGCCATATTTGGTACATTGGTAAGATTATCCATGACACTCTGTTTTATTACATGACTATTAATGTTGGTATTTAAGTCCTACCAACAAATCTTTCACATACCATTGGACGCTGCATTGAGGTTACTGACACCAACAATGAAGATGTGGAGAATTATGAAGTTTTTTTCTCTTATGGATCGTCATCGTTGCTAGTGCAATGGAAAGATGCGGTTTGCATCATTAAGGTATGTCATTAATTATCTTTTATTATTAATTGGTAATTAATGCTACGACTACAGTTAACCGCTAATTTGGACTAGTCACATATTTTATCTTTACAAATATGGAAACATTAAGAAGGTGTATTACCATAATTTGGTTTTCATTGTTAAATATTGATGGTGATTATAATGTTGTTTATTACCATTAAATATTTTAATTAATGATACCATTAATATTAATATGGTATTCAGTTATGACTCCGGAATTGTTTCCAATTAAGTTTATGTGACAATGTTTCAGTTAAGAAAATATTATGAATATTATCATTTTCTTGACATTAATGTTTTTCGGACTTAATTTTATCAAGTTTTCAAAATTATATCCGAAAATGTCTCTAAAGTTAGCAGTTATAACCATTGTTTTTCCTCATCTAGTCTCCATTTAATAATATTATTATGGCTATTTTATTGCTTTTTTGGATTATTTGCAATTTTGCCATTAATGATAATAATATTATTAATTGAGTTATGAAGAGTGATTTTTGAATCAATTCAGTAATTTTGGAAAAACATATTTGCTAGGCAATTGACTATTGCCATTTATACCATAATTCATTTAGTTTTCGAATTATGATTTTAGTTCTTTCTGCCCATATTTGGCTAGTATGAATAATGAATATTTGGTATAAATTCATATCCTCTAGTTGATTCATACTCTTCAGATAGTTTTATGCATTCAATCACATTAAACGCATAATATTAAGTTTAATTATGCAATTTGGATTTGTGAGATTTTATTTTACAAATGACAATATTTATTTATTTTTTTTATTAATAGATATTGTTGGAATTTGTAAATTCGGTCTATTTCTCATAAATTAAGTGTGATGCATTAAGACATTTTGTCATGGGCTTAAAGTTTAAAAATTTCAAAGTATACATTCATTAATTTGGGTCGTTTTGGATTGGACTCATTAGAGTTTGAATATTAAGTTTATACTTTGGAAGCTCATATTAAAATTGCATTAAGTTACGCAATTTGTTTAGAATATATGAGTTTAATGCTTAATTTTATGCATATTAATTTGTCCACTGCATAATATTCTGGTTTTAAATTATGCAATTTTATTATTATGCCTTCAGTAATGCATAAATTTATGTTGGAATTATATTAGTTCCTTATTAAGTTGGACTTATGCATAAACTTTAGTTACGGTAGTGCCTGAATTTCAGCACATTCGGACCGTTAATTTAGTTCACCATTTTTTTTTAAAGATTTATTCATAAGTGAACTATTAAATTTCGGATTATACCCTACAGTTTTGTTTATACCCCAAACAGTTATACATTTTGTGTATATGAATCAAGGAGGCATACTAGTTTTATGGCCATGACTTAAGAACATCTTGGCCAGTAGTCTCCTTAAACTGATATTATCTAAAGAGTTGGTCTTTAGTGAGGTTTTGTTTTACAAACTTTCCTGGGGTATATACATTTGGAATCTCCCATCATGATTTGGTATAATCTGTCAAAATTTTAAGTATTCCTTGCAAATGTGATTTGATTTCGGTTCATTAAAGAATAGCTATAGCATCTTTAATTTACTGAAGTCTTAAAGTTTCAATCTTGGTTACTTAAAGAATAACTACAGCTTATTCAATTTCCAAAGATTATTAAGTTATGATATTATAATTTTAATTTGGTTGGGGAGTAGCCACAGCATCCTTAATCAGATTAAATTATATATATCTTTATCTTGATCACATAAAGATTACGCAAGGAATTGATAAATGTCTAGTGATCTTATAATTTTAATTTGGTTGGGGAGTAGCCACAGCATCCTTAATCAGTTAAAATTATATATTAAGCAGTTTATCTGATCACATAAAGTTTTAGACATATAAGTTGTGATTAATTGTATCTAATATGATGGAATTTAGCCCACAGGCAATTTCGTTATATTTGTATAATTATTTAGGATGAAATACTATACTACGATCATAATTTAGCCCACAGGCAATTATGTATCGGAATGTAGTTAGTAGTTTTATCAGTGATGATAGAAGTAAATCAATTTATTTACTTTATGGCTATTTGTAAATAATTTCTAATTCTATCATGAAGATTAATTTTATGATGTAAACTTGGGATCATATTTCTTGAAGTGCCCACAAGGGTTAAGGAAAAGGAACTTGATTTCTTTTAAGTTATTTTTATCATAATGGTTGTAATGAATCTTATTGAATTAAAACTTTAGCCCACAGGCAAGTTTTATGTCACTTGATTCTTCAACTCATTTGATAAATTGTTTCATCATAAATAAAAATTTTCAGTTGGATCTAATTGAGTAAGACTTTAGCCCACAGGCAAGTTTTATGTCTCTAGATTCTTCTGACTATTTGATAATTGAGATAAACCATTATCATAAAGGGTTTCTTAATTGGATTTAATAGAATTAAAACTTCAGCCCACATGCAAGTTTTTATGTCAATAAATCCCTAAACCCAGATAATGATTTTATCACAATTTCTTAGAATTTATAAATTTAATTCAATTATAAATTCTAAGTTTCATGGTTTGCATTGGCAAACATGTATTCAGTTACTTCCCAAAATTTAGCCACTTTTATTAATTATTCCACGAAAGTTTACTTGGTTCTTTGGTCTAACTATAGTAAGTTACGTGATATGATATACTTCTTTTGGATTCCAAAAATAAAATGTATCTTTTAAGCCAAATTCAAACTTGGTTTTGGAATGTGTATTTTTTGTTTTTTAGTATATCCAACTATGGTGGGGAATTTTATCTTCATTATTTAGTTGGACTTTTATTGGAACCAAATATTGATTATTCAGTATGCCCAACTAATGGTGGGGAACTATATCCTCATTTATTAGTTGGTCAAATCAATTATGAGTATGTATATCATTAATTTTGCTAAAGAACAGTGGGAGTGATCATTAAGAAAAAGATCATTAAGATACTCCACTAAAGATTATGGATTTAACTATTGTCTTCATACTTCCCAATGCAAATTGGATTGTATGTCAAACAATAAGTAGTCCAAAAGATTCCACAAGTATTAATCTTGAATTTGTTCATATAAATTCATAAGTTCAAATTATTGGACATCTGGTTGTGCAGCATATTTATGAAAATGTTGTACCAATATTACATGAATTTATTAGAACAAAATCATCTAACTTGTGGTGCACTGTCATTCTTTAGCATTTAAGAGTCTTTAGTTTCTTCAAAATTGATCCTGGGCCATTTTGGTATTTAAGGCTCAAGACAATTTTGCGAGACATAAAAGTAAGACTCATAAATATTCAGTTAAAGTGGATATTGTGATTATTTGGGAAGTTATGGTGTATGTTAACATTCCAAATTTATGGACTTAGAGGTTTTGGTTTGTTCTCTAAGTTATTGGAATGATTCTGTGACTTAACTATCTTTTGGCTATTTTAATGAGTGGGAGTGACAGACGTGTCAACTCTGAGCTCTTAGCTGTTAGAGGTAGTGTTCAAGTTTAGAAGTCACGGAATACAGTTAGCATTATGCTAACATTAAAAGATCTCTATTTGAGGCATGCTTTTAAGGATTTTAGAGATCATACAGTGTACTCTTTTGTACAAATATTTGGATGGTTTCTCTCTTCAGTTGTGCACATAATATATTTTGAGAAACATCTCTTAAGTTATACCGAGAATAAACATTGGGTTTGTTCATGAGGGGCCTAAGTTAGAGAATTGAAATGCATGTGACCGTAATGGATATTACTCTGCAAAATAAAGTACTTATCACTATGATTCGTGTGTTTTGTTCTTTGATGAGGGTTGTGCTAGTACTTGCACCAAGTGGAGAATGTAAGATTTTCCCTAGTAATATATATATTATATATTATATATTAGGGCCTTAATTAAGTGGTGCAAGTTAACTAGGTTTATTAAGTGGTTTGGTTGGACTAAACAACTAGTAGTTGTATTCAACCAGACTCGTGCCTATATAAATCTGTATTGATGGGATACAGGATAGGCATTATATAGCACATACAGTTCACGGTACTCATACTGCTCAGTAGATACCAGTACACCATCTAGGGTTCTGAGTCAAGTATGAGACAAATATGGCTGACGGTCTACCGTTAAAGAGACATTACATCAACTGTGGCTGGAGATCAACAATGATTCAGCTTCCGCTATTACGAGGTCAGGTTACTCGTATACTATTCTGTTTAGCTAGATTATTTATATCTAACACCCACTTGATTGCTTCCTAATGCTACTTCCCTAGGTTAGACATAAAATTACTAACTTGACCAACATGAGCCAAATAAATGTGAGTACAATCCATAGCATATAGCAAACAACCAACTACACTACTAGCATAGGGAACCTTTACTATATCTTCAATCTCACTAACTGTCTTCCGGCAATGATATGACGAGAGCTTAAAATGATTTTCCAGGGAAGTTCTCATTGGTTTATACTTGCTCATTCCAAACATTTCTAAGACTTTCTCATCATAACTCTACTGAGTAAGCCACAACTTCCTAGAACCACTATCTCTTCGAATTTCCATCCCAAGAATTATCTTTGTAGCGCCTAAGTTTTTCAAATAAAATTCTAACTCAACATAGCTTTTGATATTACTCATACTCTTAGTAACTATATATCAATATATTATCCACATACACTAACAAAAAAAAAACAAAAGAACCATTGTCAAGGCTTTTAACATATACACAACAATCATACTTGACCGATACCCCCAAATGGGGTACTCGACCTAGAGGACCATCTAGAGCCCGCCGACCGGCTTGTTTTTCCAGCTTGTGGCCTGACTGAGAAGGCTCGAGTAGCCTGGCTGGTGTAGGCAGTCGGTACGCGGTGCCCGACCGGGTGCGGCCTTAGAGGCGGTGATAGTAGGGAATTGGAGATTATGACGAATTTTAGGGGATTCTTTCCTAATTTAGATTTGGCAAGTATTTATGGTGGCTTAGCAGTTTAAATAGCTTTCTTAATGTTAAATTTGTTAAGTTTCTTCTTTGTTTCCTATCTAAGGCTTATTAATCTTGTATAAACACCCTTTGGGGACACCTTGTTAAGGGTTCCGATTTTAATGCAAGCGTAATTACTTTGTACAATTATTCTTGTGTTCTATACCATTATTTTCCTAGAGTTCTACGGTAATGTTGACTAGCCGAATGGTTATCTCGCAATCGTAAAACCAACAATATTGATCACATCGTGTGTAATCAATCTTGATCATGTAAGAATCTAACAGCTTATACCATTGTTTTTAAAGCTAGTTTCGGCCCATACAATGAGCTCTTAAGTTTACAAATCAGATGATAATAACCTCCGGGTTAATATACCCCTCGAGTTGTTTCACTTAAATATGCTCATCTAGATCACCATGCAAAAAAAGGGTATTCACATCCATATGCTCCAAGTGCAACTACCAAGTAACCACCAAAATAAGTACTACATTAATTGAAGTATGTCTAACTACAGAAAGAGAAAAAAAAAAAAAAAAAAAAAAACCCTCATCATAATCTATCTCCTTCTCAATTTTTTTGTCTCACTTAGGAGAAACTAATCAACTTTAATTCGATTGAAGTAGAATATAGACCCACATATATTTATACGATAAAATGACCACTCAAATTACACCTTACTAATATTTTTGAACAAATTTTTCAACATTGTTGCCTTGAGCTTCATAAGGCATCTCCTAAACTGTTCTTATATGTTTACTACGTACTGCTGGTGTATTATTCTCATTATTTATGAATATTTAATTTTATTAATATAAAAGTTGCTAGGCTCATATTCCCATGATGATAACATACCCCATGAGAGCACACTCCTATGAGAAAATTAAGAACCAATATCAGTCTTATATCTATAAAAATCGGACGAATTAGAGTAATTTTTTTTATAAAAAAAAATGCGGTGGCATTTTCATAATTATAATCAACTTCACTTTGAAAACTTGAACACTTAAATATGTAATTTGTAACAACTAAATATTCAAACCTAGATAACTTTTAAAAAATCAATAAAAAGATAAATTTTAAATCTAAACAATAAAGCTATGCCCTAAGTAGTAAAACGTGAACCCCTAGACCAAATAAAACAAAAAAACTCAGTCATAAACTCTAAAATGCAAATCATAAGTGCAATGCACTTTCGCATTATTGCAAGTGCAATTTTTATACTAAATGTGCACTATGTTAATACTAAATGTGCAAACATGAAAAATTCTGAGAATGACAAACGATTTTAGTGTTCAAGTTTGCATATTAAAGTTAGTGATAATTATGAAAATGTCACCATATTTTTTTTAAATATAATCTGATCCGTCTAATTTTTCTAGATGTAAAGTTGAGATGTGTTCTTAGTTTTCTCTTAAGGACTTCTTCCCATATGATCAAATACGCGCACCCACACACACATATGTTTAATATGCACACAGGTTTTAACATGCACACATCATAATGCCAAATATGCACACACACTTTTAATCGTCCCAATTAATCTCATTCATATATTTATTTTTTTAATGGATGAGATTGATTCTCATATGATCTCTAATATATATATATATAGAGGCTCAAAATGATAATTTTATTATTATATTAGATATTTATTTATTTATTGTTCCAAACGAAACAAATGCATGTATCTAGTAGTATATTTCGAAAGAAAATAGTGTGATTGAAATCATTAATTGTCTAAATCATACAATTAGCATTGAACCAAAACAGACATGCCACTATTTCAAAAAAAAAAAAAAAAAAAAAAA